>NC_090325.1:56518451-56827510 GCF_035084215.1 Heptranchias perlo
GCAATCTGTTGCAGACCAATATATTTTTGGACAATTGCATCACACTACAATCCAACAGGCACCTGAATCATAAACTCCCACCAAACAGGCCAGTGACACAATCAAAAGTTAGAGTTTTTTTTTGACAACTACAACAACCTAATATCCCCACTTGATTTTATCTACTCCAAAAAAGTCCACACTCTAAGCAGGTGCTGGCATATTACACAACTGTGCATTAGCCTGATGCTAAAGGAGAGAGTACACAACAACAGCAACAACTTCCAATTATATAGCGCCTTTAACATAGTAAAACGTCCCAAAGCGCTTCACATGAGCAGTATCAAACAAAAATTTGACACCAAGCCACATAAAGACAGGTGACTAGGGGAAATCCAGAACTTAGGGCCTAGGCAGCTGAAGGCACGGCTGCCAATGGTGGGTTGATGGAAATAGGGGATGGACAAGAGGCCAGAATTGGAAGAGCGCAGAGATCTCAGAGGGTTGTCGGGCTGGAGGAGGTTACAGAGATAGGGAGGGGCAAGGCCATGGAGGGATTTGAACACAAGGATGAGAATTACTATTCACAAGTGAAAACTATTCACAAATCAGCCAGTCTCTATTGCCAGCTAAGACTGAAGAGCATTCTAAGTATGGAGTGCTCAGTGTGGCAATTAACCACTCAGAGCACAAATGCCCCATCTGTCTTTTCAAATCTCCTCAGTTAGAATATCTCAGTATATACATAAAGAAAAATAGGGCACCTGGTAATACCTACAATGTGAGCTACCCATTCTTTGCTACAATTCTTCTTCCCCCAAATTAATAAAAATGTGACAAATTAGTGTAACATTTTTTAAAATGGTCCATGCTGCAACAGGTACAGTTTCTGCCACACTGCACGTTGCCAAGATAGCTGTTTCTGAATGCTCCAATCTACTCACACGGTTGCAAGGGAAAGATAATGAATGGCCTGTCCAGAGTAGGCGCTCATACGTTCACAGACTAGCATTTTCCCCACTACCTGTCAGCTCAGGAAGAAAAAACTGCCGAAAGTTGCATATAAATACATATTTTGGTTTTCTTCTAATAATTTCAAAACTAAATATCTGGCTTTTTAAATGTATAATATAAATATATTATTACCACACAAACTGCATTCTGTAATGAACTGAGAATGTAACATTTCTAGTATCTGCATTACAGTGGTTTACATTACCAGCACATATTACTCAACTTCAAATTAAATGTCTTGGTGAATAAGTATTTAGTCATAGTATGTACAGTGATTTACAAAAGAAGTAGAAGAGAAGTGACACAAAATCAATTTATTTTATTGAAAATATGAGGTTGCATAAAAAGTATACAGAAACAAAGAGATTAAAATTGGAATGATTTAGCACTGAAAATAAAAATGACAGTTTCATTTTAAAGATGAAAGCTTAGTGAATGTGGCCCAGGTTATGTGATTCAAAGCTTAGTCAAAACACATATTAACTCAATGGCATTTTTCTCATAACACAATGGAGCACATTTTATTCCGTATATTTCTTTGTCTCAACACAGACACCATTTTGGCTTGTATTGAGTTTTGTAATTTAATCAGTGCGAGTCCCATAACATTGCTCATGGGTCAAAATAATGGGATTATGTAAGCACATAGGCATAGCAAGTGGTAATGATGCACAATTGGGATGAATTTCAACAGCAGGATGAGAAAAAATAAATGAATGTGGAAAAGAAAAAGCACAGCAAAAGAACATTAAAAGCAGGGAATGGAAAAAATTATGTACTATTCAAAATGCTGGAATGTGCACCAAAAAAGCATCAAAAAATCAAAATTTCCAGAAGGACATGCCCCCATACCCTCCCTAGAAGATAAATTTTGTATCCTCAGACTTTATTACTTACATTTAAAATTTTCTAAATCCATCACTATAAAACTTACACTTTTGTGTACTTCAGGAGTTTTTTCCCCCTAATACAATACAACTGATGGAATATTGGTTACAGCTGCAGCTTTAGCCTTGACATTGCTGCAAGAGTTCCTCAGGGCACTGTCCTAGGCCCAACCATCTTCAGCTACTTCATCAATGACCTTCCCTCCATCATAAATAAGGTCAGAAATGGGGATGTTCGCTCATGATTGCACAGTGATCAGTTCCATTTGCAACCCCTCAGATAATGAAGCAGTCCGTACCCACATGCAGCAAGAACTGGATAACTTCCGGGCTTGAGCTGATAAGTGGCAAGTAACATTCGCGCCAGACAACTGCCAGGCAATGACCATCTCCAACAAGAGAGAGTGTAAACAACTCCGTTTGACATTCAATGGCATTACCATCGCCGAATCCCCCACCATCAACATCCTGGGGATCACCACTGACCAGAAACTTAACTGGACCAGCCATATAAATACTGTGGTTACGAGAGCAGGTTAGAGGCCGGGTATTCTGCGACGAGTGACTCACCTCCTGACTCCCCAAAGCCTTTCCACCATCTAAAAGGCACAAGTCTGGAGTGTGATGGAATACTCTCCACTTGCCTGGATGAGTGCAGCTCCAACAACACTCAAGATACTCAACACCATCCAGGACAAAGCAGCCCACTTTATTGGTACCCCATCCACCACCCTAAACATTCACTCCCTTCACCACCGGCGCATCGTGGCTGCAGTGTGTACCATCCACAGGATGCATTGCAGCAACGCGCCAAGGCTTCTTCGACAGCACCTCCCAAACCCACGACCTCTACCACCTAGAAGGACAAGGGCAGCGGGTGCATGGGAACATTACCACCTGCACATTCCCCTCCAAGTCACACACCATCCCTACTTGAAAATATATCGCTGTTCCTTCATTGTTGCTGGATCAAAATCCTGGAACTCCCTACCTAACAGCACCGTGGGAGAACCTTCACCACACGGACTGCAGCGATTCAAGAAGGCGGCTCACCACCACCTTCTCCAGGGCAATAAATACTGGCCTTGCCAGTGACGCCAACATCCCATGAATGAATGAAAAAAAAGCCTTGACAAGTTCACGTCCCACTGCACTTTCATTGTAACTAATTCTTTTTGTATGAGACCACTGGGTCTCAGTTTTCACAGAAAGATAAATTGAATTGTGAAACGTGATCACAAAATACCAATAAAAATCCTGAAATTGAATGTAATAAAAATAAATGTACTTATTCAGTTGCCTTGAAGCAGTGCCCTTGGTCATAGGTTGTAATTGAGGTTATTTTTCAGTTGGGTTGTCAGCTTTTTTGCGGCTGTGTCATCTTTTTTGAAGCTGCATGTCAGCTTTTCTAAGTTTTGTGGCATGTATGATAGTTGTCCTTTGTTTACTGATTGTAATTTTAAAGATTTTTTTTTAACAAATCTTCTGAATTAACTCCATTTTTAGCTGGACACAAATTTATTCATGCAGCAAAAGGCAGCAGCATATATAGAAGGGAACACAGCCATCAAACAAGATAACTCCAAGAATGTCTTCAATTATTGTGAAAGTATTGTACACTACACTGATAAAACTAGAAAGTTTGGTGATTGGCTCAAAGGTAAGAAACTACTTGGCTGAGTTTTCTGTCTTTGTTAATTTTAGCAAAAAATAAAGATATGTGTAAAAAGTATGTAATATCAAGGGGACAAAGTACGAATGAACTATTTCACTGTGTTATAACGTGGTATTTGAACAGCACTACTCGTGTGAAATAAATCGCTCGGGACGATTAACAAAGAGTGAAATGCTAGATTATTCCTAGTTTGCGAGAAATGTATTAATGAGCATTAACAAAAGGTGAGGAAGGAAGCTGATTTATATGCGTCAAGGTTATTAATGTTGCATTCGAGCAACATTGCACCATAAAATGGAATATCATTTTAGTCCCAAGACCTATAGTAAGTGAGTTTAACAAAGAGAAACATTTTGAGGTATCAACACAGCAATGAAAGAAGTGGAAAGTACAGAGGAGTTTTCTGCCTGGGCATAGCAGCCACTGCTGGGCAATATTGTTTGAGTTGTCAGCTTTTTTGGGGACGCATCAGCTTTTTTGGAACTGCTCATTAACTTTTCCAAGTTTTGTCCAATTTTGTCTGATAATGCTCTTATGACGCGCCTTGTGACGTTTTACTACATTAATCTACTGGAACAGCTGGAAACTTCACTAATACCTGGATGCGCTAGGCCATGCCTTTATGTGTGAGTTTCCACTGGCGTTATTTGAGGGCAGAACCTGCAGAAGGGGCAGGGCTGAGAGCAGGCTCTTCCTACAAGGGGAGTTCCTGCTGCCACTGCTGGTTGGACATTTTCCGCCTGTGTTCCGGGGTCTTTGTCAGCAGGGTGGTATACCATGTCAGCTCCCTGATCACGCAAACCTTGGTGAGGTCAGCAGAGGAGTTTCACAGCAGACTACATCCTGCTGTATCTTCTGGAATTGTGCCTCCATGAATTTTCAGGGAGCTAATTTTCCAAGTGGGTGAGATACCCTTCTACCAGTGTCTACTCAGAAAATTACCCTCAATTCTTTTCATTGAATCGGTGATAAATATTTGGAATAATCTCCCAGTTAAAATAGTAGGAACTGATTAGCAGCCATATCTTCTACCTTTAGAAAGAATGATTAAATTTCACTTATTTCTGTTTCTATCAGCAATCAATGAAACATTGGTCTTATTTGTGCCACCTGAATTTGATATTCACTCCTCATACACTGACCAACCTGTGCTGATGCTCATTTTCACACTTTGCAGTTAATGAGCTTGTAACAGCTTTCGGGGCTTGTGCTTGATATTCTCTCGGGTTCAGCACCACCAGTCACTCCCATAAGCTAAAGTCCCCTACAATCCAGAGTGCACCTTTTTGCAGGCAATACTACAATAGGAAACGTAGTAAATAATTCTGAGGACTAAAGGAAATTGCAAGTGGTTATTGGTAAGATGGTGGAAGGTGCGAAAAAAGCGGCAGATGGAATTCAATGTCAGTAAATGTGAGGTGCTACGTTTTGGTTAAAAAAAAAGGTAATTATGCTTTGAATGGGGAAAAACTGGGTGATGCGGAAGAACAGAAGAACTTGGGGTTGCGGGTTCACAAGACCTTAAAGCAACACCTGAAGTGGATAAGGCCATAACAAAAGCTAATGGAGTACTGGGTTTTATGGCAAAAAGTACAAAATCTAAAAGTCAAAATCTAATGGAGAATCTATATAAAATCCTTAGTAAGATGCCAAGTGGAATACTGTTTGCACACTATAGGAAGGATGTTAAGGCAATAGAAAGGGTACAGCAGAGACTCACTAGGTTGCTGCCTGGTATGAGGAAGTATAAAAACAAAGAAAGATTTGGAATTTGGAGCTGTCTTCATTTTGAACAGTAAAGATTACAGAGTAATTAGGTAGAGGTGTTTAAAATTATGAAGGGTAGGGACAGATTGGCAAGAAACAGATGGTTTCCAGATTGAAGGGTCTAGGAACATAGGAAGGAACATAGGAACATAGGAACAGGAGTAGGCCATTCAGCCCCTCGTGCCTGCTCCGCCATTTGATAAGATCATGGCTGATCTGTGATCTAACTCCATATACCTGCCTTTGGCCCATATCCCTTAATACCTTTGGTTGCCAAAAAGCTATCTATCTCAGATTTAAATTTAGCAATTGAGCTAGAATCAATTGCCGTTTGCGGAAGAGAGTTCCAAACTTCTACCACCCTTTGTGTGTAGAAATGTTTTCTAATCTCGCTCCTGAAAGGTCTGGCTCTAATTTTTAGACTGTGCCCCCTACTCCTAAAATCCCCAACCAGCAGAAATAGTTTCTCTCTATCCACCCTATCTGTTCCCCTTAATATCTTAAACTTCGATCAGATCACCCCTTAACCTTCGAAACTCTAGAGAATACAACCCCAATTTGTGTAATCTCTCCTCGTAACTCAACCCTTGAAGTCCGGGTATCATTCTAGTAAACCTACGCTGCACTCCCTCCAAGGCCAATATGTCCTTCCGAAGGTGCGGGGCCCAGAACTGCTCACAGTTCTCCCGATTTTTATTTCCCTTGACTTCACAATGGAAATAAAAATCGGGAGAGATGCAAAACTGGCTGCCGACTCCCGATCACCTGTTTTACACTATCACACAAAGTCAAGATCTACCCCTGTCTATCTTTGGAATGGTGGGCAAACAGCAAACAATGTATCAGTCATTGTTTAATTAACCCAGAGTATCTATTAACATTGAATGAAAACAATCTTTGTTGATAGCCAAAAATGCTGGTCAATGACTATGACCATTTCAAATAATTGACCTATAGAAACATAGAAACATCGAAAATAGGAGCAGGAGTAGGCCATTCAGCCCTTCGGGCCTGCTCGACCATTCAAAATGACCAAGGCTGATCGTCTAACTCAGTACCCTGTTCCTGCTTTTTCCCCCTATCCCTTCATCCCTTTAGCATTAAGAAATATATCTATCTCCTTCTTGAATATATTTAATGACTTGGCCTCCGCTGCCTTCTGTGGTAGAGAATTCCACAGGTTCACCACCCTCTGAGTGAAGAAATTTCTCCTCATCTCGGTTCTTAATGGCATACCCCATATCCTGAGACTGTGACCCCTGCTCTGGACTCCCCAGCCATCGGGAACATCTTCCCTGCATCTAGTCTATCTAGTCCTGTTAGAATTTTATATGTTTCGATGATATCACCTCTCATTCTTCTAAACTCTAATGAATATAGGCCTAGTCGACCCAATCTCTCTTCATACGTCAGTCCTGCCATCCCAGGAATCAGTCTGGTAAACCTTCGTTGCACTCCCTCCATGGCAAGGATATCCTTCCTCACATAAGGAGACCAAAACTGCATAAGGACACCCAGGTCTCATTTGAAACAATGGGAGCTTCCCATTGTTTCAAAACCACAGAAACTTACATACATAAGCAGCATGGATGCTGCCACGTTTGTGATGGACCAGCTACATTACGTTTTCTGCATAACTGATTTGCACTTCATATTATAGTGGCAACCAGCCTGGTTTCTGCCCTGCTGGCTCATCGTTGAGATAAAATGTTGAATATAACATTAAAGAAATGTTATAAATTTTCAAAATTCAGTTAGGCAATATAGGTAAAAACTAAATCGCTACAGAGCTGCTTAGACATTTCTGAACCGGTCGTGAGGAAATCAGAATGCACTGACAATAGATTCTCTTAACATTTGAAAACCGTGGTTTTCTGACCAAGATCGCACCGTCACTTCGGCAGCGTGCACGACAAACAAGATAACTTTTTCAGGACCAGACATTAGCCTAATAACCAGGCTGCCTGGATGTGGATTACTAAGCATATCAACACTGATGCAGAAATCCAAAGGACAAAGGAAAAAGTATCTTCATGACTTGTAGACAGCCAGCCATTAAGGTAACGTATAAATTCTGCAAGCTTTATATTGTATTCATATATTTCATTCTGATAGCTTAAGTAATTGCAAACATTATCTTTATCCTTAAAACCTACGTCTTTGACCAAGCTTTTGATCACCCCTCCTAATATATCCTTTGGCTCGGTATCCATTTATTTCTGATCCTGACTGTAATGCACCTTGGGATTATTTGCTACCTTAAAGGTGCTATATAAATGCAAGATGTTGAAATACATGATTCATTTTTGCAACAGCCTTGTGACACTGCTCATTGTCCTTAACTATTCATCAACCATAACCCGCCCCCCCCCCCCCCCGTCCCAGGTCCTTTTCCCACTCAGCTGCCTTGAGCGTACAACCCTATCTCACAGGAGCCATCCTTTCAATTAATCTGCCCACTTAAACAATTTGATCACATTAAACTGCCTCAAGATAAATCTTGCATTGTTTCTCATGAAGGTGCGTTGATGTAGAATCATAGAATAACACAGCACAGAAGATGGCCATTCAGCCCATCGTACCTGTGCCGTTTCTTTGAAAAAGCTATCCAAATAGATTCACTCCCCTCCTCTTTCCACATAGC
Organism: Heptranchias perlo; assembly: GCF_035084215.1. Taxonomy (NCBI): domain Eukaryota; kingdom Metazoa; phylum Chordata; class Chondrichthyes; order Hexanchiformes; family Hexanchidae; genus Heptranchias; species Heptranchias perlo. Next base: position 56,526,418 of record NC_090325.1, read on the forward strand.
CCTGCAAAACTTTCCCATTCGAGTATTTATCCAATTCCCTTTTAAAAGTTATTATTGAATCTGCTTCCACCACCCTTTCAGGCAAAGCATTCCAGATCATAACAACTTGTGCATGATTTTCAGCAGCTGGTCACAAACCATCTCCATATTGAAGGAGGAGTGGAATCCTTTCCTATTTAATTATGGCCATGGATTATGAGGAGGTCTATGAGTGACAGTGTGGATGCATCAGTATTCTCTGTACTTAGAGAAAGTGGGTCAACTGTGTTTGCCCCTGCTGCTCATGGTGCATGCTAAACTAAATGGACTGTTGTGCTTCATGAAGTCATGTCATTAATGCAGCTGCTCACTTTTTGTTTGAATAGCTTGTGGACATGAGGAAATCCATCATCATCATGCTTAAAGGGCTCCAAACCAAACAACTGAGAAATTCACTTCAATAGTGTTTCCATTTGCCCTAATATGGAGTGCACACTCTCCAGATAAGGGCAGATCCTATTTATGTAACCCTGTATAATATAGGCACAGGTTGCCGAGAGTGAAGGCTAGGAAGCCCCAAATATGCATATGCTGTTTAACCAGCTTATACCATGCAGCTTACCAACACAGAGCACGAGTAAGGTTCCTGCTGCTTATCCAGCTAGAGCCATCATAGCGATTAGGCCATCAGCTTTTAGCTTATGTGGAGCCATGTAAGAAACATTCCATCCCTGAATGACAAGCCTACCTTTCCATATCCCATTAATGAGCTGATCTGGTAGGTTCAGTTCTTTTTGGTCTAGAGAGGACATGGAGTTAGGGTCACAGACTTTTCAGGAGAGAAGGCAGGGAGAAGAGACACACAGCTCCCTGAAGTAGGGAATGGAGGGATGACACCAGACTTTCTGCAGAAAGGGTAGAACGAATCTATAGACTATCCTAGAAAAAGGAGAGGAACAGCTTTGGACATTTCTTGAGAAATGGAGGATGGAAAAGGAACAGATCTTTTTGGAACTGTACATATTTCTGAACTGAAGTAAAAACAGAAAATAATGGAAATCCCTCAGATGTAGGAAAAAAGACAAGAGAACCTCATCAATACAAGGGGGTTGTGGATGAACAGGTAAAGGTCAAGAGTTAGATTTTATTACAATGAGGCAATGAGTGGGGTAAAAATTGATGTGTGCATGGCTCATCAAGGATGCAGATTCAATTCAAATTAGGTGTCCTTCCATAATTGGGCTAGCGCACCGAGCAGAGCTCCAGACATCCAGTGCCCATTTGCGTCAAGCTCTTCAGCGGAGACCCCAGAGAAAATTGAAATGTGTCTTCTCCTGGGTGGTCTTCTCCTTATAATAGGCCCTCCCTTTATTGCTTTACCTACCTTTCCTTAGCCTTCAAAAGGGTTGCTGTTCCCAGACATAGGCCAACAAATATTTCCACTAACAGCAAATTGCATGCTATAACCAATTGCATTAGGTGTGTTTTTGGAGATAGGGTAGCTACATCCATTGCTATGTCAGAGTTCTTCAATTTCACAGCACCTCATGTTATTTTTGAATTCAAGAAAAAAGAAGCCCCTAAAAATGGGCCACCCAACCTGAAGCCCCTAAATTCAAAGAAATGATCCATAAAATAGTGAGGCCAGCATGTGTGCAGGCAGTCAGCGAGGATCATGCAAGAGCGTTTTGTGCATCTGTAGGCTAGTACTAGTCATTGATGCTTATTTTACCTGCCCCTAATTTTTCACACCATCAGATACTTTGTCATTCACTAACTTATCATACGCCCCAGCATCATGTCACACCATGTATTAACAAATCAATTTGTTACAAAAAGTGTGTTAATGATTGTGTTGTAATATTTGTTCCTTTTCTATTTCTATAGGAGCCTACAGCAACTGCCCCACAAGAAGCAGAGCCTACCACCTTACTGCACAGTTTCACTCACTCCACATGTAGCAGGCACTAGCATGACACATCCATTCTGGGAGAATTAGATTCAGACTTTGAAGATGGAGCAGAGAGCATGAGTGAGGATGAGCAATGAAGAGGCAGCAGCAAAGGAGCAAGAAAGTCTTGATCAAAGAGTCACTTCGGAGCTGCCCTCAAATGGAGCTAGCAATATTGTGCCATGTTTCAAGAGGATATCACTAGTCCTTCAGGTTTCATCTACCTAGTTGTGATATTCCATTAAATAATGGCACTGTCAACTACTGGAGGATCACTGCATTGTGGCAGCCTCCAAGGTACCTGACATCCACATTCCTGTTGTGATGCACATGGTCATGTATAAGCTGTTCATTGACTGAATGGAATCCCTTTCTATTTATAAAACCTATAGCATTGGTGAAAGGAGCCCATATGGCACATGAGGTCTAGTGATGCACTACTGAGAACCTAGGCACCCTGAACAAAATGCACAGCCCTCTTCTGTTGATGGTTGCTTTCTACGGTGGTAAACAAGGTACCTGTACTTTCATAGTATGCTGCACACCAGCTGATCTGACAGGTGTCTCCTAAAGCAGCTTGAAAGGAGTCAGTTGCATAGATAGAGTCAGGCTCAGCCATGATGTCCCCACAGATCATTAGCATGCCAACATTCACTGTCGACACTCACAAATGAAGAATGGCTACCAGGGTGAGCTATTGGAGAGTGATCAGTGCTTGTGGCAGAAGGAGTCAACACCATCGGGAAAGGAGGAAGGAAGAAAAGTGAAGAACAATAGCAAAACAAAGTTTTAAAAATGTAATTTATAGTATGTATATATTAAGTTTGCACTGCGTGCTGACAAAGGGTCTCTATCTGAGACATTAATCTGACTTATCGCTTTTCAGATGCTGGACGTCCTGCAGTATATTGCCAGCATTTTCAGCTTTTACTTAAGTGTAATTAGGACAACCCTGGATTTGATCTATTGAATGAGTAATATATTCTTTGGCACAACATTTCCAAATTCCTATCTGTTAACTAAAATAACAGGATAAGGATATCATTCATCTCGGGATTCAGACCAATGAATCAATATCAGCAAAATAACACTGATAACCCCACACCAGGTTTAATACAATGTATATATTTTATATTCCTATTTGAAGTTCTAAAAGGGCTCGGTCAATACAACTAAATACACTACACTGTATTCATAGGTTAATATGTTACTCTCTCAAGACAGTGCTTTCTAGGTGTTCAACTAACAGTTACGTGCCTGAAATGTGTTGCAACCAAGGACAGACCTTTTCCTAGCAAAAGGTTAAAGCACAGTGGCTTGTACAGACAGGCTGACATCAGTTCCAAAGGTGATCATTACCAGTAGGTTTCACCGTAGTTTTCAGTGATTACAAGTTACTCTTTTAATTGTTAGTTCCGAATATTTGGCTTTTCAGCTTTAAAACGGACAGAGCAGAAATAATGAGGTTCCTGCTTAAGTTAGAGTGAGTCAGACTAACTGGAAACCCTCCTGTAGCTTTGGTGATGCTGAATTCCAAAGCATGGTCAAAGCCCACTGGAAATACAAAATAAGAGACAAAGGGATAGATTTTCAACTTGCCGTCGGGCATAAAACTGGCGTTGCGGGTCAGCTGCCCATTGTAAGACCACCCGATTTTCATGTCCACTGAAATCAAGTTGAAAGTCTACACTAAAGTATTCAGTCACCATCTCCTATTTGTGAAGCAATCCCATTTCACAGGAAAGAAGAAATAGAATTACGGCAGTAATGTAAACATAAGGCAACCACCAGGACACTGCACCCCAGCTTCCAGCAGTTCACTGATTCTCGATGGATCCACCCTCCTTCTCAATGGTTTTCGTAGTACTCACATTGATTTGGGCTTTTTTCTCACCATCATCCATGTACACCGTGTTGCTGCGTACACAGGTGTAGGGTGTTCTCTTTTAGTGGGCCCGAAAGGTCAAGAATCAACCGAGACTCTAGAGAGGTTTTAAATACTCTACATAATTGTTATTGACATGAAGACATGACCGTTTTTTCAGGTAACAAAGCTATACAACATTATCCTGGGAAGCACAACTCTGAATCAAAGGTGATCAGGTCCTTGTTCTTGGAGAGTTGAAAGGGTTAATTCTTCTTCGTGAATGCTGCTTGTAATCTGAAAATTACTGCAGCCCTGCATGATTTATACCTTTCCTTCCTGTCTGTTGCTGGGAAGAATAGGCTGGTGTTTTTTTCCAATTTCTCACAGTTTCTCGCAGCTGTCCTTTGTTATTTTTTTCCCTTATCTTTCGCTGTCGTGAAATGAGTAAGTGTCCTTGAACAGTACAGCAAGTTCCAGTGAGGCTACCTTCCCAAAGCAGGTTAAGCTGTAAACAAGTCCATGATGCTTTTTGATCTTGGTCAAGCTAACAATTATGGCCCATTAGCCTTTGCTCAATTGATGTTTCATTACAAATGATCCATTCCTTGGTAGGCTATTGATCCCAAATTCCACCTGTAATTTTCTATTGATTGCATTGGCTGCACATGAGTTATCCTTCATTTGCTGTGAATGCTTTACCCATTATGCTATTTTACCAAGTATTCACCCTGCTAATCTAAGGTTTCAGGACCATTCCTTTATACATCTCATGGATCATGGTCGAGCGTTGTCCTGACAGTGTCGCCGACAGTGCTATCAAGCGGCACTTACTCACCAATAACCTGCTCACCGATGCTCAGTTTGGGTTCCGCCAGGAGGCAGTCACGCCCCTTAGACTAAATACTGTAGAATTGGTACATGGTCAGGGACAGGAGGGTGTAACTGCGAATGAGGCAGGTACGGGGATCCAGGAGGTAGCATTGCAGGAGCCTCAGCCTCTGCACTTGTCCAACAGATATGAGGTTCTTGCAGCCCTTGTGGACAAGTGCAGGGACTGCAGGGAGGATGAGCAAACAGGCCACGACGCCGTGGTTCAGGGGGCCATTCAAGTGGGGGGAGTAAAAAGGAATGTGGTTGTAGTAGGCGACAGTACACTTAGAGGGATAGACACTGTTCTCTGCAGCCAAGAGCGAGAGTCCTGAAGGCTGTGTTGCCTACCCGGTGCCAGGGTTAAAGACATCTCCTCAGGGCTGGAGAAAAATTTGGAGTGGGAGGGGGAGGATCCAGTTGTCATGGTCCACGTAGGTATCAATGACATAGGTAGGATTAAGAAAGAGGTTCTGCTGAGGGAGTTTGAGCAGCTAGGGACTAAATTATAAAGCAGAACCACAAAGGTGATAATCTCCAGATTATTACCTGAGCCACGAGCAAATTGGCACAGGATCAATCAGATCAGAGAGATGAATGCGTGGCTCAAAGATTGGTGTGGGAGAAGTGGGTTTTGATTCATGGGGCTCTGGCACCAGTACTGGGGAAAGAGAGAGCTGTTCCGTTGGGACGGGCTTCACCTGAACCATACTGGGACCAGTGTTCTGGCAAACCGAATAACTAGGGCGGTAGAGAAGGCTTTAAACTAAATGGAGGGGGGGGGGGGGATCAGGTGGGGCAGAGTTTAGATTAATAAAGAGAAAAGACAAGGAAGTAGTACAGGAAAGTGATGGGGGTAATGATAAACAGAGTGTGTCAGGAAGGGACAGAGTGTACTAACATAAGAGTGCACCAGTAAATGGGCCCGGGATAGGAAAGAATGGTAAAAAGACAAAATTAAAGGTTCTTTATCTGAATGCACGCAGCTTTTGTAATAAGATAGATGAATTGACAGCACAAATAGAAACAAATGAGTATGATTTCGTGGCCATTACAGAGACTTGGTTGCAAGGTGACCAAGGTTGGGAGCTAAATATTCAGGGTTATTTAACAATTCGGAAGGATAGGAAAAAAGGTAAAGGTGGTGGGGTAGCTCTGTTAATAAAGGATGAAATTTGTATAATAGTGAGAAATTATCATGGCTCAGAAGATCAAGATGTCAAATCAATTTGGGTGGAGGTAAGAAATAGCAAGGGAAAGAAATCACTGGTGGCAGTAGTTGATAGGCCCTCTAACAGTAACTACACTGTAGGGCAAAATATAAATCAGGAAATAAGGGGGGCATGTAAAAAAGGTAATGCAATAATCATGGGCGATTTTAACTTTCACATAGATTGGACAAATCAAATTGGCAAAAATAATCCTGAGGAGGAGTTCATAGAGTGTATTAGGGACTGTTTCTTAGACCAATACGTCGGGGAACCAACCAGGGAACAGGCCATTTTGGATCTGGTAATGGGTAACAAAACAGGATTAGTTAATGATCTCAAAGTAAAGGATCCCTGGGAAGCAGTGATCATAACATGATAGAATTTCACATCCAGTTTGAGAGCGAGGATCTTGGGTCTGAAACTACTGTATTAAACCTAAGTAAGGGCAAGTATAAAGGAATGAGGGCAGAATTGGCTAAAGTGGACTGGGTAAACAGATTAGATGGTATGATGGCGGATAAGCAGTGGCAAACATTTAAAAAGATATTTTATGACTCGCAACAAAAATACATCCCTGTGAGTAGGAAAGACTCCACAAAAAGGGTGAACCAACCATGGCTAACTAAGGAAGTCAAGGATGGTATCAGGTTAAAAGAAAAAGCGTACAACATGGCAAAGATTACTGGTAAGCCTGAAGATTGGGAAAACTTTAAAAACCAGCAAAGGATGACTAAAAGAATAATAAAGAGGGAGAAAATAAATTATGAGTGTAAACTAGCAAGAAATATAAAAACTGACAGTAAAAGCTTCTACAAGTATATAAAAAGGAAGAGGGTAGCTAAAGTAAACATTGGTCCCTTAGAGGATGAGACTGGGGAAATAATAATGGAAAACAAGGAAATGGCAGAGGAATTGAACAGATATTTTGCATCTGTCTTCACAGTAGAAGATATTAATAAAATACAAATAATAGTAGATAATCAAGGGGCAAAGGGGAGGGAGCAACTAAAAACAATCACTATCAGTAGAGAAAAAGTACTAGGTAAACTAATGGGTCTAAAAGCTGACAAATCCCGTGGACCTGATGACTTGCATCCGAGGGTCTTAAAGAAAGTGGCTACAGAGATAGTGGATGCATTGGTTGTAATCTTCCAGAATTCACTAGATTCTGGAAAGGTCCCAGCGGATTGGAAAACCGCAAACGTAACACCCCTATTCAAGAAGGGAGTGAGACAGAAAGCAGGTAACTATAGACCAGTTAGCATAACATCTGTCATTGGGAAAATGCTAGAATCCATTATTAAGGAAGTAGTAGCAGGACATTTGGAGACTCATAATACAATCAAGGAGAGTCAACATGGTTTTCTGACGGGGAAATCATGTCTGACAAATTTATTAGAGTTCTTTGAGGAAGTAACGGGCAGGATGGATAAAGGGGAACCAATGGATGCAGTATATTTGGATTTCCAAAAGCCATTCAAAAAAGTGCTACATAAAAGATTACTGCACAAGATAAGAGCTCATGGTGTTGGGGGTATTTTTACTGGCATGGATAGAGGATTGGCTAACTAACAGAAAACAAACAGTTGGGATAAAAGGGTAATTTTCAAAATGGCAATCTGTAACTGGTGGGGTGCTGCAGGGATCAGTGCTGGGCCTCAACTATTTACAATATATATCAATGACTTGGATGAAGGAACAGAGTGTCTTGTGGCCAAATTTGCTGATGATACAGAGATAGGTGGAAAAGCAAGTTGTGATGAAGACACAAAGTGTCTGCAAAGGGATATTGACAGGTTAAGCAAATGGGTAAAAATTTGGCAGATGGAATATAATGTGGGAAAATGTGAAGTCATCCACTTTGGGAGGAAAATTAAAAAAGCAAAATATTATTTGAATGGAGAAATAGTACAGAATGCTGCGGTCCAGAGGGATCTGGGTGTCCTCGTACATGAAACACAAAAAGTCAACATACAGGTGCAGCAGGTAATCCGGAAGGCAAACGGAATATTGGCCTTTATTTCTAGGGGGATGGAGTATAAAAGTAGGGAAGTTATGCTACAACTGTAAAGGGTGCTGGTGAGACCACACCTGGAGTACTGTTCTGGTGCCCTTATTTAAGGAAGGATATACTTGCATTGGAGGCAGTTCAGAGAAGGTTCACTCGGTTAATCCCGGGTATGGAAGGGTTGTCTTATGAGGAAAGATTGAACATGTTGGGTCTATACTCATTGGTGTTTCGAAGAATGAGAGGAGATCTTATTGAAACATGCAAGATTCTGAGGGGACTCGCTAGGGTAGATGCTGAGAGGATGTTACCCCTCATGGGGGAATCTAAAACTAGGGGGCATAGTCTCAGAAAAAGGGGTCGCCCGTTTAAGACGGAAATGAGGAGGAATTTCTTCTCCCAGAGGGTCATGATTCTTTGGAATTCTTTACCCCAAAAAGCTGTGGAGGCTGAGTCATTGAATACATTCAAGGCTGAGTTAGACAAAATTTTGATCAGCAAGGGAGTCAAAGGATATGGGGAAAGGGCATGAAAGTGGAGTTGAGGTAAAAATCAGATCAACAATGATCTCATTAAATGGCGGAGCAGGCTCGAGGGGCCGAAGGGCCTACTCCTGCTCCTATCTCTTATAATCTTATGGACAACTCGGCTCCTGACCTCATTACAGCCTTAGTCAAAACATAGACAATAGAGCTGAATTTCAGAGGTGAGGTGAGAGTGACTGCCCTTGACATCAAGGCAGCATTTGACCGAGTGTGGCACCAAGGAGCCCTAGTAATATTGAAGTCAATGGGAATCAGGGAGAAAACTCTCCAGTAGCTGGAGTCGTACCAAGCACAAAGGAAGATGGTAGTGGTTGTTGGAGGCCAATCATCTCAGCCCCAGGACATTGCTGCAGCTGTTCCTCTGGGCAGTGTCCTAGGCCCAACCATCTTCAGCTGCTTCATCAATGAACTTCACTCTATCATAAGGTCAGAAATGGGGATGTTCGCTGATGATTGCACAGTGTTCAGTTCCATTCGCAATCTCTCAGATAATGAAGCAGTCTGTGCCCGCGTGCAGCAAGACCTGGACAACATCCAGGCTTGGGCTGATAAGTGGCAAGTAACATTCGCACCAGACAAGTGCCAGGCAATGACCATCTCCAACAAGAGAAAATCTAACCACCTCCCCTTGACATTCAATGGCATTACCGAATCCCCCACAGTCAACATCCTGATGGTTCCCATTGACCAGAAACTTAACTGGACCAGCCATATAATTACTGTGGCTACAAGAGCAGGTCAGAGGCTGGGTATTCTGCGCCGAGTGACTCACCTCCTGACTCCTCAAAACCTTTCCACCTTCTACAAGGCACAAGTCAGCAGTGTGATGGAATACTCTCCACTTGCCTTGATGAGTGCAGCTCCAACAACACTCAAGAAGTTCGACACCATCCAGGACAAAGCAGCCCACTTGATTGGCACCACATCCACCACCCTACACATTCACTCCCTTCACCACCGGCGCATCGTGCCTGCAGTGTGTACCATCCACAGGATTCACTGCAGCAACTCGACAAGGCTTCTTCAACAGCACCTCCCATACCCATGACCTGTACCATCTAGAAGGACAAGGGCAGCAGGCACATGGGAACAACACCACCTGCACGTTCCCCTCCAAGTCACACAGCATCCCGACTTGGAAATATATTGCCGTTCCTTCATCGTCGCTGGGTCAAAATCCTGGAACTCCCTACCTAACAGCACTGACGGACTGCAGCGGTTCAAGAAGGCGGCTCACCACCACCTAACAGCACTGACGGACTGCAGCGGTTCAAGAAGGCGGCTCACCACCACCTTCTTAAGGGCAATTAGGGATGGGCAATAAATGCTAGCCTTGCCAGTGACGCCCACATCTCATGAGGGATTTAAAAAAGAAACCTGCTCCACAGGCCTTACTTAGTCCTCCTTAAGAGCAGGCATCAAAAAACTCAAAACCCTTCAAAGGTTTTTAAACAATCCACTTTATTTTAATATGGCTGGAGGAGAAGACTCATCATATTAAAATCCCGTTAAAATAAAATGAATGTTTTTTAAGTGCTTGGCCGGAGAGTTGGTGCAGGAGGGAGGGCTTTATCTTCCTGGGGCATTGGGACCACTTCTGGGGAAGGTGGGACCTGTACAGGCCAGATGGGTTGCACCTCAACAGAGCTGGAACCAATGTCCTTGCAGAGAGGTTCACTAGTTCTGTGGGGAAGGGTTTAAACTAATTTTGCAGGGGTTTGGGCACCAGGATATAGCATTGGAAAGGAGAAACCAGGTGCACAAAGGATTGGGAGAGACAGATAGCACTAGAGCAAGAAATAGTACGGTATTAGATGGGATCAGACTAAGAGACAAGAAGGTCTAAGATAGGTTTACAGTGCATGTGTGTAAAGACAGGAAGCGTAGTAAACAAGGTTGGTGAGCTGCAGGCTCAATTAGCTACATGGGAATATGATGTTGTGCCGATAACGGAGACCTGGCTCAAAAAGGGCAGGATTAGGTACTAAATATTCCTGGATACAAGGTGTTCAGGAAAGATAGGGAAGGAAAGAAAGGACGGGGGGAGGTGGCTGTATTGATTAAGGAGAATATTGCAGTGCTGGAGAGAGAGGATGTCCTGGAGGGGTCAAGGACAGAATCCATTCGGTTTGAGTTAAGAAACAATAGAGGTGCCATTACACCACTGGGGGTATTCTTTCGGCCACCAATTAGTGGGAAGGATATCGAGGAGCAAATTTGCAGGGAAATTGCAGAGATGTGCAAGAACCATAGAGTAGTGATAATGGGGGACTTCAGCTATCCTAATATGGACTGGGATAGTAATAGTGTAAAGGGCAAAGAGGGGAGGGAATTTTTGAAGTGTGTTCAGGAGAATGTTTTTGACCAGTACATTTCCAACCCAATGAGGAAGCAGGCATTGCTGGATCTGGTTCTGGGAAATGAGGTGGAGCAAATGTCAGTGGGGGAACATTTAGGGAGCAGCGATCATAGTATCATAAGGTTTAGATTAGCTATAGAAAAGAAAAACGACCACTCTAAAGTAAAAATACTCAATTGGAGGAGGGCCAATTTCAGTGGGATAAGAACGGATCTGGCCCGGGTAAATTGGAATCAAAGATTGGAAGGCAAAACTGTAATTGAACAATGGGCAGCCTTTAAAGAGGTGATGGTTCGGGTACAGGTCTAGATACATTCCCTTGATGGAGAAAGTTCGGGCAACTAAAACCAGAGCTCCCTGGATGACAAAAGAGATAGAGAGTAAGATGAAGCAGAAAAAAGGGGCTTATGACAGATGTCAGGTTGATAATATGAGAACCAGGCTGAATATAGAAAGTTCAGAGGGGGAGCGAAAAAGGAAATAAGAGGGGTAAAGAGGGAGTATGAGAATAGACTGGCGGCTAACATAAAAGGGAATCCAAAAGTCTTCTGTAGGCATGCAAATGGGTAGTAAAAGGCAGGTTGGAACCGATTAGGGACCAAAAAGGAGATCAATGCATGGAGGCAGAGGGGATGGCTGAGGTAGTAAATGAGTATTTTGTATCTGTCTTTACCAAGGAAGAAGATACTGCCAAAGTCACAGTAGGTGAAGAGGTAGTTGAGAAACTGGATCGGCTAAAAAATGATAAAGAGGAGGTACTAGAAAGGCCAGCTGTACTTAAAGTAGATAAGTCACCCGGTCAGGATGGGATGCATCCTAGGTTACTGAGGGAAGTAAGGGTGGAAATTGCGGAGGTACTGGCTACAATCTTCCTGTCATCCTTAGATATGGGGGTGGTGCCAGAGGACTGGAGAAATGCAACTGTTACACCCTTGTTCAAAAAAGAGTGTAAGGATAAACCCAGCAACTACAGGCCAGTCAGTTTAACCTTGGTAGTGGGAAAACTTTTAGAAACAATAATCCGGGACAAAATTAACAGTCATTTGGACAAGTGTGGATTAATTAAGGAAAGCCAGCACGGATTTGTTAAAGGCAAATCGTGTTTAACTAACTTGATTGAGTTTTTCGATGAGTTAACAGAGAGGGTTGATGAGGGCAATGATGTTGTGTATATGGACTTCCAAAAGGCATTTGATAAGGTGCCACATAATAGGCTTGTCATCAAAGTTGAAGCCCATGGAGTGAAGAAGGGGGCAGTGGCAGCATGGATGCGAAATTGGCTAAGTGACAGGAAACAGAGAGTAGTGGTGAACGGTTGTTTTTCGGACTGGAGGGAAGTAGACAGTGGTGTTCTCCAGGGGTCGATACTGGGACCATTGCTTTTTTTGATATATATTAATGACTTGGACTTGGGTGTACAGGGCACAATTTCAAAATTTGCAGATGACACAAAACTTGGAAGGGTAGTAAACAGTGTGGAGGATAGTAATAGACTTCAAGAGGACATAGACAGGCTGGTGGAATGGGCAGACATGTGGCAGATGAAATTCAACGCAGAAAAGTGTGAAGTGATATATTTTGGTAGGAAGAACAAGGAGAGGCAATATAAACTGAAGGGGTGCAGCAACAGAGATATCTGGGGGTATGTGTGCACAAATCGTTGAAGGTGGCAGAGCGGGTTGAGAAAGCGGTTCAGAAAGCATACGGGACCCTGAGCTTTATAAATAGAGGCACAGGGTACAAAAGCAAGGAGGTTATGATGAACCTTTATAAAACACTGGTTCGGCCACAACTGGAGTATTGTGTTCAGTTCTGGGCACCAACTTTAAGAAGGATGTGAAGGCTTTAGAGAGGGTGCAGAAGAGATTTACTAGAATGATTCCAGGGATGAGGGACTTCAGTTACATGGATAGATTGGAGAAGCTGGGGTTGTTCTCCTCAGAGCAGAGAAAGTTGAGAGGAGATCTGATAGAGGTATTCAAAATCATGAAGGGTCTAGTCAGAGTAGATAGAGAGAAACTGTTCCCGTTGGCAGAAAGGTCAAGAACCAGAGGACATAGATTCAAGGTGATTGGCAAAAGAACCAAAGGCGATATGAGAAAAAACTTTTTTACACAGTGAATGGTTGTGATCTGGAATGCACTGACTGAGGGGATGGTGGAAGCAGATTCAATCATGGCTTTCAAAAGGGAATTGGATAAGTACTTGAAGGGAAAAAATTTGCAGGCCTACGGGGAAAGGGCGGGGTAATGCGACTAGCTGGATTGCTCTTGCAGAGAGCTGGCACAGACTTGACAGACCGAAGACCTCTTTCCGAGTTGTAACCATTCTATGATTCTACAAGGAGGAGCAGGAGGGTTTGGCAGCACCCATTTTATTTTGACTGCTCAGTGGCAAAATTCACAATAGCAATCACTTCAAATGATGGGAGCTGTGGCCTCGGGTTTCCACTTTGGGCAATCGGCATTTGGGTGCAAATTGCGGCCAAAATTTGCGCTGACGCATTTTATGCCAAGTTACACTAAGTTTCCGCTAAAATGCATTAACATAATCACAAACGTAAAATCTGCCATGAATCAGCACAATTTGGCAGCTTAACATAGGATAATCGTTTTTTTTGCAATTAAAAATATTCATTGATGCATTTAAGAGATGTATTTAGGATTGGTAACCTGGTGCAGTTTTATTAATACAGCTGAAAATGGGTCGATCACAGAAAATAAGGATTTTTAATAAAGGTGTCCAGTCGACTGCCTGATGTAAACTCACTGAAAATGATTCAATAAAACCATATTGAAGCATTTCCTCCTTTTATTGGTGTACATTAGTCAGTTTTTTTAGTAAAATTATATTTTTTACTATTTAAAAATGTTTAAACCGTGCCTACTAGTGCCCTCGTGCCTAAGAAAACCAGCTTAATTTTAAAACCCTCGGCGGGCGCAATTGACAGAAACTCACCATCCTCGTTTTTGAGCGGGGGGGGGGGGGGCGGGGGCGTGGTCAGTTTTGAGGATGGGGCTAGTTTCAGCAATTTTTTTTATAGCCAGTGCAAAAGATCGCGGAAACTCGAATTACGCTGGATGCAAATTAGGCCCGGCATAATTCGAAATTCCACAATGTTTTGCGCTGATTCCGCCGGATTGCGCTGAAAAAGCCAACGGAATCTAGCAGAAACTCTGGGTCTCCGTATTTAGTCTATACTAAAAATGAAACCACCAGGTTGGTTTTGTTTACTTCCAATTTGCAATGCTTTCAAATAGTAGCAAACATGCCCATTTTGGATTGCAATTTAACATTATACTTGAAGCATTGGTATATAGGTTGTTTATGTGCACAAAAGTGAATGTAACAGATGTTTACTGTGCTGCATTAGAAACACACATAATGGATGCTCTATATTTTTTTTCTAAAAACATTGCAGAGCAGAACATCATCTTTCAATTTATTGACTGGATCTTGCGTGGAACTGCTCAGGTGATGTTTGTCAACAATTCATTGAGCGGGCTTATTATTTTGGCCGGGCTGATTGTGCAGAATCCATGGTGGGCACTGAATGGCTTCGTGGGAACAGTGTTCTCAACTCTGGCCGCACTTTTGCTCAGTCAGAACAGGTAAATGTGCTGTGGTAATACACATTGGATTTTTAACATTGTTTTTTAAAAAGGCATTGAAATGCTTTTAATGTTTGTACACTATATAATTCCACAATAATCCACTTTATATATTGGACTGGTGTTTATATTGGGAGGTAGTGTTTAGCCTATTAACATAGTCATCAGTGGCCATGGGAAAATCTAATCCCTAATATTTCTCATTCTAAAATCATGAAGGCTATATTTTGTAGTTTTATTAAATGATAAATTTGACAATTGAGAACAATATCGAGTCACTCTGGAAGATTGCTGAAATGTTCCCACCTACTGACGTATTTTAGTCCCACGAACTCTATTCAGAAGGTCCATGAACAACAACAACTTGCATTTATTGTAGTGCCTTTAACATAGAAAAACATCCCAAAGTATTTCACAAAGGTGTGAGGAAAATCAACACTGAGCTAAAGAAGGAGAGATTAAGGGAGTGAGTAAAAGTTGAAATAGGCTTTAAGGAGGGTCTTAAAGGAGGAGAGGAGGTAGAGAGGGGGAGGGGTTTAAGGAGAGAATTCCAGAGAATGTGACCTCGGCAGCTGAAGGCACAGCCACCAAAGGTAAGGCAAAGAGAGGGTGGGTCACACAAAAGACTGGAGTTAGAGGACTCTGGGGATGGATACACGGCTGGAGAAGATTGCAGAGATGGGGTGGGGCAAAACCATAGAGAAATTTAAGAGGAGAATGAGGAATTTAAATTTAAAACTTTGGGGGACAGGGTGCCAGTGTAGATTGGTGATGACAGAAGTGGTGGGCAAACATAATTATTATGGAAAGGATAAGTTGGAGTTTCTGAAGTATTGGAGGCAGCAGATCTGTGTTCCACACAAAACCGGCAGGAGTGATGATATGGCCAGTGCCGGGAGCTAGATGCCACTGTTGATCCAAGGGAATAGTCCCCAGCAAAGTAAGTCAGGTAGGAGGGGCATCCAGGCCAATTGCAGCTAGAGGAGTGAGGGGGGGCAGTGGGGAAGTCCGGGGCAGAGGCCCAAGGTTTTCTTGTTGGGCCAGCAGGAGCACTCATTTAGCTTGGGTTGCAAACACTCTGGTTCAGCCTGAAACAATGGCCAGGGTGGGGGTGGGGAGGTGGGGGGGATAAAATCAGTGGCAAGGGAATGGAGTTTGTGGTAGGGGCCGAAGACAATGGCTTCGGTCTTCACAATATATAATTGGAGGAAATTGCGGATCCAGGATTGGACGTCAGACAAGGAGCCTGATAACATAGAGGCAGTGGAGGAGTCAAGAGAGGTGGTGGAGTGGTAGAGTGTCATCAGCATATGTGTGGAACTTAGCGTCATATCTTCAGATGATGCCGCTGAGGGGCAGCATATAGACGAGGAATCGGAGGAGACCAAGAATTGACCTTAATCCACAGTAGTCTTTGCGGTGATGGTGCTTCATAATGATTGTTTTGTACAACTGAATGTTTTACTAAGCCACTTAAAGGTTATTGAGAATCGCATATAAGCCAGACCAGGTAGTGGTGGCAGTTTCATTTCCCTGAAAGACATGAATGAAAACAGTTGGGCTTTTTTTTAACAAAAGGGCAGCTTTCATAGTTATTTTGTTCTGGTAGTAGCCCACAAATTACCAGCTTTATTGAATTCAGTTTCACAGCTTACCGTGGTAGGATTTAAACTCACAACATATGGGGTGGCTAGTCAAGTACGATATCACTATACTACTTTACCTCCCTGTCAGCCTTCAAAAGCCTCATTAAAATTTACCCCTTCAAACATACTTTTGGCCACTTACCCTCATTATCTCCATCTTGCTGCTTGGGTCCCTCACAATACCCTCTTTAAAGTACCTTGCGATATTTCATTATGTTAAAGGGACCATAAAAGTGCAAGTTGTTAAACTATTATTGTGTAACCTAGTTTGTGAAGTAAGGAAGTGTGGCTTGAACAGGAAAAGTGAACATTTACATAAATATTCAGAGGAAGCTGAATCCCCAGCTTTTAATTTTTGCAATATTAAGAAGCATGGGGCTGTAAATTGGGCCGCATAGTGCCCCTTTTGTTGCCTCCAAAATGGCATCCGGAATGCGCGCACACACTTCTAGCGTAACGTGCACCGGACACCATCTTGGTAAAAGTGTTTGCACACACACAGATAACTAACGCCGGCAGCATATAAAGTTGGGAGAATATGCGGTAGATCAGTGTGCAGCGCTGAAGGGACAAATACGATTTTGGAACTCAACGTTCCAGCCAACACACTGTCTTAACCTCGCACAGTTGAACAGGTTGTAAACAGCATGAAGGACCCTCCACAAGGGGTATTTAAAGGGATGATGCAGGATTTACAGGTTCGTTGCTGGATTATTGCTTCTGGCTGCTGATGCATTTGTACCTGTTTTTGGAGGTCTCCTATACTTGATGTGGAGATGCCGGTTCCTATACTTGAATACTGGGACTAGGGGACATAGCCTAAAAATTAGAGCCAGGACTTGCAGGAGGAAAAGCTTCTACAAGCAAAGGGTGGTAGAAGTTTGGAACACTCTTCTGCAAATGGCAGTTGATGCTAGCTCAGTTGTTAATTTTTAAATCTGAGATTGATAGATTTTTGATGACCAAAGGTATAAAGGGATAAAGGGCTAAGGTGGGTATATGGAGTTAGGTCACAGATTAACCATGATCTCATTGAATGGTGGAACAGGCTCCAGGGGCTAAATGGCCTACTCCTGTTCCTATTGTCCTATAATAAAGTTTCAATACTCTACAGGGTGTAGACAGACTGGCTAGCTGACAGGCAACAGCAAGGGCACTGGTAGAGTGGCAGGGGTGGGATAGGAATGTTGTCATCCTGAGAGAAGACAGCAGGTTCATGTTCCATGGAGCCACTGTCACTTGCTGCCTCCTGCAATATGCCACCTTCGCCTGCAAGAAAGTGGGACGTGTGTTGGTGAGTGTCCTGCAGGATGTTTGGGTGATGTGCCTGTCATGGTTGAATAGCTGCCATTGTGTGTGACCTGTGAGTTTTGGGTGTGCAGCTTGCAACAATGGTACTGTGTGAGGGTGAGAGGAAGCATCTGATTGGAAGAGTTGAGTATTGATTGAAAGAGTTTGTTGGTATGTGGATGATGGGTGGTGTAGTGCGTGGAGCAGTGGATGCGGCTAGTGGTGTAGTTGGTAGAAGATGCCACTTGACCTCACTCACCTTGACCACTCGTGTCAAAGCATTGAACTTCTTCCTGCACTGCATCCATGTTCATGGTGCTATGCGCCTGGCATTGACTTTGTCCCCTACTGCCTCCCACTGCCTCTTAAGCAGATGTCTGGAGGGCCTCATGCCTCCTGCAGATACAGGATGCCCCTCCTTCTGTCCACCTCTTGCACCAAGGCCTCTGGTGCATCATCAGAGAACCTTGGTGCACGCTCTCTTGCAGGCCTGGTACAAACTCAAATCGGCAGATTGGTGTGGTCTGGTGTGCAGATTGGAGGATGTGGGATTTAGTAGTGTGCAACCTTTATTCAACGTCTCAACATAACTCAACAGTTTTTAAACACAGGGACAGGACCTGCATCTGAGTTTTACGTGTGCGATGTCTGATCTCCGTTCAGACTCCATGCGGACCCGTATCTTATATTTTGCAAATAAGGGGTGCAGGCTGCCTTTACGTAGTGCTAGCCAGTCGCGCGATATTGGGCCCCCCCCCTGCTGGTGAGCAGCCACTTAACAGCGCAACTAGGCCTGGCTTCTCACAGTTTTAAGGTAAATGACCAGGCAGCACGAATCTCACGTGCTGCCTGCATCTCAACGACCGGGCGCAGGTTAATCACGCAACATGACCCCCGCTCCCGGATTTGGGAGTTATCAAATTTAACCCTCATGGTTTCGTCCAGATTGTTTTATTTTGACAGCTTATTGAGCAATTTTCTGCAAAAGATAATCATATGTGGAATGAGGCACTGTTTTGAATTTTCATTGGATCTTAAAAAGAGTTCTCTATACACTCTCAATTAGGTTTCCAGCAGACGGTGGACCATAATTATTTATGGCCAACTGCTATGATTTGAATATGATTCCACTGACTAGAAGGCCAAACTTCCTCTAGTACAGCCTGTTCCTGCATCAGTGCCCTGACTCATTGGGATGAAGCAATCACCCTAAAAATCTAATAAAAAGATTAATTGCTTTCCTGAAACATAGTTAGGAAACATAGTTAAACATAATTAGCTTCCTCCCACCCCACTTCCTGTAAGGACTCTATTCCCTTCTCCCAGTATCTCTGTCTCTGTCGCATCTGATCTGACGATGCCACCTTCCTCACCAGTGCTTCCGATATATCCTCCTTTTTCCTCAACTGAGGATTCCCCTCCACGTAGTTGACAGGGTCTTCAACCGTGTCTGTCTTATTTCCCGCATTTCTGCCCTCACCCCTTCTCCTCCCTCCCAGAACCATGGTAGGGTCCCCCTTGTCCTCACCTTCCACCCCACCAGCCTCCACATTCAATGTATGATCCTCCACCATTTCCGCCACCTCCAGCGATCCCACCACCAAACACATCTTCCCCTCCCCTCTCCTTTCAGCATTCCGAAGGGACTGCTCCCTCCGGGACACCCTGGTCCACTCTTCCATCACCCCCAACACACTCTTTCCTCCCCACAGCACTTTCCCGTGCAAGCGCAGGAGATGTAACACCTGCCCTTTCACCTCCTCCCTTCCCACCGTCCCGGGCCCCAAACACTCCTTCCAGGTGAAACAGCGGTTTCAATTTAGTATACTGTATTCACTGCTCACGATGTGGTCTCCACTACAATGGGGAGACCAAACGCAGATTGGGTGATTGCTTTGCTGAACACCTCCGCTCAGTCCGCAAGCGTGACCCTGACCTGCCGGTCGCTTGCCATTTTAATTCCCACTCCCACTCTGACCTCTCTGTCCTCGACCTTTTACACTGTTCCAGTGAAGCTCAATGGAAGCTCGAGGAACAGCACCTCATCTTTCGTTTAGGCACTTTACAACCTTCTGGACTCAACACTGATTTCAATAATTTCAGATCATAACCACTGCTCCCATTTTTTCAGTCATCAGGTGCTGGTAATGGTTCTGCTGTGGCCATTTACAGCTCCTTTAGGCCACCCTCCTTGCCTTGCACCATCATCTCTTTTGTCATTTAATCACTCCTGCCCTCCACCCCTATCAGAGACCTTCCCTTTTGTTCTTTCCTCCCCTCCCCTCCCCTTCCCCCTCCCCCTGCACTTTCCCTGGCTCTGTACTTGCTTAAAAACTACTTAATCTTCAACTTCTTCCAGTTCTGACGAAGGGTCATTGACCTGAAATGTTAACTCTGTTTCTTTCTCCACAGATGCTGCCTGACTTGCTGAGTATTTCCAGCATTTCCTGTTTTTATTATAGTTAGAAAATTGTTGGGTTACGAAATGTTAGCATAAATTATGTTGCTGTATTCTTTTCAGATCTGAAATTGCAGCAGGACTTCATGGTTACAATGGCATCTTGGTCGGCCTTCTGATGGCTGTGTTTTCTAACAAAGGAGATTGGTATTGGTGGCTGCTCCTACCTGTGATTGTCATGTCAATAGTGTGGTATGTGGAACAATCTATTTTTACATTCCGAATAGTTGAAGCACATAATCTATATTCAGCATTCGTATATCTTCCAGTATTTGAAACTAAAATATCTTAATTAATTGTTCTGTGTTACTGCTTATTAATAAATATACATGTTTTTAAAGTTGCATGAATTGAGAATTCAAAGTGGTTAAGAACTCAAAGGGGCTGAAAATCCACAGCCCTCCTGGCACACAACTGCTGTATGTCCAAAAGGAGTGAGGTGGAAGAGCCAGAAATTAAGCCAAAACCCTGATTTGCTGGACCCTCTGTCCACCCAGTCATGGTCACCTTTTTCAGGGAGGCATGGTCAAGGGAGGAAACTCCCAAACTAATAGTTTCCATGTCCCCACAGAGTACAAATGAAAAGAGCTGATATTGTTATTGTTAGTACTAGTTAGAGCCCATTTGGAGTACAATGTGCAGAATTGGTCACCGTAACACAAGGATATTATGGGCTCGTTTTACTTGACTTTTGCTTCAAGCACTTTACGTTGACTGAAAATTTCTGGGACTACTAAGGGGTGGATCAGGGCCTTCTTCTACAGTGGGTGCAGACCCAACTTACTTATTTAAATGATCAGGAAGGGGGATGTTTCTGGTCTTCCTGCCTTATTTTCCCTCCATTGCATCCCAGAGGCTCCCACATGAAGGGGTGCCCCAAGAAGCTGTCAGTCACTCTTGCACCAAGACCCTCATCAGATCAGAGAGTCTGAAAGGGCCCGGCAACAAACTGAAGAGGACTTTAAAGGTAAATGGACATCGTTTTTGACGGTGACCCACCAGATCGTCAGGCCTTGGGGCCTATTACCTGCTGTTCTCCACTAGCAGCCAGAACGATCTGACGCTGGTAGGCAGTCCAGCAACTGTATTCCTCTTTTCCTGGCACTTGACAGAGATGGCCCTGCACCGAGATGCAACCAGGTCGTGTTAATGGCCCAGCCCACCAAATTGAGCTGGGGGTGGGCCAGGAAAATTAATCCCAATGGCCTTAAGAAGGTGTAGCATAAGGCACCAATGAAAGATTTTCAACTGGTCGTCACATGTTTCTCACCTGCAAAACAGACGAATGGCAGTTTAAAGTCTGGTAGGGACCTTATGCACCCATTTGTCCCTGACTCAACTTTTGATCACTCCTACCCAAAACAGGCGGGAGGCTATTTAGCTACGCAGTCAGAGTCCTAAGCCCATTGTATGACCCCCCTACTGCAACTTTCAAAGAGAAATGGGCTGAACATGCATGGCGCATGTCAGTCCCATTTCATCCACGCGTCGAGAGGCTTAACCAACGATCCTTAAAGACCCTTACTGGTGGCTTCTCCAAAAAGGTACGTTTTTTGAGCGTTTGTCTTTAAGGTTCTTGTGGGGCCAGGAGAAACAAGAGTGCTGCCCCGGGCCCCACGAGAATCTTCCAGCCCATTCTTCCAGCTCCCATTCTCCCTCCCCTCCCCCCCACTTCCACTCGGCATTGGCTACCCCACCCACCCCCCCCCTCGCTGCCGAACGGCTACTTGCTACAGCTGATCAATTTTCTGCCCTGGGAATCATTCGGTGCCCGTATCTTGCCAACAAATTGTTCGGGCCTCCCGACTGCCACACTGGGAGGACACCGCAGACGCATCACCTATATTTTGCCAGTTCGGTGCCAAACCAAAAGTCTTCCCCCAGGTCTGAGGAGATCTGAGGAATCTAAGTTGTGAGAATAGGTTAATAAATTTGGATTTGTCCAGTTGTTGTTGGAAGAGGGGAAACTTCAAGATGACCAAAATCTTTAAGGGGATTGATAAAGTTGATCCAGGCAAATTAGTCCCACATTTTAGCTCAGAGTGGAAATCAGGTGGGTGGGGGCCAAGACGTGTAGCAAACCATCCTGACCTCGGCAGCCTATTTATTGGGCGATTGTAACTCCCAGGCCTCATCTGCTTGCCCCCGGCCAGTCTCCCGCCGAAGGTGGAAGCATCGAGCTGCTTAGGATCAAAGGAACGGTTCCTGGCACTCAGTTAAGTCAATCGGAGGAGGAAGCCCAAAACAGGGGTTGTCTCAATTTTCCTTGTGGGGCTTGGAAGAACAGAAAAGTTTTTTTTTAAATTTAAAAGACTTACCTTTTTGATCCTCTTCTGGCCCCAACTGCTCTTCCTGCTCAGGTTCATAGTTAAAATATGATTTTGTCATCACGGCCTGAATCCTAATCGAAGCCCAATTTGCATATTTACGGAAGGACCCCACTGGTTTTCAGTGGGTGTCCCTCTCACCTGCACGTTAAAATCATGGCCTACGGGATCAGTGTGGAACATCAGCAGTTGACTCCCACAGTAGATTTTAACTGCCCACCTACCCGGTTTCCACTGATCACCCCTATTGTACATACCGATTAATAATTCAAACTCAGGGTGACATCATTTGAAAATTAGGAATAAATTTGGGGAAATCAATTTCACTCAAAGAAAGAAAGCACTTACATAGAATTTACAGCAGAGAAACAGGCCATTCGGTTGGTGTTTATGCTCCTCACGAGCCTCCTCCCATTCTATTTACTTCATCTCACCCTATCAACATATCCTTCTATTCCTTTCTCCCTCATGTACTTATCTAGCTTCCCTTTAAAAGCACCTATGCTATTCGCCTCAATGACTTGCATTTATATAATAGCTTTCACAACCTCAGGATGTTCCAAAGCGCTTTACAGCCAATGAAGTATTTTTGAAATGCCTCACTGTTGCAGTGGAGGAAATGTGGCAGCCAATTTGCGCACAGCAAGATCCCTCAAACAGCAATGACCAGATAATCTATTTTTTAGTAACGTTGGTTGAGGGATAAATATTGGCCAGGGCGCCGGGGAATACTCCACTGCTCTTCTTGGAAATAGTGCCATCGGATCTTTCATATCTACCTGAGAGGTCAGACGGGGCCTCGGTTTAACATCTCATTCGAAAGACAGCACTTCCAACAGTGCAACACTCCGTCAGTTCTTCACTGAAGAGTCAGACTAGATTTTGTGCTCAAGTCTATGGAGTGGGACTTGAACTCGGAGGCGAGAGTGCTACTACTGAGGCAACGCTGACACCGAAAGGGTAATAAATATATGGGATAAGTTACAGAGAATGTCATTCAAACAAATAGTGTCAGTGAATTCAACAGACAGCTAGATTTGTATCCAAAGATAGAGAAATATGGTGAGAAGGGCTGCAATGAACAAAAAAGAGGGAGGTTCATTTACCAAAATTACCTTTTTCTAATCCCAAAATTTCCTCTGTTTGTAACCTACAATTTTTCACACAAAGTCCCAGCTTAATCCATGCACGCGATGTCACAGTTGAAGTACGCTACAATATTATTTGAACTGACAGGTGCAGTTTGCCACATGAATGAGTTGCAGCAATGTCTCACTTGATAGAAACTCTCCAGTAGATCCAAAGAGAATGAAGATCTGGGGAGTGAATCATTATGTTTTAAGAGAATTTATCAATAAAAATCTAGCTTTGCCTCTTGTGATTTACATTCTAACCCTTTGTTAATACAACCCAGTACATTACGAGAAGTACCAAGGGGCCGAAAATCCATGGGACACTATCCCAGTAGTTGTACCAAATTGCGCCTGGTGGTGTCCTCCAGAGTTTGCAGGATCATTGGGAGGGCACCTCAATAGCATGGGGTAGATGGGTGCCTGCGACACTTTGGGCATGACTGGCACCCACCTGTCTGCCTCATACATAGGAACATAGGAACAGGAGTAGGCCATTCAGCCCCTCGTGCCTGCTGCGCCATTTGATAAGATCAAGGCTGATCTGTGATCTAACTCCATATACCTGCCTTTGGCCCATATCCCTTAATACCTTTGGTTGCCAAAAAGCTATCTATCTCAGATTTAAATTTAGCAATTGAGCTAGTATCAATTGCCGTTTGCGGAAGAGAGTTCCAAACTTCTACAACCAACAGAAACTATACCATTTGCCTACCCCTAGTTAGCCAAGCCCCTTGAAACCAAGCTGTGTTCCCCTCGGCTGATCTGGCAAAATAGAACATAAAATATGCCTGGCCTGGAGCTCACTGGTGGGGCCCATATACACCCTTGGTGGCACACCTCCACTCACTTGGTGAAGCAGCCGTCACAGAAACATTGGGAATTAGCGTTTAAAATGTGAATCCTGCCACGAATGTGTCTTCATTCTGGTTTTACCGCAGCAGGTTTGGGGGCAGCCGAGTAACCTGCTCTGGAGAGGCAGGTCAGTGATTTTAATATTTAAATGAGCTGTGTTCCTCAGATTTTGGCACCCATTTGAATTTAACGGCTGTGGGCCGGGTTTTCCATGGCTCAGGAAACCCGGCAGCTGAAGGGAGGCGGGAACTGCCGGATCCAGCAGGTAAGTGCTTTTCCAAAACTGCATGGGGGCCAGAAGGAGCAGGAGTGCTTCCACCCGGCCCTTCTGCTGCGACCCCCCCCCCCCCCGCGATCTGCCGACCCGCCCCCCGCGATCTGCCGACCCGCCCCCCCGCGATCTGCCGACCTCCCCCCCCGCGATCTGCCGACCTCCCCCCCCCGCGATCTGCCGACCTCCCCCCCCGCGATCTGCCGACCTCCCCCCCGCGATCTGCCGACCTCCCCCCCGCGATCTGCCGACCTCCCCCCACGATCTTGATTGCTCCCTCCCACAATCTCTTCCCTCCCTCCCTCCCTCCTCGCTGCCGCAGTACGAGCCCCACCAACCCCCGATTTTCTCGATTGCGGGGATCGTCACCAGCGGTCACCGGCTGATGTCTTCTACAGCAGGCTTTCCTGCCAGGCAGCTGACCAGCCTCTCAATCTGGCCTGCTGCCGGGCGGGAAACGGAGTAAAAAAATTCTAAGGAGGTCCTCTCATTAAAATTGGCAGGAACTCTGCCGTCCCGGTATTTCTGGGTTTTCACGGCCGCAGAAACGCGCCCCCGATCACTCCCCGCCCTCCCGCAAATATCGGGGCCATTGGGTCTCTTGTCAGCCCCAGGATTGGGAACACCTAGCTTATGTGGCAAACCAAGAAACTCTTAGAAACTGGATCTCTGCCATTTTCCTATGGGTTCCATCAGCCTCCGGATAAAGTGATAGCAGCAAACCTCCAAGGAATTTTGCAACCCACGTGTACATCATTTTTGCCTTAGCAGTGACTTAAGCCGCGACATTTATGGGCTACAATCCTGGCTGTTACATTGGTTGTTTCCACTGGTGCTCTCCAGTGCTGACCCCACTGGAGTTTGTAGAGACGGTGGGAGGGCACTTAATTAGTATTTGGAGTACTGTGCACAGGCCTTTTGGGGAATGAGGGTTATCCAGGCCTCAGCCCCCAGACCCAATGGGTCCACCCTCCATTCGTTGTACATTGACTGTTTCTGTGCTGTAAGTTCTACCAGTCCAACTGGTCTATGCGGGTGTTGATGCTCCACACGAGCCTCCTCCTACCCTCCTTCATCTAACCCTATCAGCATAAACTCCTATTCCTTTCTCCCTCGTGTACTTATCTAGCTTCCCCTTAAATGCATCTATGCTATTTGCCTGAAGTACTCCATGTGGTAGCAAATTCCACATTCTAATCGCTCTCTGGATAAAGAAGTTTCTCCTGAATTCCTTATTGGGTTTATTAGTGACTATCTTATATTTATGACCCATAGTTTTGGACTCCCCCACAAATGGAAACATCTTCTCTACATCTACCCTATCAGACCCCTTCATAATTTTAAAGACCTGTTAGGTCACCCCTCAGAATTCTCTTTTATAGTGAAAAAATCCCTAGCCTGTTCAGTCTTTCCTGATAGTTAGAATCCCTCAGTTTTGGTATCACCCTTGTAAATTTTTTTGCACCTTCTCCAGTGCATCTATATACTTTTTGTAACATGGAGACCAGAACTGTGCACAGTACTCCAAGTGTGGTCTAATCAAGGTTCTATAGAAATTTGACATAACTTCGATGCTTTTCAATTCTATTCCTCTAAAAATAATCCCCAGTGCTTTGTTTGCCTTTTTTATGGCGTCGTTAACCTGTGTTGCTACTTCTAATGATTTGTGAATCTGTACCCCATTCAAAAGGACAAATCCAAACTTATTTAATATAAAAATATAATTGCCTTTTTTTCAAAAGTCCAGGATGCTTCTCTGGCTTGGACCCCACTCCCGATGGGGTCCACTGCTGCCCATTTGGGGGTAGGAACGCCTCATCTCACTTGCATATCAACCTCCAGTCCGACGTCGAATCCGAACTGAGCCGGGGAAGTAAGGAGTCCCCATGTCTGCCAACCCAACCTGATTTGCCTTGTAAGAAGCAGTGGAAGCTCTGTCTCTTACAAGGCCCCTGGAAACAGCAGGACCTTGCTGATTTCTGGTGGGTTCCAGAGTTAAAGCAGGAGTCCATGAGGAAAGTAGGGGCTATATTGATCAGTTGCAAGTAGTCCTGGAATCACCTTCTTCGTTGTAACTGCATTACCAGTAGATGTGAAGATCACCCCATTGCTGAACACCATTGGTTCTTTCTACATTTAATGTTTATAGTCTCTTAGTCAATTTTTAATCCATCTTCCTATTTCTCCCCCCACACCATAAGACCTCATTTTCTTGTTACATATCAAGAGGTCACAGGTGCACTGTTGATGAGTGCTTCTTAGTACTTCTGCATCTCTGAAGTTGAAGAGCAACAGATAGCTACTCAATAAAGGCTTTATCCCATAACCATTAATATTAGGGATGAGAAATTATAGATTCAAGGAGAGACATGAGTCTTGGGACTATTTCCACTGGAACAGAGAAGACTAAGGAGATGTTTTAAAATTATGAAGAGTTTTGATGGGGTGAATAGGAATAACTATTTTCTCTGGTTGATCAATGACGAGAAGTCATTAACTTAAAATTGGCATTAAGAGATTTAAGAAAAGAGAGGTTAGGAGAAATTTCTTTGTGCACAGAATTATCAGAGCCTGGAATGCTTTGCCAGAGTTGAGGTTGAGGATATTGCATCTTTTAAGGGAAGAGATAAATAGGACAGTGGAATTAGTTTCAGATTACTCTAGAAAAGAGCTGACATATGTACAGTTGACTACACCATCACAAAAGGTTAAAGTATCTCTATGGTTACGAGTTCAGTCAGCTATACATATGAAGAAGTAGGTACATCTACACATGTCTATGTAAATAGAAAAAAAACAATTTTGTAGTTTGGCTTATTTTAGTCTGACTCTTAATAATTGGCATAACTGATGATTTAGTCATTGTGTGATTATTCATTATGGATGTGTTATTACTGTGGAAAAATATGAGCATGCAGGTGGTTTGTAATGAACAAAATGTCATAACCCATGTATATGCCAACTACTCAGGGTCAACACTTGACTCCTTCACTCTGTCCCATTCCACTCTGCCCAGAATGTTCAAGAGATATGACAGACTGAATGGATGGATTCTAAGAGATCATGGTTATGTCATCGCTGATAACTCCATTACACAGCCCACAAAGTCCTGCAGAGCGTAGCTACAGTAAGGCTAATAAAGCACAAAGTTAGTGACAGAAAGAACATTTGGAATGTTTAAAATACATTTCCACTGTTTGGATCTATTGGTGAGCTCCTTGTATGCGTAATGTGGCTTTATAGTGTAGCATCAGTCTGGATTTTCCAGAAGAACTAATGCCTTAGCAATAAATTTGTTAGGCATGACCTACCTTTCATAATCCCCATGTTGGCTTGGGGTTATTCCCTTTATTCTTGCTCAATATGCTTGAATTGCTTCCTTTGTAATTGACTTCAGTGTTTTTCCATGTCATGCTAGCTGACTTATAATTCACAGGATTATGTATCTGACCTTCTTTAAAAAAAATATTTTCTAATCCTCTGGTGTTTTTCCTGTATTTAATGAGCAACAACACATTTCAACCATAGTTCTTCCTTCTGCTGCCTTCATTTTGTCAAGTTTTCTTCAAAAGCATTCCATCTGGTCTAATTGGTTTATTAAAAATTTAATCACTCAAGTTTTTTTCATTTTTTCCATTACTAATCCCTATTTTCTCCATGAATTGAGATGTATAAAATCTCTTCTCAAATTGTTTTGACTTATCTTCCCCCCCCCCACCCAAGTTTTTCTTCTAATCTTCTAGGTATTTAATGTTCTCTATTATTTTTAGTGTCGTGCTTAAGGGGTTTGTCTCAACTTCCTCTGTCCTTTAATTTAGTAGTCCAAAACCCATTCAAAATAAATGTATTAACAACTCTGTTAAAAGAGTGCACAGGGGGAATTAAACCCCAAAATGTTTTTACCTAGATATATGATATTAATACCAATCGTGTTATTTTAACTATCTCTTTTAGGCAAGCTGCTCATTGCACTCATAACCTTCAAACTTTGGGACCTGTCTCTTCTACCCATTATTTACTAACAAGTTGTTTCTATTGTTGTATATTAAAAAATAATCTTCAACGATGGCATCATTTTCCTTTGGGTAGAAATTGAGGGAGTGGTACTGTGTCAATATTTTCAGGGGAAACCCCACATAGACAAGTATAAAAAACAGTCACGAGTATTTTCCATGGGGGTTCTCCCGATTGTCCACGTTAATTTTGGCTGAAACCCCAGATCAACAGCATAAACAACTGGTTATGCCGTTTCTCCAGGGTTTCTGCCGAAGTTACGGTGAACAATCGGGAGAATCCCCGTGGAAATTCAACCCCATTGTTTTACACCATCACTGCAAGTATCCCAGGTAACACACTTTGCAAGCAATCTCCAAACTATTTTCTTGTATTTCAGTTTTTTCCTTTATGTGTCAGCTTGACCCAGTGGTAACATTGAGTCAGAAGGTTGTGGGTTCAAGCCCCACTCCAGAGACTTGAACATATAATCTAGGCTGATACTGCAGTGCTATATTTTAGGAGGTGTTGACTTTTGCATGAGACATTAAACCGAGGCCTGGTCTGACTGGGGATTCTTTTGCACCATTCAAAGAGCTGGGGAGTTCTCATAGAGTTTTGATCAACATTTATGCTTTAGTCAACATCTCCAACACAAATTGACTGATCATGTATCTCGTTGCTATCTGTGGGACCTTCCGGTATCCAATTTGGCTACCACATTTACATAGAATTACATAGAATGTACAGCACAAAAACAGGCCATTCGGCCCAACAGGTCCAAGTCGATGGTTATGCTCCACACGAGCCTCCTCCCACCCTCCTTCAACTAACCCTATCAACAAATCCTTCTATTCCTTTCTCCCTCATGTGTTTATTTAGCTTACCTTTAAATGCATCTATCCTAGTCGCCTCAACTACTCCTTGTGGTAGTGAGTTCCACATTCTAACCACTCTCTGGGTAAAGAAGTTTCCCCTGAATTCCTATTTGATTTATTAGTGACTATCTTATTTTTATGGCCCCTAGTCCTGGTCTGCCCCGCAAGTGGAAACGTCTACTCTATGTCTACCCTATCAAACCCGTTCATAATCTTAAAGACCTCTATCAGGTCACCCCTCAGTCTTCCCTTTTCTAGAGAAAAGAGCCCCAGCATGTTCAACCTTTCCTGATAGGTATAACCTCTCAGTTCTGGTTATCATCCTAGTAAATCTTTTTTGTACCTTCTCCAGTGCCTCTATATCCTTTTTATAATATGGAGACCAGAACTAGAGTGATCCAACCAAGGTTCTATACAAGTTTAACATAACTTCTTTGCTTTTCAATTCTATCCTTCTGGAAATGAACCCCAGTACTTGGTTTGCCTTTTTTATGGCCTTATTAACCTGTGTCGCTACTTTTAATGATTTGTGTATCTGTACCCCCAGATCCCTCTGCTCCTGTACCCCATTTAGACTCTTATTTTCCGAGCAGTATGTGGCCTCCTTATTCTTCCTACCAAAATGTACCACCTCACACTTATCTACATTGAAATTAATTTGTCAATTACACGTCCATTCTGCAAGTTTACTAATGTCTTCCTATATTTTGGCGCAGTCCTCCTCAGTATTAACTACACCCGCAATTTGTTGTCCGCAAATTTTGAAATTGTACTTCTGATTCCCGAGTCCAAATCATTTATGTAAATGATGAACACCAGTGGTCACAGCACCGTTCCTAGTGGAACACCAATTCCCACCTTTTGCCAGTCTGAGTAACTACCTTTAATCCTACTCTCTTT
This sequence comes from Heptranchias perlo, assembly GCF_035084215.1. Lineage (NCBI taxonomy): Eukaryota > Metazoa > Chordata > Chondrichthyes > Hexanchiformes > Hexanchidae > Heptranchias > Heptranchias perlo. Next base: position 56,556,564 of record NC_090325.1, read on the forward strand.
TCCGTTTTGTAGCCAGCTTGCTATCCATTCTGCTACTTGTCCCCTGACTGCACATGCTCTGACCTTACTCATGAATGTACTATGTAGTACCTTATCGAAGGCCTTTTGTAGACACTTGTCTACAAAACAACAGTGATTACAGTTAAACTGTAATTTATTGGCTGTGAAGCACTTTGAGATGTCCTGAGGATATGAAAGATGCTGTACAAACGTAAGTTCTTCCCTTCTTCCTTAATATGTCATATCACCTATTGTGTGTATCCTTTATTCCAACATGAGCAAATATCATGCTTCTTTCTAGCTTGAAGAGATGACCTACCCTGTCCTTAATGTGTCTCACCTTGGATCCTATTAGACACATGGCTGTACAGGTTTTCTTTGAATGACACTGAGCAACGTTTGAAGAATCTTTAGGACTGAATTTAACTCAGGACGGGAATCAAGGATGCGGGGGCCAAAGTGGACAGCAAACCATCTGCCCTCCCCCCGGAGCGTGGGGCCCTGGAGATTTTAACTACTGGGCCTTATTTGCATGTCCCAAATCTGACACCTGCCCAAAGTCGGCGGGAACGAAGTGACTGCTGATGGCCAGGAGTCAGAATTGGTGGGGAATCTGTCACCCCCGCAAGATCAGTGTCACATCCCGATTACTTCATCGGGACGCACATACCATTTCAACCATGGGCCCGACTAAGGCCCGCACAGTCTCCACTCTGCAAGCTGGCAGCAGCAAGGATCAAGGCCACAGGAGGCTCAGGTTAGTATTTTATAAAAACAATACCATGGCCAGCGGCCCCTGGAGCAGCCAAAGAAGGAGTGAATTTTTTTTAAAGGAGAAATGGATAAATCCAGCCAGTCAGCCTAAAGTCAGTGATGGGGAAACTTTTAGAGACAATAATCTGAGACAAAATTAATTGACACTTAGAAAAAATATGAGTTAATAAATGACAGCCAGCACAAATTTCTTAAAGGAAAATCGTGTTTGACTAATTTGATTGAGTTCTTTGATGAAGTAATGGAGAGAATTGATGAGGGTAGTGCGGCTGATGTGTATGTGGACTTTCAAAAGGCGTTTGATAAAGCAACACACAATAGACTTATTAGCAAAATTGAAGCCCATAGCATTAAAGGGGCAGAGGCAGCATGGATACGAAATTAGCTAAGGGACAGAGAGCGGAGACTAGTGTTGAACAGTTGTTTTAGGGACTGGAGAAAAGTATACAGTGGTGTTCCCCAAGGTTCAGTATTAGGACCACTGCTCTTTTTGATATATATTAATGACTTTGCCTTTGGTATAAAGGGCATAATTTCAAAGTTTGCAGATGACACGAAACTCAGAAATGTAGTTAACAGTGAGGAGGATAGTAACAGACTTCACGAGGACATAGACAGATTGGTGAAATGGGCAGACACATGGCAGATGCAATTTAACACAGAGAAGTGTGAAGTGATACATTTTGGTAGGAAGAATGAGGGGAGGCAATATAAACTAAATGGTACAAATTTAAGGGGGATACAGGAACAGAGAGACCTGGGGGTGCACATACACAAATCTTTGAAGGTGGCAGGACAAGTTGAGAAAGCTGTTAAAAAAAGCATATGGGATCCTTGGCTTTAAAATAGAGACATAAGAAATAGGAGCAGGAGTAGGCCATAAGGCCTGCTCTGCCATTCAAGAAGATTATGGCTGATCATCGACCTCAACTCCACTTTCCTGCCCTATCCCCATATCCCTTGATTCCCCTAGAATCCAAAAATCTATCGATCTCAGCCTTGAACATGTTCAACGACTCAGCATCCACAGCCCTCTGCGATAGAGAATTCCAAAGATTCACAACCCCCTGAGTGAAGAAATTCCTCCTCATCTCAATCTTAAATGGCCTACCCCCTATCCTGCGACTATGCCCCATAGTTCTAGACTCTCCAGCCGGGGAAACCACCTCTCAGCACCTACCCTGTCAAGCCCCCTCAGAATCTTATATGGTTCAATGAGATCACCTGATATTCTTCTAAACTCCTCAGAGTATAGGCCCATTCTACTCAACCTCTCCTCTTAGGACAGTCCTCTCATCCCAGGAATTAATCTAGTGAACCTTCATTGCACTGCCTCTAAAACTAGTATATTCTTCCTTAGATAAGGAGACTAAAACTGTACAGAGCAGTCCAGGTGAGGTCTCACCAAAGCCCTGTACAATTGTAGTGAGACTTCCTTCCTCTTATACTCCAACCCCTTTGCAATAAAGGCCAACATGCCATTTGCCTTCCTAATTGCTTGCTGTATCTGCATGCTAATTTTTTGTTTCTTGTACGAGGACACCCAAATCTCTCTGAACACCAACATTTAATAGTTTCTCACCATTTAAAAAATCTTCTGTTTTTCTATTCACCCTACCAAAGTGAATAACTTCACATTTCCTCACACTATATTCCCATCTGCCACCTTTTTGCCCACTCACTTAATCTGTCTATATCCCCTTGCAGACTCTTTATGTCCACCTCACCTTACTTTCCCACCTAGCTTTGTATTTTAAGCAAACATGAATACATTACGCTCGGTCCCTTCATCTAAGTCATTGATATAAATTGTAAATAGCTGAGGCCCAAGCACCAATCCTTGCGGCACCCCACTAGTTACAGCCTGCCAACCTGAAAATGACCCCTTTATTCCTACTCTCTATTTTCTGCCATTAACCAATCCTCTATCCATGCTAATATGTTACCCCCAATCCCATGAGCCCTTATCTTGCGTAACAACCTTTTATGTGACGCCTTATTGAATGCCTTTTGAAAATCCAAATATACTACATCCACTGGTTCCCCTTTATCTACCCTGCTAGTTACACCCTCAAAAAACTCTAATAGATTTGCCAAACACAATTTCCCTTTCATGAAAGCACGTTGACTCTGCCTAATCATATTATGATGTTCTAAGTGCCCTGTGACCACATCCTTAATAATGGATTCCAGCATTTTCCCGATACTGATGTCAGGCTAACTGGCCTGTAGTTCCCTGTCTTCCTCCTTTCTTGAATAGCGGGGTCACATTTGCTACCTTCCAATCCGCTGGGACCATTCTAGAATCTAGGGAATTTTGGAAGATCACAATCAATGCATCCACTATCTCTGCTACGCACCTCTTTTAGAATCCTCGGATGTAGGCCATCAGGTCCAGGGGATTTATCGCTTTTAGTCCCATTAGTTTCTTAAGTGCTTTTTCTCTACTGATATTAATTAACTGATATTAATCACTTTAAGTTCCTCACTCTCATTAGACCCTTGATTCCCCACTATTTCTGGTATGCTTCTACTTTGAAGATAGATACAAAATATTTGTTTAACTTCTCTGCCATTTCCTTATTCCCCATTATAATTTCTCCTGTCTCATCTCAGTCTCTAAGGGACCAATATTTACTTTTGCTACTCTCTTTTTACATACTGACAGAAGCTCTTACAATCCGTTTTTTTATTTCTTGCTAGTTCACATTCATATTCTAATTTTTCCCTTTTTATCAATTTTTTGGTAGTCCTTTGCTGGTTTCTAAAACTCTCCCAATCCTCAGGCTTACTACTCTTCTTGGCAACACTATAGGCCTCTTCTTTTAATCTAATACTATTCTTAACTTCTTTAGTTAGCCATGGATGAATCACTTTTCCTGTGAAGTTTTCATTTCTCAATGGAATGTATATTCATTGAGAATATTGAAATATTTCTTTAAATGTTTGCCTTTGCTTATCTACCGTCATACCCTTTAATCTAATTTCCCAGATTAGCCAACTCACTCCTCATACCTATGCAATTGGCTTTATTTAAATTTAAGACTCTAGTTTCTGACTTAAGTACATTACTCTCAAACTCAATGTGAAATTCTATCATATTATGATCACTCTTCCCAATAGGATCCTTTAGCGTGAGATTACTAATTAACCCTGTCTCATTACCCAATACATAATCTAAAATAGCCTGTTACCTGGTTGGTTCCATAACGTATTGTTCTAGGAAATTGACCTGAATGCATTCCATGAACTCATCCTCCAGACTACCTTTGCCAATTTGATTTGTCCAGTCTATATGAGGATTAAAGTCACCCACAATTAGTGCATTACCTTTATTACAAGTTCCTATTATTTCATGATTAATACTCTGTCCAATGGTATAGCTACTATTAGGAGGCCTGTAGACTACTCCCACCAGTGTTTTCTGCCCCTTGTTATTTCTTATTTCCACCTATACTGATTCTACTTTCTGATCTTCCGAGCCAAGATCCTTTCTCACCACTGTCCTTATGTCCTCCTTTATTATTAGGGCTACACCCCCTCCTTTTCCATTAGTACAAAAGAGTGCAAAAGCAAGTAAGTTAGCGTAAATCTTTATAAAACACTGGTTAGGCCCCAGCCAGAGTATTGTGTCCAATTCTGGGCACTACACTTTAGGAAGGATGTCAAGGCCTTAGAGAGGATGCAGAGGAGATTTACTAGAATGCTACCAGGGTTGCAGGACTTAAATGACATAGAGAGACTAGAGAAGCTGGGGTTGTTTTCCTTAGATCAGAGAAGGTTAAGGGGAGATTTAATAGAAGTGTTCAAAATCATGAACGGTTTCAATAGAGTAAATAAGGATAAACTGTTTCCACTGGCAGACAGGTCGGTAAACAGAGGACACAGATTTAAGATAATTGGCAAAAGAACCAGAGGCGAGATGAGTAGAATTTTTTTTAATGCAGCGAATTGTTATGATCTGGAATGCGCTGCCTGAAAGGGTTTTTTTTAATTATTCGTTCATGGGATGTGGGCGTCGCTGGCGAGGCCGGCATTTATTGCCCATCCCTAATTGCCCTTGAGAAGGTGGTGGTGAGCCGCCGCCTTGAACCGCTGCAGTCCGTGTGATGACGGTTCTCCCACAGTGCTGTTAGGAAGGGAGTTCCAGGATTTTGACCCAGCGACGATGAAGGAACGGCGATATATTTCCAAGTCGGGATGGTTTGTGACTTGGAGGGGAACATGCAGGTGATGTTGTTCCCATGTGCCTGCTGCTCTTGTCCTTCTAGGTGGTAGAGGTCGCGGGTTTGGGAGGTGCTGTCGAAGAAGCCTTGGTGAGTTGCTGCAGTGCATCCTGTGGATGGTACACACTGCAGCCACAGTGCACTAGTGGTGAAGGGAGTGAATGTTTAGTGTGGTGGATGGGGTGCCAATCAAGCAGGCTGCTTTGTCCTGGATGGTGTCGAGCTTCTTGAGTGTTGTTGGAGCTGCACTCATCCAGGCAAGTGGAGAGTATTCCATCACACTCCTGACTTGTGCCTTGTAGACGGTGGAAAGGCTTTGGGGAGTTAGAAGGTGAGTCACTCACCGCAGAATACCCAGCCTCTGACCTGCTCTTGTAGCCACAATATTTATATGGCTGGTCCAGTTAAGTTTCTGGTCAATGGTGACCCCCAGGATGTTGATGGTGGGGGATTTGGCGATGGTAATGCCGTTGAATGTCAAGGGGAGGTGGTTAGATTCTGTCTTGTTGGAGATGGTCATTGCCTGGCACTTGTCTGGCGCGAATGTTACTTGCCACTTATCAGCCCAAGCCTGGATGTTGTCCAGGTCTTGCTGCATGCGGGCTCGGACTGCTTCATTATCTGAGGGGTTGCGAATGGAACTGAACACTGTGCAATCATCAGCGAACATCCCCATTTCTGACCTTATGATGGAGGGAAGGTCATTGATGAAGCAGCTGAAGATGGTTGGGCCTAGGACACTGCCCTGAGGAACTCCTGCAGCAATGCCCTGGGGCTTAGATGATTGGCCTCCAACAACCACTACCATCTTCCTTTGTGCTATGTATGACTCCAGCCACTGGAGAGTTTTCCCCCTGATTCCCATTGACTTCAATTTTACGAGGGCTCCTTGGTGCCACACTCGGTCAAATGCTGCCTTGATGTCAAGGGCAGTCACTCTCACCTCACCTCTGGAATTCAGCTCTTTTGTCCATGTTTGGACCAAGGCTGTAATGAGGTCTGGCGCCGAGTGGTCCTGGAGGAACCCAAACTGAGCATCGGTGAGCAGGTTATTGGTGAGTAAGTGCCGCTTGATAGCACTGTCAACGACACCTTCCATCACTTTGCTGATGATGGAGAGTAGACTGATGGGGCGGTAATTGGCCGGATTGGATTTGTCCTGCTTTTTGTGGACAGGACATACCTGGGCAATTTTCCACATTGTCGGGTAGATGCCAGTGTTGTAGCTGTACTGGAACAGCTTGGCTAGAGGCGCAGCTAGTTCTGGAGCACAAGTCTTCAGCACTACAGCCGGGATGTTGTCAGGGCCCATGGCCTTTGCTGTATCCAGTGCACTCAGCCGTTTCTTGATATCACGTGGAGTGAATCGAATTGGCTGAAGACTGGCTTCTGTGATGGTGGGGATATCGGGAGGAGGCCGAGATGGATCATCCACTCGGCACTTCTGGCTGAAGATAGTTGCAAACGCCGGGTGGTGGAAGCAGATTCAGTAATAACTTTCAAAAGGGAATTGGATAAATACTTGAAGGGGAAAAATTTGCAGGGCTATAGGGAAAGAGCAGGGAAGTGGAACTAATTGGATAGCTCTTTCAAAGAGCCAGCACAGACACGATGGGCCAAATGGCCCCCTCTGTGCTGTATCATTCTATGATTCTATGATATTTGGAAATTGTGGGCCTTGGGAACTGAATGGATTGAATTGCCTGTAATATAAATGTGTACATGGCTCCGGACACAGGGAACATCACCTGTTATAGTTTCTGGCTGCTAAGAGCAAAGCACTACTGGCACCAAACATTATTGTGACTTTTGTTTTGGTGAATTTTATGCTCATCAAAATGAGAGGATGTTAATGCTGAGAAGTCGAGATCTTTCCATTTGGGCCATGCAGTGTCAGCTTCAAGCACACCCAGATCAGGCATAGCACAGCTAGATGCTGAGTTAATCTCCCTCTACCCCAGCAAATGGAACCTCAGCAGATCACTTCCTACTCAATCATTTCCCACACCTGTCAGCCTGTGGCATCTCTTGGAGAAATTGTCAATTTAGTGCAAGCAGTAAAACCAGAGTAAAGCCTTGTTTTAAAATTTAAATTTTAATATTTTTAATGTTATCAGGGAGCAATTGCTCCTACCTACACAAAAATGTGTTTGAATACATTGGAGCTCTGCAATATGTGTTCTGTTATCCCTGCACAGAGAGAAATGTGGGTGTCATGACTCTATACAGGTCCTGGTCTGAGCATGATATCTGGAATATAAAAATGCCCATAATTTCTTCCCTTTGAAAGTGATCACGTCCTATCTCTGCACAGAGAGCAGTAAGTTCACACATCGATTGTTGTTCCATTCTGTATTATTTGGAGGGTGGCTGAGGGGGGTCCTAAGATCACACCAGAGGTTTTTGTCATAAACTACTTTTGCAGTTTGTTTGCCTCAGGAAATGATGGTTCCTAAGTTTTATCTACCACTGATGGTTGACACATTCTTATTATTAATAGCATTAATATTTTAATACGATTCCAGTCGTAGCCAGATAATCTCCTTCAATGGGTTCTCTTCCCACTCCTGCACCGTTACCTCTGGAGTCCCCCAAGGATCTATCCTTGACCCCCCTCCTATTTCTCATCTGCATGCTGTCCCTCAGCGACATCATTCGAAAACACGTCAGATTCCACGTGTACGCTGATGACACCCAGCTCTACCTGGTTGAGAAAGCGGTTAAAAAAGCATATGGGATCCTGGGCTTTATAAATAGAGGCAAAGAGAACAAAAGTAAGGAGGTTATGATGAACCTTTATAAAACACTGGTTCGGCTACAACTGGAGTATTGGGTCCAATTCTGGGCACTGCACTTTAGGAAGGATGTGAAGGCCTTAGAGAGGGTGCAGAAGAGTTTTACTAGAATGATTCCAGGGATGAAGGACTTCAGTTACATGGATAGACTGGAGAAGCTGGGTTTGTTCTCCTTAGAGCAGAGAAGGTTGCGAGGAGATTTGCTAGAAGTGTTCAAAATCATGAAGGGTCTAGGCAGAGTAGATAGAGAGAAACTCTTCCCATTGGCGGAAGGATCAAGAAGGTGATTGGCAAAAGAACCAAAGGTGACATGAGGAAAAGCTTTTTTACACAGTGAGTGATTATGATCTGGAATGCACTGCCTGAAAGGATGGTGGAAACAGATTCAATCATGGCTTTCAAAATGGAATTGGATAAGTACTTGAAGGAAAAAATTTTGCAGGGCTACGGAGAAAGGGCGGAGGAGCGGGACTAGATAGATTGCTCTTGCGAAGAGCCGGCACGGACTCGATGGGCTGAATGGCTTCCTTCCGTGCTGTAACCATTGTATGATTCTATGACACCTCACCACCACCTCTCTCGACTCCTCCACTGCCTGTGATTTGTCACACTGTTTGTCCGACATCCAGTATTAGATCAGCAGAAATTTTGGGAAGGCCGAAGCCATTATCTTCGGTCCCTGCCACAATCTTTGTTCTCTAGCCACTGGACTCCATCCCCCTCTCTGTGCACTGTCTGAGGCTGAACCAGACTTTTCGCGACCTCAGCATCCCACTTGACTCTGAGCTGAGCTTCCAACCCCATATCCGTTCCATCACCAAGACCGCCTACTTCCACCTCTGTAATATCACCCGTCTCCGCCCCTGCACCAGCCCATCGGCTGCTGAAACCCTCATCCATGCCTTTGTTATCTCCAGACTCGACTATTCCAATGCTCTCTTGGCCGGCCTCCTACCTTCCACCCTCTATAAACTTCAACTCATCCAAGACTCTGCTGCCCGATTCCTAACTCGCACCAAGTCCCATTCACCCATCAGCCCTTTACTCGCTGAACGACATTGGCCCCCCATCTGGCAACGCCTCGAATTTAAAATTCTCATCCTTGTTTTCAAATCCCTCCATCACCTCGCCCCTCCCTATCTCTGTAACCTCCTCCATCTCTACAACCCTCTGAGATCTCTGTGCTACTCCAATTCTGGCCTCTTGCACAGCCCTGATTTCCATTGCCCCATCATTGGCGGCTGTGCTTTCAGCTTCCTAGGCCCCAAGTTCTGGAATTCTATCCCTTAACCTCTCTACTTCTCTCTCCTCCTTTAAGACACTCCTTAAAACCTACTTCATTAACCAAGCTTTTGGTCTCCTGTCCCAATAACTCTTTTTGTGGCTCGGTGTCAAATTTTTATTTGATAACGCTCCTGTGAAGCGCCTTAGGGCATTTTACTATGTTAAAGGTGCTGCATAAATGCAAGTTGTTGTTGTGTGCAGAGGAACATGCTCAGAATGAAGAATCTCCAAAGAATCTTCTGTTTCCCAACTTTAAAAAGAAAGCACTTATTTCACAAATGAACCTGGTAGGCAGCTTATATTTGCATTGAAAATAATTTCTTTTTACAGCCCTGTGCTTTCAAGTGCCTTGGCCTCTGTGATGGAAAGATGGGATCTGCCTGTTTTCACACTGCCTTTTAATATTGCTGTATGTGTGTATATGGCTGCAACAGGATACAACAACCAACACTTTCCCCAGGTTCTTATTCAACCCATGACTGCACCACTAAACATAACATGGCCAGATCTCAGTGTTCCAATGGTAAGTAAAATTACACTGCAGAATCTTATCTATCATTGTGGAATCATTAATTGCTTTCAGGAAAAGTACATAAACTAGTTCAGCAGCATTAGATAGTGGCAGCAAAATATGCAAAACTGTTTAATTTTAAATCCTCTTCTATGTTTACATGACATAATTTGAGATTTTAATGTTAGTCTGTATTATGATTGTGCTGTTTAAATACAGTAAGTGAAAGTTATTAATCCATGTCTGAAGTATGTTGATATTTTTCTCACAGGCTAAAACTTTTTCACTGTACTATTCCTTCGGTTACAGTACTTCACCTCTAGCTCCCATCTCAAAATATTTAGATTAAATGCATCATTATTTCAAGGCTGTAACATTGCTTGTGGTGCACCATCTGCCTGGTTGGGACAGCATTTCTGTAACACTGGGTGATCTCTTCAGTTACTAGAAACCAGTATAATGTCTAGGTTTCCACTCTATGTTAATCATTTATGTTACTCCCAGTAAGGTTACTTTGTGCTGCTGTTGTAGTGCAAGAGCAGTATAATAACATTCACTCTAGATTGTGAAGTGACATTGAAATGCTGCCTCATTTGCAACTGGTGTGTTACTCTATGAATATGTTACTAATACAGGTCTGATGTAGATACCTTCTCAGGTTCAATGGCATCAATGACTGTATGCAGACTAAGTGTCTTATTTTTATGGGAATTGACTCGCACTGCCTTATAACTATTTATATGATAGCATAACTAGAGGGTGTAACAATAGTATCAACTTATGACCTGGACGATTCCATCAACGCCAATAGAAGGAAAACCAGGTAAATTCTACAATGGGCAGACAATCCAATTCATCAAATTACCACCCCAAAATTTATCCCAATATTTAAAGATAACTACTTTTTTCCAAAACATTTCTGTCGAAAAATGTCCAAAATATACCAAAACATGACAGTACGCTTTGGGTTTCAGATGATACAGGAGCACTCAATGTGTACATCTTCCTCTCCCAGCCACACGTACATTAACTTTATTACTGTCACCAGTCTACCAACCCTAGAAAGGGGTGAATCAAACTTGCATCACTAACCAGGTTAACTGGACTTATAGGGGGGAATTCTCATCCATGATTCTGCACAATTTCAGGCAGGATGGTGCCGGGGAATGAGGGAAACTTTGGCCATTGAAGCCTACTGCTGCACCACCAACCTGATTGGGATTTTCCTTCCCGCCCCTACTGGGACTGCCATTGGCCACTCTTTCCCTGCATACAATGGTGATGGGGATGGGGTAAGGTCCCTGAGGATTTCCCGCCTGTCTGCTCAATGTACAACCACTTTCCAGAGCCACCATGTGGAAAGTGCTTGTAGGCTCTAGGAAGTGGCAGCAGAGGCCTTATCTGTACACCTTGGGGTAGATCTTGACTTTGTGCAAATGTGTAAAACGGGTGGTAGCAAGTCGGCAGCCCATTTTACATCTCTCCCGAGTGACTTCAGAGCGAGTGAGTGTAATCAGAGACAAACTGTGAGAGAAATGGCAAAGACTCTGATGGACTTTGAGAGAGGAAGCTTCAAGTCAAACAAATTACAAAAAAAAAATAAAGGAAGCTAAAGAAATGTGAAGGGATCGAAACAAAGACAATTCTGAGGTAAACTATACAGTAAAACAGTGCCATAGGGGAAAATTGTTTAGTTCTGGAAGTGGTAAATGAAACCCATAAACCACTGTTGTGGTTTCATGTCAGCAGCTTCCACGACCTTTGAACTTTTAAGTTTACACAAATCAAATAATGACTTACTGCTTAATTTTTATTCAGCTTCTGAGAGCTATCCCAGTGGGAGTTGGACAGGTATATGGCTGCGACAATCCCTGGACTGGTGGCATTTTCCTTGTTGCATTAGTTATCTCATCTCCAGTCATATGTCTGCATGCTGCAATTGGATCCTGTCTTGGTATACTGGCAGGTAAGATTATATCCCTGTTCATACAGAAGATTCTGGAAACAGTGTCTGTGGCATAAAGTATATTGAAGGGCCTTTGGTTTTGATAGAAAAATGAGAATTGTCTTGGTCAATCTAGCACAGCTGCCAGTATCTCAACAAAGAAAAGTCTTAGTAACATCGCAACATAGGGGTTGATTTTAACCCCTCCCATCCAGGGGAAACCAGACAGGTGGGCAGTTAAAATCATGCAGGTTTCTAACCTGCCCAGGAGATGCCAGGAGCTGGCGTTTCTCGATTTTAATCTGCTTAGCTGAGTAGGCAGCAAAGACACCTGTCCAAAGCTGGTGGGGTCCTTTTTTTGATATGCATAATCGGTCCCGATGATGTCATCGGGACCTGACTGCAATTTTAACTCAGCAGCCTAAATGGGAAGCTGTAATGCATTTCCTGCTAGGTGAAGATTGTGGGGAAGGGGATCAGGGCCAGAAGAGGCCCAAAAAGATAAGGTTTTTTTAGAATCTTTTTATTAACTTTCCTTATGGGGCCAGGAGGATCAAGAGTGAAAGCATAGGCCTCTCCTGCCATGGACTCAACCCCCCCCCCCCCCTACCCCCCCAACCTCCAATAGTGAGATCTCTGCGGGACAGCCCTGGCAGCCGATCCTGTTCTGGTCAGGCGACCTCTGGGCCATGCAATTCTCTGCTGCTTCCCGTCGACTTCTCGTCTGGAATAGATGGGAAGTCAGACAGTAGGATTTAAATGAGGCCCTTCAGTTAAAATATCCCAGGCCTCATTTCTGGAGCAGCGGGTGAGTTTCTAATTCACACTACAGCGCACCTACCGAAAACTGGCCGGACCTAAAATTGGGCCTATATTAACAGTTTCAGGCAGGTTTAGGCCTTTGGTCCATCTAGCCCACCTATTCACAGTGAAGTTCTAATAACCCTGAATCACATTTATTGACACAAACCTGTCTAGTTCTTCTTGAAACCCATTAAGGTTTCTTGTTCCACCACGCATGCCACCTCATATTTACCACCCTTTTAGTAGAAAAGTTCCTCCTGCATTTCCTATTTCTTTTGTTGTCTTTAATTTGTAAATGTGGACTCTCAAGTTGGCTCTTGGGCTGGCAGCTCTTTAATTGATCTCTCCTTTGCAACTCTATCCATGGCCATCCATTATGACATTCTTTGCACATTTCCACCCAATCTCCTCTTTCCACTGCTTAAGCTCACCTGGGCCTATTGGTGAGTGCATTTTAGGCAAAACTACAAGTTTAAGCTACAAGTTTAAAGCTACCCGTATAGAGTACATTGCCCATTCCACAACCCTCTTGTTTTGTGCTTTTGCTGTGTTGCTCTCAACCCTTTGAGAATTCTGCATTTGTTCAAATCCGGGTTCTTCTGCATCGCCCACTTCCGGCGCTCCACCATTATCGACTGCACATAAGAAGATAAGAAATAGGAGCAGCAGTAGGCCATACATCCCCTCGAGCCTGTTCCGTCATTCAATAAGATCATGGCTGATCTTCAACCTCAACTTCACCTCCTGCCCAATCCCCATATCACTTGATTCCGTTAGTGTACAAAAATCTTTTAATCTCATTCTTGAATATACTCAACGACTGAGCATCCACAGCCCTCTGGGGTAGAGAATTCCAAAGATTCACAACCCTCTGAGTGAAGAAATTCCTCCTCAGTCCTAAATGTACGACCCCTTATCCTGAGACTATGCCCCCTAGTTCTAGACTCTCTAGCCAGGGGAAACAGCCTCTCAGCGTCTACCCTGTCAAGCCCTCTCAGAACCTTACATGTTTCAATGAGATCACCTCTCATTCTTCTAAACTCCAGAGAGTATATGCCCATTCTATTCAACCTCTCCTCATAGGACAACTCTCTCATCCCAGGAATCAATCTAATGACTTAGATGAAGGTACCGAGTGTAATGTATCCAAGTTTGCTGACGATACAAAGCTAGGTGTGAAAGTAAGCTGTGAGGAGGACACAAAGAGTCTGAAAAGGGATAATGACAGGTTAAGTGAGTATGCAAGAAGGTGGCAGATGGATTATAATGTGGGGAAATGTGAGGTTATTCACTTTGGTAGAAAAAAATAGAAAAACTGAATATTTTTTAAATGTTGAGGAACTATTAAATGTTGGTGTTCAGAGGGATTTGGGTGTCCTTGTACATGAAACACAGAAAGTTAACATGCAGATACAGCAAGCAATTAGGAAGGCAAATGGTATGTTGGCCTTTATTGCAAGGGGGTTGGAGTACAACAGTAAAGAAGTCTTGCTACAATTGTACAGGGCTTTGGTGAGACCACACCTGGAGTATTGTGTACAATTTTGGTCTCCTTACCCAAGGAAGAATATACTTGCCTTAGAGGCAGTGCAACAAAGGTTCACTAGATTGATACCTGGGATGAGAGGGTTGTCCAATGAGGAAAAATTGAGTAGAATGGGCCTATACTCTCTGGAGTTTAGAAGAATGAGAGGTGATCTAATTGGAACATATAAGATTCTAAGAGGGCTCGACAGTGTAGATGCTTATAGGATGTTTCTCCTGGCTGGATAATCTAGAACTAGGGGACATAGTCTCAGGATAATGGGTCGGACATTTAGGACTGAGATGAGTACATTTAGGACTCAGAGGGATGTGAATATTTGGAATGCTCTACCCCAGAGGGCTGTGGATGTTCAGTCGTTGAATATATTTAAGACTGAGATCGATAGATTTTTGGACTCGAAGGGAATCAAGGGATATGGGGATCGGGCGGGAAAGTGGAGTTGAGGTCGAAGATCATCCATTGAATGGAAGAGCAGATTATATAACTTGTTGGCGAGTACATCCTTAAATCATAAAATGTCAGAGGAGACTTCTGGTTGGATTTTGTAAAATATAGAAAATTTATGTAGCAAGCAGTTTTGAGATGAAATGTACTCACTGAGCAACATCAATAACATCTCAGATTGTTTTTTGCTTTCCTTTGACTTTATATTTCATGAAAGACAGTTCTTTATTCCATGTAGCATATTTCAGTAGATTTCCTATTTTCTTTTCCATGTGTTTTCCGATTTTATCTTTTTATATTGTATTTCTAAATCCTCAAAGTTTCTATTTTCTATTTTGTTCACATCAAAGTTAGCACTTCAGCCTGTGTTTTAGCATGGCTTAGCTGATAGCACTCTTGCCTCTGAGTTAGATGGTTGAAGATTCAAGCCACAGTCAAGGAATTTAGCTGAAATGCTAGAGTGACACTCCGGAGCAGTGGGAACTGGTGTTTGCACTAGTTGAAGAGCAGGAGTTCTCCCAGTGTCCTAGCCAACATTCCACTCTCAACCAATGCTATTTAGAACATATTAGCTGATTGCTTCACCTCATTGCTGAATGAAAAATAACTGCTGCAATTGCCTACATAATATTCATTCAATTTCCAAGTAATTGATTCTAAGTGAAGTGCTTTGAGACACAAAGGGTAGTGCAAATGTTGGTCTTTTAATAAAGCTGATAAAAAGAACAGCTTCACCTTCTGATCAGATGTTAGATTTCTTTTTCCACCTCCCTCTATTTTCTCATTGAGCACTACTTTGTGCTCCATCATACACTGTGTCCCATCTCTTGCTGTATGCCTTAATTTACTGCTTCTTATTACTTCCACCCATCTGACTGCATCGAACATAAAATATGTAAAATTTCATCTGCTTTTCCTTGGAGCTTATTGCACAAAATATTAAACTATACACTTTATGTATTGCAATCAATTATAGTCCTACACACTAGTCACAGATATTTCAATTCCCTATCTTACAAACTCCATTAATTATGTGCACACATTGGAAGACAAGTTGCATTTTCACGGCTCAATACAATTAAAAGTTGGAGCCATTACGTAGTAAATTTCATCCTACTTATACAAGCTTGCTATTACTACCAGTTACAGAGCACTTTGTTTTAGATTCAGTTTCGAGGAGCATTGATACCACCTCACCCAGTTATTGCTGAAACCTGAACAGGCACTGGAATGGTTGTAATGTACTTTTGAAACCCTCAGTTGATATTGTCTATTGCAGGTTGTATTTTATAAGTGTTTTTTTTTCACACAGTGGCAGAAGCTGTTCTCTGATGCTTGATTTTTTTTAAAGAGGAGAGTTCTGATTAGTTCACATTCTGACAAATCTTTGAGATAAGAACTGGATGAGATAAACCCTTTCCTTCTAGCTGCCAGGAGTATGAAGCTTTAGTTGTGGAAACACAAAAAGAGTTTAATTAGTTTCTACATCTAATTTTAGATTAGAAATGAGTTCACACTTTCCTTATGGGGCATAGAATTCAGCCAGTTCCAGACTGCAAAACATTGAACAGAGGTCATTTAAGTGTGATGATGATAGATTTCTTAGGTGAGACGTCAGATATTTATAAATCCACAGTTCCACATCAACGAGTCAATCCACAGTCATGATGTTGTGACACTTTGAACATAATCTTAAATTAATAATGTATGATGTTATTGTATGATTATATTATCATTGTCAGTTTGAGCAATTGGTGCTAGCAGAGCCAAGTTACAGTGCCAGCTCTGCACTGCTTTTTAGTCAAACAAGCTCACATCAAGATGTTTAAGATGTTAAAAGGATAGGGTAGATACGGAGAAACTATTTCCACTGGTGGGGGAAGCAAAAACAAGAGGACATAACTTAAAATTAGAGCAAGGCCATTCAGGAGCAAAACCAGGAAGCATTTTTCACAGAATGAATAGTAGAAATCTGGAACATTCACAAATGACAGTGGATGCTGGAACAATTGGAGCTTTCAAAATATGGATAGATTTTTGTTAGATAAGGGTATGGAGCAAAGACGGGGAAATGAAGTTAAGGTGCAGATCAGCCATGATCTAATTCAATGGCGAAGCAGGGTCGAGGGGCTGAATGGCCTACTCCTTTTCCTAATGTTCCTTTGTTCCTGCCTGAATCATTGGCCCCATTTTAACTCCAGACGGTTTTGGGCAAGTCAGTAGCAAGGTAAGTTTAAAACTCACTCACTGCTGCTGAGAATAGGCCCAGGGTATTTTAACTCTCGGGCCTCACTATAATGTGACTGGCTGGTTTCCCATTGAATTGGCAGACCTGATTGGAAGACCACCCACTTCCAGGGCTCTCTATCTGACGGGTCAGTCAGAGCTTTATTGAAAGCGGGAATGTCCCTCTTAAAGCGAGGTGGCATTCTCTTGTTTGCAAGATGGTGGAAGAAGAATTTTCTCTGAAATGAGTAGGAGGCAGATGCCAAGGTTCTTAGAAGCATCCCTGAATGTGCTTCTGGATGAGGATGAGAAGGGAACTCCTGTTCCCAAGCAGTTCTCCTCCATGGAGAGAGATTGAGAGATTGCAGAGTGTCACCCCCAGGACATGGTTACAGTGCATGAAGTGCTTCAGTGACCTCAGTAGAGTAGCAAGGGTGAGTACTGCTCTTCATTTATCCCTCTCTCTCTCCAGTACACATGGCAGTAGACCTTCACCCCCCTCCCCTAGTACTCCGTACAATTTTCTTCCCTCCATCACTTCCTTTGTATCAATGGAAAATGTGTAGTAGAACTAGTCTGTTAAAGTGAGAAAGATTTGTAACTTTATGGTCCTCTCAATGCAGGTTAATTTTCTTTATGTTAGAGACCCAGTTCATGTCAACTTGCTACATCTCACAGAAGAAATCTGTCATTCATCACATAACTTACATTCTATATCACAGACTGGAAATTAAAAATAAATAACTTAATCTCAGTTATTGATAATAATTATTATTCTAGACATACACTAGTAGATTTCTCATAGCACTCCAATGTGTGTCTTGTCTCTGTATAAGAACATAAGAACATAAGAAATGGGAGCAGGAGTAGGCCAATCGGCCCTTCGAGCCTGCTCCGCCATTTACTAAGATCATGGCTGATCTGATCCTAACCTCAAATCTAAATTCATGTCCAATTTCCTGCCCGCTCCCCGTAACCCCTAATTCCCTTCACTTCTAGGAAACTGTCTATTTCTGCTTTGAATTTATTCAATGATGTAGCTTCCACAGCTTCCTGGGGCAGCAAATTCCACAGACCTACTACCCTCCGAGTGAAGAAGTTTCTCCTCATCTCAGTTTTGAAAGAGCAGCCCCTTATTCTAAGATTATGCCCCCTAGTTCTAGTTTCACCCAACCTTGGGAACATCCTCACCGCATCCACCCAATCAAGCCCCTTCACAATCTTATATGTTTCAATAAGATCGCCTCTCATTCTTCTGAACTCCAATGAGTAGAGTCCCAATCTACTCAACCTCTCCTCATATGTCCGCCCCCTCATCCCCGGAATTAACCAAGTGAACCTTCTTTGTACTACCTCGAGAGCAAGTATGTCTTTTCTTAAGTATGGAGACCAAAACTGTATGCAGTATTCCAGGTGCGGTCTCACCAATACCTTATATAACTGCAGCAATACCTCCCTGTTTTTATATTCTATCCCCCTAGCGATAAACGCCAACATTCCATTGGCCTTCTTGATCACCTGCTGCACCTGCATACTAATGTTTTGATTTTCTTGCACTAGGACCCCCAGATCCCTTTGTACTGCAGTACTTTCCAGTCTCTTGCCATCAAGAAAATAACTTGCTCTCTGGTTTTTCCTGCCAAAGTGCATAACCTCACATTTTCCAATATTGTATTTCATCTGCCAAATCTCCGCCCACTCACCCAGCCTGTCTATATCCCCCTGCAGGTTTTTTATGTCCTCCTCACTCTCTACTTTCCCTCCCATCTTTGTATCATCTGCAAACTTCGATATGTTGCACTCGGTCCCCTCCTCCAAATCGTTAATATAGATCGTAAAGAGTTGGGGACCCAGCACCGACCCCTGCGGAACACCACTGGCTACTGGTTGCCAGCCCGAGAATGAACCATTTATACCAACTCTCTGCTTCCTGTTAGATAACCAATCCTCCACCCATGCCAGAATATTACCCCCAATCCAGTGATTCTTTATCTTGAGCAATAATCTTTTATGTGGCACCTTCTCGAATGCCTTCTGGAAGTCTAAATACACTACGTCCACTGCTTCCCCTTTATCCACCCTCTACGTTATGTCCTCAAAGAACTCAAGCAAATTTGTCAGACATGACTTCCCCTTCGTAAAGCCATGCTGACTTTGTCCTATTAAATTATGTTTGTCCAAATGTTCTGCGACTGTCTCCTTAATAATAGACTCCAAAATTTTACCCACCACAGATGTTAGGCTAACTAGTCTATAATTTCCAGCCTTCTGTCTACTACCCTTTTTAAATAAGGGTGTTACATTATCCATTTTCTGTGAATATATGTTGTACATAAGGTTCTCTGTTTCAGTTCTTGCCACTTGCAAGTTTTTTCTTTTGCTAGCTCTTATATTATGCCTTGTCTCTTCTATTTGCTGTGTCATTCCGTTCCGTCGTAAGCCATGTTTTTTGCGAGTGCACATACACCGAAAGGACTGATTTAAAAGTGCGACAGGAAAACAAATCGGAAAATGGTATGCAGATGAGAACAATGACAGGAAAAACACAGACAAGGAGAAAATCAAAGTTACAAATTTTTAAAAATAATACTGGCAAGCATTTTTTTTTATTCGTTCATGGGATGTGGGCGTCGCTGGCAAGGCCGGCATTTATTGCCCATCCCTAATTGCCCTTGAGAAGGTGATGGTGAGCCGCCTTCTTGAACCACTGCAGTCCGTGTGGAGAAGGTTCTCCCACAGTGCTGTTAGGAAGGGAGTTCCAGGATTTTTACCCAGCGACAATGAAGGAACGGCGATATATTTCCAAGTCGGGATGGTGTGTGACTTGGAGGGGAACACGCAGGTGGTGTTGTTCCCATGTGCCTGCTACTCTGGTCCTTCTCGGTGGTAGAGGTCGTGGGTTTGGGAGGTGCTGTCGAAGAAGCCTTGGCGAGCTGCTGCAGTGCATCCTGTGGATGGTACACACTGCAGCCACTGTGGGCTACTTTGTCCTGGATGGTGTCAAGCTTCTTGAGTGTTGTTGGAGCTGCACTCATCCAGGCAAGTGGAGAGTATTCCATCACACTTCTGACTTGTGCCTTGTAGATGGTGGAAAGGCTTTGGGGAGTCAGGAGGTGAGTCATTCGCTGCAGAATACCCAGCCTCTGACTTGCTCTTTATATGGCTGGTCCAGTTAAGTTTCTGGTCAATGGTGACCTCCAGAATGTTGATGGTGGGGGATTCGGCGATGGTAATGCCGTTGAACGTCAAAGGGAGGTGGTTAGACTCTTTCTTGTTGGAGATGGTCATTGCCTGGCACTTATCTGGCGCAAATTTTACTTGCCACTTATGAGCCCAAGCCTGGATGTTGTCCAGGTCTTGCTGCATGCGTGCACGGACTGCTTCATTATCTGAGGGGTTGCGAATGGAACTGAACACTGTGCAATCATCAGCGAACATCCCCATTTCTGACCTTATGATGGAGGGAAGGTCATTGATGAAGCAGCTGAAGATGGTTGGGCCTAGGACACTGCCCTGAGGAACTCCTGCAGCAATGTCCTGGGACTGAGATGATTGGCCTCCAACAACCACTACCATCTTCCTTTGTGCTAGGTATGACTCCAGCCACTGGAGAGTTTTCCCCCTGATTCCCATTGACTTCAATTTTACGAGGGCTCCTTGGTGCCACACTCGGTCAAATGCTGCCTTGATATCAGGGGCAGTAACTCTCACCTCATCTCTGGAATTCAGCTCTTTTGTCCATGATTGGACCAAGGCTGTGAAGAGGTCTGGAGCTGAGTGGTCCTGGCGGAACCCAAACTGAGCATCGGTGAGCAGGTTATTGGTAAGTAAGTGCCGCTTGATAGCACTGTCGATGACACCTTCCATCACTTTGCTGATGATTGAGAGTAGACTGATGTGGCGGTAATTGGCCGGATTGGATTTGTCCTGCTTTTTGTGGACAGGACATACCTGGGCAATTTTCCACATTGTCTGGTAGATGCCAGTGTTGTAGCTGTACTGGAACAGCTTGGCTAGAGGCGCAGCTAGTTCTGGAGCACAAGGCTTCAGCACTACAGCTAGGATGTTGTCGGGGCCCATAGCATTTGCTATAGCCAGTACACTCAGCTGTTTCTTGATATCACGTGGAGTGAATCGAATTGGCTGAAGACTGGCTTCTGTGATGGTGGGGATATCGGGAAGTGGCTGAGATGGATCATCCACTCAGCACTTCTGGCTGAAGATGGTTGCAAATGCTTCAGCCTTGTCTTTTGCACTCACGTGCTGGACTCCACCATCATTGAGGATGGGGATGTTTATAGAGCCTCCTCCTCCCGTTAGTTGTTTAATTGTCCACCACCATTCATGACTGGGTGTGGCTGGATTGCAGAGCTTTGATTTGTTCCGCTGGTTGTGGAATCACTTATCTCTGTCTATAGCATGTTGCTTCTGCTGTTTAGCATGTATGTAGTCCTGAGTTGTAGCTTCACCAGGTTGGCACTTCATTTTTAAGTACGCCTGGTGCTGCTCCTGGCATGCTCTTCTACACTCCTCATTGAACCAGGGTTGCTCCCCTGGCATGTCGGTAATGGTAGAGTGAGGAATATGCCAGCCCATGAGGTTACAGATTGTGCTGGAGTACAATTCTGATTCTGCTGGTGGCCCACAGCGCCTCATGGATGCCCAGTTTTGAGCTGCTAGATCTGTTCTGAATCTATCCCATTTCGCACGGTGATAGTGCCACACAACACGTTGGATGGTGTCCTCAGTGCGAAGACGGGACTTCATCTCCATGAGGACTGTGCAGTGGTCACTCCTACCAATACTGTCATGGACAGATGCATTTGCGACAGGTAGATTGGTGAGGACGAGGTCAAGGAAGTTTTTCCCTTGTGTTGGTTCACTCACCACCTGCCGCAGGCCCAGTCTGGTGGCTATATCCTTCAGGACTCGGCCAGCTCAGTCAGTAATGGTGCTACCGAGCCACTCTTGGTGATGAACATTGAAGTCCCCCACTCAGAGTACATTCTGTGCCCTTGCTAACTTCAGTGCTTCCTCCAAGTGGTGTTCAACATGAAGGAGGACTGATTCATCAGCTGTGGGCGGGCGGTAGGTGGTAATCAGCAGGAGATTTCCTTGCCCATGTTTGACCTGATGCCATGAGATTTCATGGGGTCTGGAGTCAATGTTGAGGACTCCCAGGACCACTCCCTCCTGACTGTATATCACTTTACTGCCACCTCTGGTCAGTCTGTCCTGCCGGTGGGACAGGACATACCCAGGGATAGTGATGGAAGAGTCTGGGACGTTGGCTGAAAGGTATGATTCTGTGAGTATGGCTATGTCAGGCTGTTGCTTGACTAGTCTGTGTGACAGCTCTCCCAATTTTGGCACAAGTCCCAGATGTTAGTGAGGAGGACATAGGAACACAGGGACAGGAGTAGGCCATTCAGCCCCTCGTGCCTACTCTGCCATTTGATAAGATCATGGCTGATCTGTGATCTAACTCCATATACCTGCCTTTGGCCCATATCCCTTAATACCTTTGGTTGCCCAAAAGCTATCTATCTCACATTTAAATTTAGCAATTGAGCTAGTATTAATTGCTGTTTGTGGAAGAGAGTTCCAAACTTCTACCACCCTTTGTGTGTAGAAATGTTTTCTAATCTCACTCCTGAAAGGTCTGGCTCTAATTTTTAGACTGTGCCCCCTGCTCCTAGAATCCCCAACCAGCGGAAATAGTTTATTTCTATCCACCCTATCTGTTCCCCTTAATATCTTATAAACTTCGATCAGATCACCCCTTAACCTTCGAAACTCCAGAGAATACAACCCCAATTTGTGTAATCTCTCCACGTAACTTAACCCTTGAAGTCCGGGTATCATTTTAGTAAACCTACGCTGCACTCCCTCCAAGGCCAATATGTTCTTCCGAAGGTGAGGTACCTGGAACTGCTCACAGTACTCCAGGTGCGGACTAACCAGGGTTTTGTACAGCTGCAGCATAACTTCTGCCCCCTTGTACTCCAGTCCTCTAGATATAAAGGCCAGCATTCCATTAGCCTTATTGATTATTTTCTGCACCTGTTCATGACACTTCAATGATTTATGTACCTGAACCCCTAAGTCCCTTTGGACATCCACTGTTTTTAACTTTTTACCATTTAGAAAGTACCTGTTCTATCCTTTTTTGATCCAAAGTGGATGACTTCACATTTGTCTACATTGAATTCCATTTGCCACAGTTTTGCCCATTCACCTAATCTATCAATATCCCCTTGTAATTTTATGTTTTCATCTACACTGCTTACAATGCCACCAATCTTTGTGTCATCAGCAAATTTAGATATGAGACTTTCTATGCCTTCATCTAAGTCATTAATAAATATTGTGAATAATTGAGGCCCCAAGACAGATCCCTTCGGGACTCCACTGGTCACATCTTTGCAGGCTCGACTGGGCTTGATTTGCCTTTGTCGTGTCTGGTGCCTTTTGTTCCGATGCCGGGTGGTCCATCCGGTTTTATTCTTATTATGACTTTTTTTAGCGAGATTGTACAACTGAGTGGCTTGCTCGGCCATTTCAGAGGGCAATTAAGAATCAACCACATTGCTGTGGGTCTGGAGCATTCAATAAGGTGCCCAGTGTAGGGCTCTACTTAAAGAAATGGATAACAAAGGTCAGTGGAAGAAATAAAGGTGAAAACAAGGTGAAAAAATGAGTCCCAAGCCCCAGAGTCATCGTTAGACCTCTAGAAAGAAACAGTAGTGTAACAATATGGAATACCATATAAGGTAACTTTAATGATTTTACAGGAATTATATTTTTTTTATCGGTTTGTTATCTTCTAAATATTATTTATATCGCTGTTTGTTCAGCTCGGTCACAAATAAAAATGACAGCTGGAACCACTTCAAAAAAAAATCCAACAATATGATTGGTTGAAATTAGAATCATAGAATCATAGAAAGGTTACAGCACAGAAGGAGGCCATTTGGCCTGTCAAGTCCATGCCGGCTCTATGCAAGAGCAATCCAGCTAGTCCCACTCCCCCTCCTTATCCCCGTAGCCCTGTAATTTTTTTCCTTTCAAGTACTTATCCAGTTCCCTTTTGAAGGCCATGATTGAATCTGCCTCCACCACCCCCTCGAGCAGTGCATTCCAGATCCTAACCACTCGCTGTGTAAAAAGGTTTTCCTCATGTCACCTTTGGATTTTTTTGCCAATCACCTTAAATCTATGTCCTCTGGTTCTTGACCCTTCCAGTTGCAACATTTTATTTATTTCTTTGATTGCACTCAAATACAAAGCATCCTCAAAATGTTCTAAAGCACTTCAAAGCTGATGAATTACTTTTTATTAAATGCAATCAATTGTTTTGTAGACAAAAATGTCAACCAATTTGCACATAGCAAGTGTCCACGAACAACAAATGAGATGAATGACCAAATAATCTATTTTTGGTTGAGGGGTGAGTGTTAACCCGACACCAGGAGAACGCCCTGCTTTTCTTCAGATAGTGCCATGTGATTTATTATATCCACTTGAACAAGCGGGTGGGACCTGGGTTTAACATCTCATCCAACAATACAACACTCCTTCAGTTCTGCACTGAAGTGCCAGCCAAAATTATGTGCTGAGGTCCTGGAGTGGAACTTGAATACCTTCTGACATTGAAACCACTGAGCCAGGCTGACACATAATCACAAGATTTGTCTAGATCAAACTAGACTAATCATGCTAGTAATGCTATAGCCAGTGCCTGTACCTTGTGGGATGGCAGCCAAAGCATACACATCATCATTGTGAGTATGTTAAATTCATCATCACCATGGGATTTGTTCCTGAGACAGTGTGATTTTTATTAACGTAGGTTCATGCAGACTTCACAGTTCCCTGTTTATTGGAAACTAATTGACTTGCAGTTTATTTATTTTTTTATGGATGAGTTTTGCTCCATTAAAATTATCTTGTAAAAGAAACAATTCAGATTTCACTGGGACAAGCCAATTAGTAACTACAACATAATTATATACTGTGAAGAAGTGACATGATGTTATAATGCATTTTAGAGCATATAAATCAGATCTGCTGTTGTGATAAAATCCTATAATTTTCCAGATGTAAATCTGTAGCACCCCACTTCTTGAATCATTATTTAAAAGTTCTTTATTAAAATTTCTGGTTGACTAAATGTTATATTAGAGAGGCAGTGCATTTTGGAGCTAGGGGTATTTTTATGATTGGCTGTAAGACTTGCCATTCACAGAGCATGATGAATGACAGAACTGAGAGCCAAGAGATAACTATGAATTTGTTTTGATCAATAAAAATATCAAAACAATCTAAATAATAAACGTAAGTTTTGAGATGGTTTTGATAGGAAAAACAATGCAGTAGATTTTAACTCAGTGCAATAGTGTAAAATGGGTGATAGCGAATAGGCAGCAATTGACTTCAATGGAAATAAATATCGAGAGATGTAAAATGGGCTGCCGATTCGCTATCACTCATTTTACACTATCGCACAAAGTCAAAATTACCCCCATGTAACTATATTCAAGGGATGGTTTATTTATGCAACAACAGCAGTTGCGTGCAAATAATTATTTATTTATATAACTGGCATGTGAGGAGAACGCATTCATTTATTTATCATCTGCAATAGGCAGTAGCTAACTCCATCCTGTCTACAAGTCAACCTCATCCCACCACAGATCCTCAGACTTCAACTTTGAACTCTCTCATATTGTCTCCGCTCTGTTTTCTGTTTTCGACCAGGACACGACTCTCCTAAACCTTGCCTGCTTATATAACCTGAATTTCCTCTATCCATTCGCCAGCATATTTTAGCTGCCACTCCAGACCTATGACTTCTACTGCCCTTTTTCTTCCCTTGGGCTCTTCTCCTCTGTGTCTTTCCCTTCCTGTCACAGGGTTACGCCAGCTCTCATTCCTCCTCTCTCGGGTACTGTGCCCCCACCATCCCACAATCGCTACCCAAACCCAGCACGAACTTCCTACCACCGTAAGTGCAGTTGGGAGTCTGTCAAAGTGCTGCAAACTTGGCCTCAACCCAGCTACATGAGTCCCAGCCTTGTCTCGATATTTTCAGGATTGAGTAGAATGGACCTATATTTTCTGGAGTTTAGAAGAATGAGAGGGGATCTCTTTGAAACATATAAAATTCTTGGAGGGCTGGATAGGGTAGATGCTGAGAGGCTATTTCCCCTGGCGGGAAAGCCTAGAACTAGGGGTCATAGTCTCAGGATAAGGAGTCGGCCATTTATGATGAGATGGGGGTTGTGCATCTTTGGAATTCTCTTCCCCAGAGGCCTGTGGATGATCCGTCGTTGAGTATATTCAAAACTGAGATCGATAGATTTTTGGACACTAAGGGAATCAAGGGATATTGGGATAGGGTGGGAAAGTGGAGTTCACACTATGATAGTAGGTACAGCACAGGAGGAGGCCATTCAGCCCATCGTGCCTGTGCTGGCTCTTTGAAAAAGCTATCCAACTAGACCTATTCCCCTGCTCTTTCCCCATAGCCCTGTAAATTTTTCCCCTTCAAGTATTTATCCAATTCTCTTTTGAATGTTACTATTGAAGCTGCTTCCACCGCCCTTTCAGGCAGTGCATTCCAGATCGTTACAACTCGCTGCTTAAAAAAATGTTTCCTCATGTCGCCTCTGGCTCTTTTGCCGATCACCTTAAATCTGTGTCCTCTGGTTAGCAACCCTTCTGCGACTGGAAACAGTTTCTCCTTATTTACTCTGTCAAAAGTAACTGAAGTCCCTCATCCCTGGCACCATTCTGGTAAATCTCTTCTGCACCCTCTCCAAGGCCTTGACATCCTTCCTAAAGTGTGGTGCCCAGAATTGAACACAATATTTCAGCTGAGGCTTAACCAGTGTTTTATAAAGGTTTAGCATAACTTTCTTGCATTTGTACTCTATGCCTCTTGATAAAGCCCAAGTTCCCATATGCTTTTTTAACAGCCTTCTCAACTTGTCCTGCCACCTTCAAAGATTTGTGTATGTGCACCTCCAGGTCTCTCTGTTCCTGCAGCCCCTTTAAAATTGTACCATTTAGTTTATATTGCCTCTCCTCATTCTTCCTACCAAAATGCATCACTTCACACTTCTCTGCATTAAATTTCATCTGACATGTCTCTTCCCATTTCACCAGTCTGTCTATGTCCTCTTGAAGTCTGTTACTATCCTCCACATTGTTCACTACATTTCCAAGTTTTGTGTCATCTGCAAACTTTGAAATTATACCCTCCACACCCAAGTCCAGGTCGTTAATATATATCAAAAAAGAACAGTGGTCCCAATACTGACCCCTGGGGAACACCATTGCATACTTCCCTCCTGTCTGAAAAACAGCCGATCACCACTAGTCTCTGCTTTCTGTCACCTAGCCAATTTTCTATCCATGCTGCCATTGTCCCTTTAATCCCATGGGCTTTAATTTTGGCTAACAAGTCTACTATGTGGTACTTTATCAAATGCCTTTTGAAAGTCCATATACACAACCCTCTTCAACCCACTCTGCTACTTCATCAAAGAACTCAATCAAGTTAGTCAAACATGGTTTGCCCTTAAAACAAATCCGTTCTGACTTTCATTTATTAGCCCATACTTTTGCAAGTGCCAATTAATTATGTCCCAGATTATTGTCTCTAAAAGTTTCCCCACCACCAACGTTAGGCTGACTGGCCTGTAATTGTCGGTTTCATCCCTCTCCCCTTTTTTGAACATGAGTGTAACATTTGCAATCCTCCAGTTCTCTGGCACCGCCCCCATATCATAGGAGGAGTGGAAGATTGTGACCAGAGCCTCCACTATTTCCACCCTATTTCCCTCAGTAACCCAGGATGCATCCCATCTGGACCGGGTGACTTTTCTACTTTGAGTACTGCCAATCTTTTAAGTGCCTCCTCTTTATCTGTTTTTATCCTATCCAGTATCACTACTACCTCCTTTACTGATACAATAGCAGCATCCTCTTCTCTACTGAATGCAAAGTATTCGTTTAGTGCCTCAGCCATGCCCTCTGCCTCAACAAGAAGCTCTCCTTCTATGTCCCTAATCGGTCCCATCCTTTTGACAACTCTTTTACTATTTATATGTTTATATAAGACTTTTGGGTTCCCTTTTATGTTAGCCGCTAATCTATTCTCCAAGCCGCTCTTTGCCCCTCTTATTCCTTTTTTTAGATCTCCTCTGTACTTTCTGTACTCTCTACTGTATTATGAATCTTACATTTGTCATAAGTCTCCTTTTTAAGTTTCATTTTAATCTCTATATCTTTAGTCATCCAGGGAGTTCTAGCTTTGCATGCCCTTCCTTTCCCCCTCATAGGAATGTATCTACTCTGTACCAAAGCCAACTCCTCCTTGAAGGCCTCCCATTGTTCAATTACAGTTTTGCCTGCCAATTTTTGATTTCAATCCACCTGGATAAGATCCCTTTTTAACTTACTGAAATTTGCCTTCCTCCAGTTAATCATTCTAAGAGTTCCAGTAGAAGATCAGCCATGATCTTATTGAATGTTGGAGCAGACTTAAGGGGCCGTATGGCCTACTCCTGCTCCTAATTCTTATGTTTTTATGTTAGGATGGCCTGTAGGGGTGGACCCTCCCTCCGCCTGCCCCATAAAGCATCATCGTAAGGCGGTAGAACCAGGGGCAAGGACTCCCTAAGTTGGGAGTTCCCACTTCTAGGCATTAAGTCAGGTCACAGTGTTTGATCAATGCAGGAACACCTGGTCTCCCCAGGCTTCCCAAGCCAAAAGATCAAAAGTGGGGCCTACTTGGGGAACAGAACAGGATCAGGGCTTGGATCCCCAAAGATGAGAGGACCAGAATATTTCTGGGTAAAGGGCTGTACGGAAGTTTCAGGGACTTCCAAATTTTTCTCTAGCCAGCCACTGCCAATGTTTCCAATTTTTTCAGGGGGTGCACCACAGATATGCCCTGGCATCACCAATGGCCCACTTCTCCTGGTCCTTCACTGGGGTTAGTGACAGTATCGCAGGCGGCACATTCTGGCACATGCATTGGGAAATAAGCCCAATAAATTTTCGAGGCCCAAATATTTACTATAGTTTCTGTCAGATACTTAAAACTCTAAACTTTGTGTATGCATACAAAGGACAAAGTAGAATATGAAATATAAGATATCCATTGCCTTGTTATTTTACTATAGTAATTATACAAAAGACATACTTGTACAGAAGCAGAATGAAAATAGCTTCCAGTAAGGGGCTGAGCAGTTATTTATTTTACTTTGTTAATTGATTTGTCTTTTAGGATTATCCCTGGCTTCACCATTCAAGAAAATCTATGATGGATTATGGAGCTACAACTGTGTTCTTGCCTGTAGTGCAGTGGGAGGAATGTTCTATGCCCTGACTTGGCAGACTCACCTCTTGGCAATAATGTGCGGTAAGTATCTATATATTACTAAAAGTCTTGTGTGTGGTGCATACTTCCGGTCTACAAGCACCACATGGAAACGTTTTGCTATCATGATCTTTTGATAAACCAATTGAATCTTTTGAGAAAAAAAAATCATCATTTTTTTCTCAGCAAATTAAATTTCTATGTTCAAAATAAGGTTTTCATCAAAATAATAAATTCAATGGGCAGGACTTCAGAAATTTTATGTTAAAATGACATTGCGGTCCTAATTCGCATCATAGGACCCCAATTGACATGTATTCACAAGGTCTTGGCCAACTCAAAAAAGTGCACGGTTAAGATGGTGGAGGGCGGGAATGTGTCGGGAACACAGCAGTAAGTATTCTACCACTAATTTAATCACCTGCCTGCCCTGTTCCTATCAGCCTGGATTTGTCAGAAAGATAAGCATGGATGTGAGGATGACAACACGTTCAAGAAGTTTAGAGAGGAAAAGGAGGTTGGAGATGGAGCGGTAGTTTGCAAACACAGAGTGTTGGAGAGTGGGTTTTTTTGAGGAGGGGGTTATGACGGCAGTTTTGAAATGGAGAGCAACAGTACCTGAGCAGAGGGGAACTATTTATAACACAGCTAGCATGGGGACCTGGAAGGGAAGTTGAGTGGTCAGCAGTTTAGTTGGAATTCAATCAAGATGAGCTTGGAGAGGACATGAGGGGAGACTGTCCAATTATTTATGGCTTTCACAGAATGGTGGGCAGAGTTGTGGAATTCGAGCCTGATAACATTAGTCCAAAATCGCAGACTACCATTTAAAAATGAAATTTGACTTATTGAGCCACAATGAATCAGTGACCCTGATGTTATTGCCTACATGGCAGATACATCGCTATTGTTATAAAACAGTGTATCTTCTAACTCACAATAACAAAGCCACAGGAGATTTGCTAGTTTAAAAAAGTCTCTGACTACTTTTTAACAATGTTTGGTAAAGATAAACAGCTCATCGCTCAGCCAGTTTCTTGTAGCTAATAACCCATGTATTGGACCTGAAGAATTATACTGCAAATTATATAGCGATTTTACACAAGTGAATTAAATCAAATCATTATCTTGGCATTTTAATTACAGGATTTACCATGAATGGTCGTCGCCTGATTTGTACCCAATATAAAATAATGTATCCAATTGATTTTTAGTTTAGCAGCAAATTATTAAATTGTGTTGTCAGCTTAAAAATTACAATAATTCAGCTTCCTTATTGCCAATGTGATTAGGGCCACAAGACTTTGACCATGATTTTTCTTACCTTGAAGGCATCAACTGCATCATAAGTTGTTTCAAAATAAAGATTATTAGGTATTGAACAAATCTTTAATGGGATCCAATGATTTAACTCCAAATATAAAAAACTAGCTATCGTCTCTCATAATTATGAAACAATGTTTTCCTATTTCCCCCAATAGCAATTTTCTGTGCTTACTTAGGAGAAGCGCTGATGAACGTGATGTCTGTGGTAAGTTGAAGACTCTGATGCACTTTAAAAAAGCAGTGTTTCCCATAACATTGATCTGTGCTTAAGCACCTTTGAATTGTATGCCTAGTTTTTAGCTCCAAAATGCATATTCAAGTTATTGTCTGCTAATAATTTGTTTGCTAACTTTTTCACTTTAATCTTAGTCTAGTATTTTCAGTCAAAAAAATTAAAATAACTAACCACAAATTGGAATTTACTTTGCCTGTATGCATATGTAAATATTGTTCTCTTAAATGCAGTGGCAAATCAAAGTACATTGTGTAAGGATGGAGCCCACTTTGAGGATCTATTTTAATAACTTACTAGTTAAAAGAAAATCGAGGATAAACTTTGACACGCGTTTGATCTTTACTGTCATGTCAGTTAATTTTGTTATTAATATATTATTACTTTTGTTGAATCACTGGATATTGATGATATCGCTGGTGGAGTGGATTAAGGAAGTTATTGATCATAGTGGTGTTTTAACAGCCTGAACAGATTGTTGAGGTTGAGCTGTACAGAAAATTTAGAGATAGTTCTGTATACCTAAACTCCAGAATATTTATTCATGTTCAGTCTCTGCTATTCAATTCTGCCTTGCTACCCTCTGCAGATAATCTCATATTATCCTCACTGGTCCCAGTATATTTATGTTTCATGGATTATTTAATCATCTCAATCTATACTTTTACCCTTATAAGCATCAATTTCATTCCCAACCAGATATTTACATGGTTCTTTTTTGAAGGAGTTAATCAACACTGCATCAACTGCATTTGCCAGGACTCTGTTCCACATTCCTACTAGCTTGTGGGGAAAAGATCTGCTAAACTCTAATCTCACTGGATGGTTTTAAAGTTTGAACCTTTGTCCGCCAGTTCTGCAATCACAGTCCACGTTAAATAGCTTGCTATATCATCCATCCCTCTCAGCATTTTGTATACCTGGAGCTTGCTGTTCCTTGATTGCCACCTTCAGTTGCTCCACCTTATTTCTGATGGGTGCATCACCCAATGGTCCTCCCTTCTTAAATTCGCTATTTGAATGCCTAGCTGTGATGGTGCTTGCAACACATAGGGGCCAATTTTAAAATGGAATTGTGGGTGCATTGGGGGCGGGTGGGCTGCGAAAATTGGGAAAATCCCGAGCGGGTTCGGAAGCCGGCGATTTCCGGGGTTGCCACAGACCCACCTGTGTGCCCACGCTTCACGAATCCGGAAGTCCCGCCAGCAATTAAAGCCGGCAGGACAATAGTTAAACCACTTATTGACATCATTGATCTTGTTTAAGTCATTCATTCTGTGGAGATTGAGGCAGGGGTGCGATTTTAATTCAGCCTCGGCGTATTTCCCGTGTTGTGGGAAACACTCCATGTTCAAGGAGAAGTGTTTCAGGCAGCAGTCAGTTGGACATTTAAATGCCTTTTTGACAGATGGGGATAAAAGATAAGTTATTGCAGCAGGGCACTCAGGTGTCTCAGACAAACTTTTGGCTGGGAGGTCTTTGTGTTTAGAATGAAAATTGTTGGTTTACACTCAGAATTCTTCTGTTTACGCATATTCACCAACTTTTTGGACCCTCTCAAACTGACACCATCAGGATGGGGGGGGCGCGATGGCTACATTCGCCACTACATCCAAGGACGAGCAACCATCCTTGCCAGGTACAGCGTGCAATTCTGCCACTTGGAGCTCCACAACATAGTGCTGCGCCACAGGGACTTGCACAAGAGCACAGAAGGCAACAACAGAGGGAGCGCCATCTCAGGAGGCACTACCCTCACCAGAGGGTCTACAGACTGAGGCTCAGCTACTTGGACCTCTCTGGGCCTGGGAGCATCTCATTACCTATCACTGTTAAAGTCACCACTGCCCTCAACTTCTTTGCCTCTGGATCATTCCATGGTGCCACTGGGGACATTGCCGGGTCTCTAAGTCATCTGCACATAAGTGCATTAGGCAGGTCACTGACGGCTTGTTTCACAGTGCCTCGCAATACATCAACTTCCCCAAGTCGATTACCTCAGCCAGACGGAGAGTGCAGTGGAATTCCACTCTGTGGCTGGCTTCCCACAGGTACAGGGTGTAATCGATTTCACCCATATAGCAATACGAGCTCCTCCACACGAGACAAGACTGTTCATCAACAGAAAGGAGTATCACTCCATCAGCGCACAGCTCGTTTGTGACCACTGTAAAAGATTCCTTCACGTGTGCGCCAGATTCCCTGGCAGCTGCCACGATTCCTTCATTCTGAGGGAATCCAACGTCCCAGGACTCTTCCACACAACAAACACCCTGGCTTCTCGGGGACAAGGGATACCCCCTGCACACGTGGCTCACGACACCTCTGAGGAACCCCATCACCGAGCAACAGCGTCGATACAACGACAGCCACATCGCCACCAGGTCTACAATTGAGCATGCTATAGGGCCACTCAAGATGCGATTTAAGTGCCTTGATCATTCTGGGGGAGTGCTTCAATACGCACCAGACAGAATGGGACGCATTATAGTAGTATGTTGTGTCCTGCTCAATGTGGCACAAAAGAGAGGGGTGCTGGTTGAGGAGGC
Organism: Heptranchias perlo; assembly: GCF_035084215.1. Lineage (NCBI taxonomy): Eukaryota > Metazoa > Chordata > Chondrichthyes > Hexanchiformes > Hexanchidae > Heptranchias > Heptranchias perlo. The sequence goes on from NC_090325.1 coordinate 56,589,617, forward strand.
CCCATCCACATCTGCCATCCAATTGAGGAGGAGGTGGAGGTGGAGGTGGAGGAGGAGCATGAACCCATGGCCAGAGCAGCGGCTCACCTGGCTGCTCGTGAGGCCAGGGAGTTACTGATATGTGAACGGTTCTACTAACATCAAAAAATGTCAAGAGTCCAGTCCTCAGACCACCTGGAAAGAGCAGCGCCCACACCAGCCCCCCATCCTTCCCTGCACAAAACAGTCCTGCAACTACACATACACCCACCGTAAAGTGACCCAATGGGTGGCATCAAGTGTCGTCGTTCATGGTGAAGCTCATGAAAGGGCGCTATCACAAAAGCCAGTCAAGAATGGGCAAGGCGTGGCAGTAGTGGTGAGAATGATAACATTTAATGTGAATATAACAAAAAACAAATATAAATGAAAAACATGACAGTCTGTCAGATGCCCTTGTGCATCCCCTTTGTGATCTCAAAACCTTGGCCTTTCTATTCCTACTACTTCTACATGGTGCATCTCCTGTGGCTGCAGCAGAGGTAGTGGCAGGTTGCTCATGTTCATGCCCTGACTGCTTAGATCCTTTTGGCCTATGCCCTCTGGGTTTTGGAGCCCGTGAGGGCCCCTCCAAAGACTGCACCACCTGCACACTTCCATGTCCCCTTTCACCATCATCCCTCTTCTGGGCCGGGCCCACATCACTCCCACCACCCTGGTGGACAACAGTTTGGAGGACATGTATGATGCTTTGGAAGGCTACTTCTAAAATATCTGTCAGCCTGTTTAAGGGGGCAGAATGTTGTTCATCCTGAGTCCGAACGGCCGTTGTCAGGGCCTGAATGAACACATTTGTGAGCCGTGCTTGAAGTTCAACGGAGGTTAGCCTTCTCTCCATCACAGAACTTCCTGTTCAACATGGCAAGCAACTTTAACATCCATATTGTGTGTGATGAATGTTAAAGTTGTGTCACCAGATGTTTGTGGGGTGCCAGTCTCGGTGTCCCTGACCGACAGGCACTCGAGGGTGCGGCTGATCTCCAGGGCCTCCTCTTCCACGTCTGTGATGGCAATATTTGTTGTGGCCCCTCTCCGGTCCTCGCCCTCTCGTGTGCATTTTGCGCTTTCTTTTCCTAGAAGGGGAATAGTAAAAGTTAGTTGGGTTGGCACCTGGTGAGTGAGTGATGGTGAAGTGGCCAACTGATGAATGCTGACCATGAAAGAGATGCATCCGAGGGTGAATATGAGACAGAGCTATCACATTGGATGGGGATTGGGTTGAGTGATAGTGATCGGGTGACTAATGGGGAGGTGAGGAAGTGCTGAGGAAGTGCAGGTAAGTTGAGGATGAGCCTTAAGTGGGCGTGAGGAGTGATGTGATGGAGTAGTCTTGGCAGTGCAGAATGAGTTGGGGGGAGGGGTGATATGGATCATGGAATGCAGGAGAATCAATAAGTGTACTCACTTTTTCTGACCTAGTTAGGTCATTGAAGCGCTTCCTGCACTGGACCCAGGTGCAGGAGATGTTGCTGCTGCTGGTGACCTCCTCTGCCACCTCGAGCCAGGCCTTCTTGGTGGCAGAGGCAGGGAACTTCCTTCCGTTCGTGGGGTAAAACACTTCCCTCCTTCTCACCCCGGCCAGTTGCTGCTGCAGTGAAGCATCGCTAAATCTTGGAGCAGCCTTGCCCCTTTGCTGCTCCATTGTGTTTTTTGGTGTTTGCTGCAGCAAAAGCCTTTGGAGCAATGGCCCTTTAAATAGAGCTCGTCCAGCTGATAGCCTGTCATGTAGGTGCGCAGTCTGCCCACTGCACAGCTTTCAGGCGACAAACCCGGAAGCCACGTTAAGGGCCATCAATTAACTCGCGTTCGCGTGGGAAATGGTAAGATTTTATTAGTCGGGTTATACACACGCCCATTGACCCCTCCACTGCTGCCATCCCGCCGCCCTTTCAAAATCGAGCCCATAGTATGATGGGACCTGCTGTGAGGTGCTCAGGTCCTGGCTGCCAGCCAACAGATAATGCTGCCTCATCTTGGGAAGACTCAAGAGGAAGAGAAAAGAATGTGTTACAAAAATTCAGGATGGAATGCCTTCTAATTGAGGTAAGATTCCAATATATTGTGTGCCATGTAACTATTGTGCAAAGGAGGATGTTTGCTGTGCGGGGGAAGTATGCCTCCAGATCCTCCCTCCCCGACTTCTTCCACAGACTCCAGACCAAAAATGTTCTCAAATCTGTTCAGCCCCTGAAAATTTAGAGGATCCCTGCTGGTGGAATTGTATTCCAAGACATCCAGATATTAGAAGTTGGCAGAGCTGTCAGACAGCCACCTCTGTGGCCTGTCCACACTCACCGTTTTGTGAGTCTATTCCAATGCAGCATGAATGTGAAGGAGGGCTGCATTATCGGAAATTCTGTCTTTAAGGTCAGATGTTAAACCAAGGCCCGCTGTCTGTCCGAGTGGACATAAAAGATCCCATGGCACTTTACAGGGAGTTGACCTAATGAATATTTGCCCTTTAATCAACACCATCAAAAGGCATTAACTGGTCATTTCTCTCACTGCCGTTTTGGGGGACTTGGCAATGCACAAAATTGGCTGCTGATTTGTAATATGTACGGACGTCAGCTGCTTTTGCTGGAACTGAACTGATGTTGCTGTGTAATAAAAACAGAAAATGCTGGAAATATTCAGCAGGTCAGGCAGCATCTGAGGAGAGAGAAACAGTGTTTCAGGTCGATGATCTTTCGTCACAGCTGGGCATTCAAATAGCGAGTTTAAGAAGGGAGCACCATTGGGTGAAACACCCATTAAAAGTAAGGCGGAGCAACTGAGGGTGGCAGTCAAGGAACAGCAAGCTGCTGCCTGATGTTGCTGTGTAACTGTTTCATTTTGTGTTATTTTCTAGGTTGGATTACCTGCCTGCACTTGGCCTTTCTGCCTTTGTACAACTATGTTTCTGCTGATGACCAGTAACAACAAAGCCATTTATAAATTGCCACTCAATAAAGTGACCTACCCTGAGGAGAACAGAAGGATTTATAAGGAAATGCAGAAACATGAACAATATGAATGAATAGGAACATGGTGTAAAAATCTTAATGAAAAGTCTTTGCTTGGACCTGTGCATAAATATATGTCTCTATTTATGGGTGAATATAGTAAAAATGCTTACCTTGTCATTCAGTAGTACCTGACATGTTAATAGTAAAAGTTAGAAGTTTTTTATTTTTGAATATCAAAAATATACAAACTTGCAACAGTTTTCGGGTTAATTTTCAAGTTAACCCACAACTGCATGTCAACGAGACAGACGTACAAACTGGTAATTGGCAACTTTAGGACTAATGTCAGAAAGCACTTCTTCATGCAAAGAGTGATTAATACTCTCCTGCATATGAATGGTCTTCTGGGTAGGGTAGTGGAGGCAGAAACTTTGAAATGATTCAAGAGGCACTTGGATGCTGTGACGAGGGTTGGATTGTCTCTATTGAAGGATGAGCTACAAATGGGAATAGCCTTGCTCACCTATTCTTAGTTTGAGATTTATATGCCAGAATAACATATATTTAATATGGTGCTAAAGGTACTGGTGTTGTAGAAGTAGTTTATTACATTAGCGCCTCAATAAAAAATAATTTGTGATGTGCTGTTCAGACGAAATTTAATAATTTGTGCCTTAACTAGGGGCAATTTTCTAAGGTTGTCGTGCTGGTGGAGGGGGCTTACATATCGGGAAATTGTGCAGGATTTTCCATCCATTAAAATAAATATCATCACCAAAAGAATGAAGGGGGAGGTTAGAAGGTTTAAGGATGAAAGATCACCAGGACATAGATTGCCCAATCAGAAATCCCTACTGCATACTGGGCTTTATAAATAGAGGCATAGAGTACAAAAGCAAGGAAGTTATGATGAACCTTCATAAAACATTGGTTCGGCCACAACTGGAGTATTGTGTCCAATTCTGGGCATCGCACTTTCGGAAGGATGTGAAGGCCTTGGAGAGGGTGCAGAAAAGATTTACTAGAATGGTTCCAGGGATGAGGGACTTCAATTATGTGGATAGACTGGAGAAACTGGGATTGTGCTCCTTACAGCAGAGGAGGTTGAGAGGAGGTTTGATGGAAGTGTTCAAAATCATGACGGGTTTAGATGAAGTAAATAAAGAGAAACTGTTCCCATTGGCGGAAGGGTCGAGAACCAGAGGACACAGATTTAAGGTAATTGACAAAGGAACGAAAGGTGACATGAGGAACAACGTTTTTAAGCAGCGAGTAGTTATGATCTGGAACACGCTGCCTGAAAGAGTGGTGAAAGCAGATTCAGTCGTGGCTTTCAAAAAGGAATTGGATAAATACTTGGAGGGAATACATTTGCAGAGCTGCAGGGAAAGAGTGAGGGAATGGGACTAACTGGATTGCTCTTACAAAGAGCTGGCATGGGCTCGATGGGCCGAATGGACTCCTGTGCTGCAATCATTCTATTCTATGATTCTATGATATAATAGTTGAAGCAGAATCAATAATAACTTTTAAAAGGGAAATAGATAAACATTTTGAAAATAAAAATTTAAAAAGGTATGGTGAAAGGGAGAGGATTAGAACAAAGTGGATAGCTCTTTCAGCGAGCCAGCACAGGAGTGATGGGCCTAATGGCCTCCTACTGTGTGGTAAAATTACTATAAATGGACGGAAAACCATGATCAGTGAGCCCGTAATTCCCTGATATGTGCTGCCACTGGAAGTATGTGCTTCAAAAGTTGGCCGTAAATCTGTTCATTTTTATTGAAGTTATTTACATGGAGGCCTGTAAAGGGGAATATTACAGCTTGTGCCATCCAAAGATATCATCACATTCACCACCACCACCTCCTCCATAAATAGCACAGTTCAAATTCCATAAATATCACAGCGCCAACCCCAAAAATATCACAGCACACTGCCGTTCAATATCACAGCACAAAGACCAATAAACATGCCAGCGCATTCTGTACAAAATTCAAGGAATCTTACAACACCAGGTTATAGTCCAACAAATTTATTTTAAAATCACAAGCTTTCGGAGATTATCTCCTTCGTCAATCATCTGACGAAGGAGATAATCTCCGAAAGCTTGTGATTTTAAAATAAATTTGTTGGACTATAACCTGGTGTTGTAAGATTCCTTACATTTGTCCACCCCAGTCCATCACCGGCATCTCCACATCATGGCTACAAAATTCAGACCACATTCCCCATTATATTACTGCATACCCTCATATACTTAATACTCATAAATATCACAGCACATCCCCATAAATATCCCAGCACATCCACCATAAATATCAGCACAAACTCCAATAATTAAACCTGCACAGATCCCATAAATATCCCAGCACATACACCATAAATATCAGCACAAACTCCAATAATTAAACCTACACAGATCCCATAAATATCCCGGCATATCTTCCATAAATATCACAGCACAGATCCCAATAATTATTACAGCATATCCTTCATAAGTATCCCAGAAAATCCCCCATAAATATGTCAGTACAAACCCCAATAAATTATGTAGCACATCCACCATAATATCGCAACACACATCCCATAAATATCACAACACAAACTTATAAATATCCCAACACCCCATAACCATCACAACAATCCCCCACAAATATCACAGCACATTCTCCATAAATAACATAGCACAATCCCCATAAATGTTCCAGCATGTTGTCCATAAATATACCTGCAGCAAATCCCAATAAATATCACAGCACCACCTCATAAATTACAAGCACATCCATAAACATCACAGCAATCCCCCACAAATAGCACAGCGCATCCTCCATAAATAACACAACACATCCCCCAATAATATCCCAGCACATTCCCCATAAATACCACAGCGCATTCCCCAATAAATATCACACTATAACCACCATAACATTCTCAGATGCCAAAAATGTATCAGGAATAAAGTTAACCCGTTGGCTGTTCAAATGTCCCAGGCATTACACCTAGTGTATTTTGGATACTTTAGATACATGAAGATTGATTGTTGATTTTGAGTTTCTGAGGCACCATTTCATTTACGTTATTAATGTAATTATTAACTCTTTGACTGCTGACTTCTGCACAATATTTAATCGCCCTGGGCTGACTGCTTTTATGAAGATTCCACTACAACTGCATTAAACCATATGTTATAAAAAGTTATGATTAACTGACACAAACTGTATTTTTAGAGTAAGATTTTATTAAGAATGTATTTTGCAATACCTGTTCTATGTTCTATGCCAAATCCATCTCCAAGTTTCAAAACTCATCAATAAATTTAAAAAGCCACTTTTTAAATAACATCCCCAATGCCTCAGTGGATAAATGCAAACCCTGGTGTGGGAATGAGCCACACAAACCTGGCAGTTCCCAGGTTCAATTCCTTGTATGTGCTTAGTTAGTTCATCTCAGCCAGAGTAGCAGTTAGGGCATGACTGTTGGCTTCAGTGCCTCAAGGTGAGGAAAGAAAAATCAGACAGGATTTACACCCCTGATCTCTATCCAGTGCCCACCACTGGAAAAATTTGCTTTTGTGGATATTGGGGAGGATAGGTTTGATATAGGTTGTGTTGCTGTCCATAGTCAAATAGTTTGCCAGCATTCACTGTCTGAGCTCACACATGAAAAAATGCCAATTGGATAAGACATCAGAGGGCTGTGGTCAGGCATGGAGCCAACCTTCAAGATAAGTCAGTGGCTTCAAGAGAGGAAGGAGGAAAAATTAGAGGAAAAAAACTTTTGTTCATAAACCTGAACCTGTAATAAATTATACATTAATAATTAAATCATACACTGATTTTCAATATACCAATTCATAAAACGTGAAAACACAAACTCTGAGTCACACACGCTGTCGTAGGGCAGAGCGCACCATCTCATTGCCGTGTGATTAGCCCATAGTCGTGCCCACTGCCACGCATTTGTGTCTTTTTGAACAAGACCCTGAGGGGACTGTAAGGGGTAGATGCTGAGAGGATGTTTCCTCTTGTGGGAGAGACTAGAACTAGGGATAACAGTTTAAAAATAAGGGGTCTCCCATTTAAGATGGAGATGAGAATTTTTTTCTCTCAGAGGGTCGTGTGGAACTCCCTTCCCCAGAGAGCGGTGGAGGCAGGGTCACTGAATTTTTTTACGGCTGAGTTAGATAGATTCCTGATTAACAAACGAGTCAAAGGTTATAGTAGATAGAAGGGAAAGTAGGGTTACTTAACGAACATACAAACGAACATACATACGAATTAAGAGCAGGACTAGGCCATTCAGTCCCTCAAACCTGCTCTGCCATTTGATAAGATCATGGCTGATCTGATTGCGACCTCAACCCTACTTTCCTGTCTACTTACTATAACCTTTGACTCCCTCGTTAATCAGGAACCTATCTAACACAGCCTTAAAAATATTCAATGACCCTGCCTCCACCGCTGTATGGGGAAGGGAGTTCACAATTGAGGTCACAATTAGATCAGCCTTGATCTTATCAAATGGCAGAGCAGGCTCAAGGGGCCGAATGGCCTACTCCTGCTCTTAATTCGTATGTTTGTATGTACATATGTAACAGTTTATGCTCAAATCAGGTGCATGCACAGTTGTTCCAGTGCTAGTGCTTGAAATCTGCTGTTGGTGTAAATGAGGTGAATTCAGAATTTAAGCAGCCCTACCATCAAAAATAGGATATTAGTTTTCTATGTAAAAGAGACACAAACATAAATACTATAAACTTTTTATTCTTGCCTAATTATTAGTCTTATTCATGTGTAATACGATTGGATGCGTTTAACCGGTTTTGAATTTTTGACTGTATTACACTGCTTATGTCCTACACAAATATTGCCATGACTAATAGGTCAATATCATTCACCTAAGCTATTTGATTTATATTTTGTATATTGTATGCTTTCCTTTGATACAACTTCTACTTATTAAATGTAAACTTATAATGTTATGATGTGAATTTGTAGAAATATGAATGCTATATGCTCCACAATGCTACAATCTGACTGTATTGAAAAATCCCAATACGTAACCTAAATTAATGGAATGATACTCGCTGATCTTTCCTGCCTTTAACACACATAACTCAGAAATTACATCAGAATTCACTGTTAATGTCTAGGGTTCGAATATGATGTCTAAATTAGCTTTCTTTGAAACCAGGCCTATCAACAGCAGGGTCACAGTTCCACACTGAGTGAAGTGCAACGTAACTCTTACTGTTCAGATGCATCAAGGACTGAGTTAGACACAGAAATGTCTTATTAACATTATTTGATTTGGCTACATCTATGATAATATGATTGGCACCATCACATGATTCTGTATCATTGATTATAGCAAAAGAAAACTGAAGCTTAATATCAGTCAACAATCTCAATCATAATAAGGAAAGCAATAAGCATAATCTGTGTATTATAATATCAGCATTACCTGGGTTTCACTTAATTGCAGTATAACAAAGTCACACGCAATGTACATTGTAGTATGGAAATAGCAAAGTTAAATTCACAGTCTATATTCAATGTATCACTGATGGGCTTCAAGCTACATCATTAAATAAAAATAAATTTAAAACAGAAATAGACAGTTTCCTGGAAGTAAAGGGAATTAGGGGTTATGGGGAGCGGGCAGGAAATTGGACATGAAGCTGAGTTCGGATCGGTCAAGGCCCTATGGGTGGCGGAGCGGGCCCAGGGGCTGAGTGGCCGGGTCCTGCTCCTACTTCTTGTGTTCTTTAGATTTGAGGTTAGGATCAGATCAGCCATGATCTTATTGAATGGCGGAGCAGGCTCGAGGGGCCGATTGGCCTACTCCTGCTCCTATTTCTTATGTTCTTATGTTCTTAAGTGATAGGGTTGCCCCTTAGGTGCTGTGACCATAACATCATACAATCTCTTGCCTTGGGTAGCAGGCTAGCTGCAGCATTGGGTAGTTCTGCCTCCCTCTGTGTTGCCTTGATTCCACCTCTGGGTTATATTTGCAGATGGTCATTGTTTGACTTCAGCTAATCTTGCACGTACTGTATTTTCTCTGTTAACTGTTACATCTTTTTTTTTTGCTTTGAAGCTTATGCTGTTGAATTAATTGTTGAAATATACTTTATATTCTCCACTTCTACTATGATCTAAAACAACTTTACCTTCTAATTTTACAATCTTTAACTTTCAACTTTCAAATACCTTGAGCCTTCTAATCCCTTCTAAAATTGATTTCATGAACATTGTTTGACTAAATAATTCAAGTTACCTGACCAATCATAGTGAAAAATTCAACTACTTCAATCACTTTCAAAGACTTATTCAACCAAACAGATATATATTAGGAACTATAATTGCTAGATTTTAATTAGTTTTACCAAAAAGATGCTTCAAATTATTTTGTTCCTCCCTCTTATCTCCCATTGTGTAAATCATCAGGAAGGAATTCATTGCTGATACTCTCAAAGCCTCATTATTATGCTATCAGCTTAACGATCATGGCACATAATGCTCTTTTTGTCTTTCTCAGTAATGTCAGTGCCCAAGCTGATCCTGGTACAAGTGTAGTAGTGAAAAACAATTGCTGAACTAAAGCATACATATTGGAAGAATGAACACTTTCATTTGAGCATTTCTTACATTGTCACATTAATTGGCATTTTCTTTGCATTTATTTAATGATGGTTTTGTACTTGTTACTGGTGATTGTTACAATTACAAATGATAATTTGGTTAACTTGATATTTTGAAATTCCTTGTTACAATTGTAATATATCTTTAATTATGAGTAAAACTGTACTTATTGTTTCGCAGCAAATTTCACTATCATCTCTGTAACACAAAAAGTGGATTATATGTATACCTTTACTGGAAACAATAGTCAAATTGTACTTTCCGGGTGATTAGAGACCTTATTAGAACAATGTTTATTTCCACAATGTCTGGGTAGTCAGATAACATTGTGCATTCACATGATTCAGTCTATTTATCAGTACTACACAGCACGGACAACATTCTCAAATGCCAAAAATGTATCTGCAGGTAATTTACAGCAATAAAGTTAACTTGTTAGAGTTAATTCCACTTTCCCGATGGGGAGTCGCACACACACAGAGCACAAATCAGAGAATCGGAGCTACAATGTTGTAGCCCTAAGAACATAAGAAATAGGAGCAGCAGTAGGCCATACAGCCCCTTGAGCCTGCTCCGCCATTCAATCAGATCATGGCTGATCTTCAACCTCAACTCCACTTTCCTGCCCGATCCCCGTATCCCTTGATTCCCCTAGAGTCTAAAAATCTATCTATCTCAGCCTTGAATATACTCAATGACTCAGCATCCAATTCAAAAGATTCACAACCCTCTGAGTGAAGAAATTCCTCCTCATCTCAGTCTTAAATGGCTGACCCCTTATCCTGCGACTATGCCACCTAGTTCTAGACTCTCTAGCCAAGCCTCTTAGCATCTAAATCCAACCTATGCTTCCTTCCAGTGTAGCTTCCCCACTGGGAACACAGAGTAAGTTTTGTCTTGGATACCTTAGATATAGGAGACAGATTGTTGAGTATGAATATTTGAGGCATCATTTCAGTTACAGTAACTTAAGATGATTAACTCTCTGGCTGCTGACCTCTCTACAGTTTATCATCCCTTAGACTGTTGGTTTCATAAAGATTCCATTACAAATGCATTAAACCAATTCTTACAAGAAGTGGTAAGATTAATTTACATAATCTTAGTGTTTTAACGAGGTTTGTAATAAGACTATATTTTCGAAATGGGTGTTCTGTGCAAAATCCATCATAGAGGTGCAAAGTGCATCAATAAATAAAAATTCAAACCACTCTATGTAAAGATATTTTTTCTAACCTCCCCTTTATTTTTTTTGTGATAATCTTAAATGTTTGCCCTCTTGCTACCATCTTACCAACTAGTGGAAACTAGCTGTCACCATTTACCCTATCACAACTCTTCAAAACCTTGAAAAACTCTACCAGGTCACACCATAACCTTCTCAACTACAATAAAAAGGCCCCAAATTCTCAAGTCTCTCTTCATAACCATAGTAGTCATAGTCATGGTCATAGTATGGTACAGCATAGGAGGCCATTCAGCCCATCATGCCTATGCCAACTCTTTGAAAGAGTTATCCAATATAGTATCATAGTCATAGTATAAAATAACCCCTTTTTTTTTATTTGTTCTCGGGATGTGGGTGACATACGTAGTTGCTATGAAAAGGTGCTGATGAGTCTTTTCCTTGAACTGCTGCAGTTCTTGTGCTACTGATGTACCCACAATGGTATTAGGAAGAGAATTACAGGATTTTGACCTAGCAACAATGAAGGAATGTCAATATATGTTCAAGTAAGCATGACAGTACCATCCTAGTGCATCTATGCCACACCTTACCCGTTAATTTTGTATCCCTCATATAACGGGGTGCCCAAATTGTACATTGCAATTTTTGTTGCATTATGGTCCATATACAGCACAACTCTAATGTTGGTGTGAAATGGTTTCGCTTTATGCTCATGCTGCAGCAATACATAACTGCAGCCTAAATCCAGAGACAGGATCCACCTGGAGGAGGGAACATGGGAAGTTACAGGACTGGAAAAGAACACTTTGGTCCATTTGGCTGGTGCCAGAGTTCTAAAACAATACACAGTTCATTACCTATGACCCTCAATTGATTTTCTCAGCAAATGCCTGTCCAGCTCTTTCTTAAAAATGGTAACGGTTATATCTGATACCGACCCCATTTTAAGGCTGTTAACTGCCCCGTTAAGGCCAGGCGTAACAAGTCAAAATCACCCCCACTGACATTGGACTTTATTTGCCATTTCTTAGCCCAACCTTCCAATCTCACTTCGAAGGACATGGGTAAATGAAGGACAACCAGTATGGATTTGTAAAAGGCAAGTCTGACAAAATTACTAGAGTTCTTTGAGGAGTTAATAATAAACTGATGATGGAAATACGGTGAATGTTGTGTATGTGGATTTTCAAAAAACATTTGATAAAGTGCTGCGCAGAAGGCTTGATAAAATTAAGGCATGACGTGTTAAAGGGTAGGTGGCAGCATGGATATGAAATTGGTTAAAGGACAGAAAGCAGAGAGTAGTGGTTAATGCATGTATTTCAGATTGGAGGAATGTAAACAATGGTGTCCTCCAGGGGTCAATGAGACCATTGTTGATCTCAGTAATATATGTATACTCTGCACTTGGTGGACACAATGCCACGATTTGCAGACACCACAAAAAATAGGAAGCATGGTTAACTATGAAGAAGGCTATAAGTAACTTCAGGGGGACATAGGCAGGTTAGTTGACTGTACAGATAAATGTTTGATGAAATTTAATGCTGAGAAATATGAGGTAATAAATTGGAAAAAAGCTGATTTTAAGGGGATGAGAAAGGAACTAGGGAAAATAAACTGGAAAAGTACTGACAAAGAAATAGAACAGCAATAGGAAACATTTAAAATGGTGATCAATAGAGTCCAAGAAAAATACATCCCACTAAAAAGCTAGCCAGTAATGACACACCATGGATGAATAAAGAAATAAGGGCAAAATTGAAATTAAAGAAAAAGACATGCACTAAGTACGTAGACAACAGAGGAGAGGATGACGAAAGGGAAAATGAAAAGGTCAGGAAAGAAGTCAAAAAAACAATTAGGGAGGCAAAAAGAAACAACGAAATTAAATTATCAAGGAATATAGAAAGAAAGAGTAAAGTATTCTACAGACACATAAATAACAAAAGGAAAATCAAGATAGGGATAGGGCCACTAAGGGATACACACGATAAACTCACAGGTAATGACAGCGAAATGACAGGAAAATTAAATAATTACTTTGCCTCAGTATTTACCTGGGAGACTAACGTGGTGGGCATGACATTAGAAGAAGAGATTGAAAAAGATATAAAGACATTTAAGATAGAAAGGGGGGAGATAATTGATAAACTAATCAAAGTTAGGATAAAACCCCTGGTCCGGATGGATTGCAACCATGCATATTAAAAAAAGTTAGAGAGGAGATAGCAGAGGCACTATTACATCTATATAAAAATTCATTAGAAAAGGGAATCGGGCCAGAGGACTGACAATGTGATTCCTATATTTAAAAAGAAGGTAGAATAAGTCCAGGAAACTATCGACCAATTAGCTCAAAGTTGGTGGTCGGAAAGATAATGGAATCCTTACTCAAAGATGTAATAGGAAATCATCTAGAAACCGAAAATATAATAAAAAATTGCACGAATTTCCAAAGGAAAGGTCATGCTTGACCAGCCTTATTGAATTCTTTGAAGAAGTAACAGAGAGGGTCAATAAGGGTAATGCAGTAGATGTAATATATTTGGATTTTCAAAAGGCCTTCAATAAGGTACCGCATAGTAGACTCATGACTAAGGTCAGAGCATATGGAATCAAAAGACAAGTAGCAGAATGGATAGCAAGCTGGCTACAAAACAGAAAACAGAGAGTAGGAGTTAAAGGTAGCTATTCAGACTGGCAAGAGATGGGAAGTGATATTCCATGAGGATCAGTGCTGGGACCACTGTTGTTCACCATTTACATAAACGATTTGGACACGGGAATCAGAAGTACAATTTCAACATTTGCAGAAGACACCAAATTGGGGGGGTATAGTTAATACTGAGGAGAACTGTGACAAATAACAGGAAGACATTAATAAACTTGAAGAATGGGCGTGTAGCTAGCAAATGAATTTCAAGATAGATAAGTGTGAGGCCACATACTCCTTGGAAAATAAGAGTCTAAATGGGGTAGAGAAGCAGAGGGATCTGGAGGTACAGATACACAAATCATTAAAAGTAACGATGCAGGTTAATAAGGCCATGAGAAAAGTAAACAAAGCACTGGGGTTCATTTCTAGCAGGTTGGAATTGAAAAGCAGGGATGTTATGTTAAACTTGTATAGAACTTGGTTAGATAACATTTGGAGTACTGTGAACAGTTCTGGTCTCCATATTATAAAAAGGATATTGAGGCACTGGAGAAGGTGCACAAAAGATTTACTAAGATGGTATCAGAACTAATAGGTTATACCTATCAGGAAAGATTGAACAGGTTGGGGCTCTTTTCTCTAGAAAAGATAAGACTGAGGAGTGATCTGATAGTGGTCTTTAAGATTATGAAAGGGTTTGATAGGGTAGACATAGAGAAGATGTTTCCACTCGCAGACCAGGACAAGAAGCCATAAATATAAGATAGTCACTAATAAATTCAGTAGGGAATTCAGGAGAAACTTCTTTAACCAGAGAGTGGTCAGAATGTGTAACTCGATTCACAAGGAATAGTTGAGGCAACTAGCATAGATGCATTTCAGGGGAAGCTAGAAAAACACGTGAGGAAGAAAGGAATAGAAGGATATGTTGATGGGGTTAGCTGAGGAAGGGTGGGAGGAGACTCACGTGGAGCATAAACACCGGCATGGACCTGTTGGGCCGAATGGCCTGCTTCTGCGCCTGATTCTATGTAATTCTATATGATACATTTTGGAAAGAATAATGAGAGGAAATATACACTAAATGATAAAACTTTAAAAGTAGTAAAGGAAATACAGTGAATGTTGGGTATATGGATTTTCAAAATCCTGTCGGGATGGGATGCATCCTAGGTTGCTGAGGAAAGTAAGAGTGGAAATTACAGAGACTCTGGCCACAATCTTCCAATCTTCCTTAGATACGGGAGTGGTGCCAGAGGACTGGAGAATTGCACATGTTACATCCCTATTCAAAAAAGTAAACAATTTTACAACACCAAGTTATAGTCCAGCAATTTTATTTTAAATTCACAAGCTTTCGGAGGCTTCCTCCTTCGTCAGGTGAACGATGTCACATCGTTCACCTGACGAAGGAGGAAGCCTCCGAAAGCTTGTGAATTTAAAATAAAATTGCTGGACTATAACTTGGTGTTGTAAAATTGTTTACAATTGTCAACCCCAGTCCATCACCGGCATCTCCACATCTATTCAAAAAAGGGAAGAGGGATAAACCCAACAGTTACAGGCCAGTCAGCCTAACATCGGTGGTGGGGGCACTTTTAGAGACAATAAACCGGGACAAAATTAATTGGCACTTGGAAAAATATGGATTAATAAATGAAAGTCAGCACAGACTGATTAAAGGCAAATTGTGTTTGACTTCGTGTTTGCTCCAGAACTAGCCGTGCCTCCAGCCAAACTGTTCCAGTACAGCTACAATACTGGCATCTACCCGACAATGTGGAAAATTGCCCAGGTATGTCCTGTCCACAAAAAGCAGAACAAATCCAATCCGGCCAATTACCGCTCCATCAGCCAACTCTCAATCATCAGCAAAGTGATGGAAGGTGTCGTCGACAGTGCTATCAAGCGGCACTTACTCACCAATAACCTGCTCACCGATGCTCAGTTTGGGTTCCGCCAGGACCACTTGGCTCCAGACCTCATTACAGCCTTGGTCCAAACATGGACAAAAGAGCTGAATTCCAGAGGTGAGGTGAGAGTGACTGCCCTTGACATTAAGGCAGCATTTGACCGAGTGTGGCACCAAGGAGCCCTAATAAAATTGAAGTCAATGGGAATCAGCGGGAAAACTCTCCAGTGACTGGAGTCATACCTAGCACGAAGGAAAATGGTAGTGGTTGTTGGAGGCCAATCATCTCAGCCCCAGGGCATTGCTGCAGAAGTTCCTCAAAGCAGTGTCCTAGGCCCAACCATCTTCAGCTGCTTCATCAATGACCTTCCCTCCATCATAAGGTCAGAAATGAGGATGTTCGCTGATGATTGCACAGTGTTCAGTTCCATTCGCAACTCCTCAGATAAAGAAGCAGTCCATGCCCGCGTGCAGCAAGACCTGGACAACATCCAGGCTTGGGCTGATAAGTGGCAAGTAACATTCACGCCAGACAAGTGCCAGGCAATAACCATCTCCAACAAGAGAAAGTCTAACAACCTCCCCTTGAAATTCAACGGCATTACCATCGCCGAATCCGCCTCCATCAACATCCTGGGGGTCACCATTGACCAGAAACTTAACTGGGGCAGCCACATAAATACTGTGGCTACAAGAGCAGGTCAGAGGCTGGGTATTCTGCAGCGAGTGACTCACCTCCTGACTCCCCAAAGCCTTTCCACCATCTACAAGGCACAAATCAGGAGTGTGATGGAATACTCTCCACTTGCCTGGATGAGTGAAGCTCCAACACTCAAGAAGCTCGACACCATCCAGGACAAAGCAGCCCACTTGATTGGCACCCCATCCACCACCCTAAACATTCACTCCCTTCACCACCGGCGCACAGTGGCTGCAGTGTGTACCATCCACAGGATGCACTGCAGCAACTCACCAAGGCTTCTTCAACAGCACCTCACAAACCCGCGACCTCTACCACCTAGAAGGACAAGGGCAGCAGGCACATGGGAACAACACCACCTGCACGTTCCCCTCCAAGTCACACACCATCCCGACTTGGAAATATATCGCCGTTCCTTCATTGTCGCTGGGTCAAAATCCTGGAACTCCCTTCCTAACAGCACTGCGGGAGAACCTTCACCACACGGACTGCAGCGGTTCAAGAAGGCGGCTCACCACCACCTTCTCAAGGGCAATTAGGGATGGGCGATAAATGCTGGCCTCGCGAGCAACGCCCACATCCCATGAACGAATAAAAAAAAACTTGATTGAGTTAATTGATCAAGTAAATGAGAAGGTTGATGAGGGTAGTGCAGTTGATTTTGTGTATGTGGATTTTCAAAAAGCATTTGATAAAGTACCACATAATAAACTTGTTAGAAAAATTTAGCCCATGGGATTAAAAGGGCAGTGGCTTTGTGGATATGAAATTGGCTAAGGGACAGAAAGCAGAGAGCAGTGGTGAACGGTTGTTTTTCAGTCTGGTGGGAAGTATACAGTGGTGTTCCCCAGGGATCAGTATTAGGACCATTGCTCATCTTGATATATATTAATGATCTGGACTCAGGTATACAGGGCATATTTTCAAAGTTTGCAGGTGACACTAAACTCGGAATTGTAGGAGAAAGTGAGGAGGATAGCAACAGACTTCAGGAGAACATGGACTGGTGAAATGAGCATACACATGGCAGATGAAATTTAACGCTGAGAAGTGTGAAGTAATACATTTTGGTAGGAAGAATGAAGAGAGGCAATATAAACTAAATGGTATAATTTTAAAGGGGGTGCAGGAACAGAGAGACCTGGGGCTGTACATACACAAATCTTTGAAGGTGACAGGACAAGTTGAGAAGGCTGTTAAAACGGCATGCAGGATCCTTGGCTTTATAAATAGAGACATTGAGGGGAAAAAAAATTGGATAAGGGCTATTTTTGGGCACGGGTAGCGTGATGCGCTATTACCCCGCACCCAATGCCCCTGTGCAGGCAGGACGCAAGTTTCGGCCGGCCTGAGTATTAACCTGAAATCAGCATTCCTTTCCGGGCCTAGCACATGGAATCAATGCAATTCACACTTTCAACCAGCAGAGGGAGCCCAATGTCTTAAAAGGAGGATGATTCTTAGAAATCTCTTAAAGGTAGCTGGTACCTGTTATTTGCTGAAAATAACAGTCTACTGTCTGCACGAAGTCTGAACAGAGATCAGACATTGCACACGTAAAACACAGATGCTGGACCCATCCCTACGTTTACACACTGATGAATTATGTTAAAACATTGCATAAAGGCTGCGCACTACTAAATCTCACATCCTCCAATCTGCATGCCAGATCTCACCAATCTGCCGATCTGAGTTTATACCAGGCCTGCGAGAGTGCATGCACCAAGGTTCTCTGCTGATGCACTAGAGACTTTGGTGCAAGAGGTGGACAGAAGGAGGGACATCCTATATCCGCAGGGCGGGGGCGGGGGCAAGAGGCCCTCCAGACATATATCCAAAAGGCAGTGGGAGGCAGCAGGGGACAAAGTCAATGCCAGGCTCACAGCATCATGAACATTGATGCAATGCAGGAAGAAGTTCAATGCTCTGACATGAATGGTCAAGATGAGTGAGGTCAACTGTCAAGTGGCGTCTCCTACCAACTGCACCCCCATCACCCACATACCAACAAACTCCATCAGTACTCAACTCTTCCAACCAGATGCTTCCTCTCACCCTTACACATTACCATTGTTGCAAGCCGCCCACCCACAACTCACAGGCCACACACACTGGCAGCTATTCAACCATGACAGGCACATCATCCAGACACACGTCCCGCTTTCTTGCCGGAGAAGGTGGTGTATATCAGGAGGCAGCAAGTGGCAGTGGCATTTAGCCCTCAAGCCTGTTCCACCATTCAATGAGATCATGGTGGACCTGTGACCTAACTCCATATACCCGCCTTAGCCCCATATCCCTTAATACCCTTGGTTCCCAGAAATCTATCAATCTCAGATTTAGAATTCACAATTGAGCTAGCATCAACTGCCATTTGCAGAAAAGTGTTCCAAACTTCTCACACCCTTTGCATGTAGAAGCATGACCTAACTTCACTCCTGCACGTCCTGGATCTAAATGTTAGGCTATGTCCCCTAGTCCTAGTATTCAAGTATAGAAGTTACAATGTCTTGGCAACCGGAAGAAATAATCCAGCCACTAATCTGTAAACCCTGTATGGTCCCTTTAAATAGTGCTGGTGGGGGTCCTCCAGGCAAGCTAAGACGCGTTCAAATGGTCGGGGTTAAGACTGTGCGTGAGTTGAGCGTTCAGTCCCAAAATGGTGTCTATCACTTTAAATCAGCATTGCACACTGATTGTAGCTCTTCCAGCATTCCTTATCTGCACATGCGCTAACTCCTATTCCAAGATGGCGTCCGGCGCACATCACGCTAGAAACGTACGTGCGCAGCCAAGACACCATCTTGGATGTCGGAGAGGCCATGTAGTGCCAAAACAACGAGCACTACACAACCCAATTTAGTGCCAATAGACTACAAAGCAAGGAAATTATGCTAAACCTTTATAACACGGTGGAGTATTGTGGCATTCTAGGAAGAATGTCAAGGCCTTGGAGAGGGTGCAGAGGAGATTTACTAGAATGGTACCAGGAATGCAGGACTTCAGTTATGTGGAGAGACTAGAGAATCTGGGGTTGTTCTCCTTAGAGTAGAGAAGGTTATGAGGAGATTTGATAGAGGTGTTCAAAATCATGAAGGGTTTTGATAGAGTAAATATGGAGAAACTAATTCCAGCAACAGAAGGTTTGCTAACCAGAGGACATAGATTTAAGGTACTTGCCAAAAGAACCAGAGGCGACATGAAGAAAATTGTTTTTACGCAACATGTTGTGATGATCTGGAATGCAGTGCCTCAAAGGGTGGTGGAAGCAGATTCAATTGTAACTTTCAAAAGGGAATTGGATGAATACTTGAAGCGGAAAATTTTGCAGGGCTATGGGGAAAGAGTAGGAGAGTGGGACTAATTGGATAGCTCTTTCAAAGAGCCAGCACAGGCACGATGGGCCAAATGGCCTCTTTCTGTGATGTATCATTCTATGATTCTAGGATCAAAAAAGCTTAGGGTTTCACATCTTTAAAAGGAGGACAAGTTGCTAAAGTTGTAAATAAAAAGCATATGAATCCTAAGTTACAAATAGGGGCATAAAGAATAAAGCAAATAGGTATTGCTAAACCCGTACAAATCATTGGTTAGTTTGAAGTCTGAATATTGTGTCCAGTTTTAGTTGCTTTACTTTAGGAAGGATGTCAAAGCCACAAAGATGGTTCAGGAGTGATTCACTAAGATGACAACAAAGATGAGAGTCTTTAGTTATAGAAGAGGCTAGAGAAACTGGGGCTCTTTTCATTTCAACAGAGATGGTTAAAAGGAGATCTGATGGAAGTGTTCAAAGTTATGAAGGGCTTTGATAGGGTAAATCAGGAAAAATTATTTCCACACCAGGCGTTCTCCCTGGCCAATATTTATCTCTCAACCAACATCACTAAAAAACAAATTATGTGGTCATTATCTCATTGCTGTTTGTGGGACCTTGCTGTGTGCAAATTGGCTGCTGTGTTTCCCTACATTACAACAGTGACTAAACTTCAAAAATACTTCATTGGCTGTAAATTGTGAAAGGAGTAACATAAATCCAAGTTCTTTCTTTACCAAAAGCTTTGCTGAAGCCTAGATAAACAATGTCCATGGGATTCTCTTTAGCCACAAGCTCCAATACCTCTTCAAAGAATACTAACAGATTTGCAAAGCAGGATCTTTCCCCCCTCCTGCCCATAAAGCCATGGTGACTTGCCTTGATGACTTCATTTTTCTCTAGGTGGTTCATGATGCCCTTCTTCAGGTTAACGTCTGCCTTTTTACCAATGACAGATGACAGGCTAGACAGGCTAAACAGCCTGTCATTTCTAGAACAGTCTTTTTGCCCTTTCCTAAAGAGAGGTATTTTGTTCCCTTCGCTACAATCCTGTGCAATAACTCCCAATTATAATGGTTCTCTACAGGTCCCTGCCAGAACATGACCAATTTCATCGGACATTTCCTTAAGTGTACTTGTATGCAGGCCATCCAGTCCCCAATCTTATTCTCTTTTAACGTCTTCACTGTTTCCATTATTTCCTTATTAGTAATTACTGTTGTCCTTGAAATTTCTTTCTCATTGCCCAGAAAATCAATGTTTACTTCCAGGAGAAAGTCAATATCTACTTCCATGAACACAGATACAAAGACATTGTTCAGGATATCTGCCATTTCCTGGTTGTCTGATACATTCCCAGTAGTGACTATCAAAGATCCTTGAAACTCTTTTTACTCCATATGTACTTATATTTTACATTGTTTTTTATGTTCCATACAATCCTGATCTCATCTATTTTTGCCCAGCTAATCAGTTTTTTAAAAGTCTTCACCCTATTTTTAATGATCACTAATGTCATTTTTCATTGCTGATTTAAAAACCTGGGTTTTTTTAGATATCTTTCAGGTTCTATTTTTGGTGTCAAAAACTAGGAAAAAATCTGGGAGAAAAATTGGACCTCAAAAAACCTAAGTAAATTCAGAGCAAATCAGTAAAAATCAGTTTTTATTTGGAACATCACTAAAACTAAAAAATAACAAGGAAAGGTCTAAAAAAGGCAACCAAAAGCTGTATTAAGTAAATTACAACCCACAATTATTCACGGTTCGCAGACACCACTTTTAAGACCTGGTTGGGCAGTATTTATTGAATTGAAAGACTATTGTTAGAAATCAGAGGTTTGTAGAATTGTGTTATTTCCTTGTAAATCTTTGTTTATATGTATCTATTTATGGATTACTGTATTCTGGTCAGATAGTTGTAGAAATGATCGACTTGGAAGGCATTTGGAAAAGTTAGCACAAGTCTTCAATCTGCAAAAACTTGTTAGGAAAAAATAAGTAACATAATGTGGTTTTACAAATAAGTACAATTTGCAAAAGCATTCAATTTTTT
Source organism: Heptranchias perlo (assembly GCF_035084215.1). Lineage (NCBI taxonomy): Eukaryota > Metazoa > Chordata > Chondrichthyes > Hexanchiformes > Hexanchidae > Heptranchias > Heptranchias perlo. Next base: position 56,611,079 of record NC_090325.1, read on the forward strand.
TGTTAATAATTCAACTTTTAAAGTTATTTTTGCCTTTTCCTCTTGAACTTTCCAGTTCAGTAAATCTAAAGGTCTTTGGCAGTCATGGGAAGCAGTAATCCCAATAAACCTAACCTTGCTTCTAGTTATAGTTTGATATGTCTTAAACTGGGGCAGAGATGAGAACTCAAAAACTCACAGAACCTAATTCTGTGCAAGGCGCTATGTATGATAGTGCACCTAACTACCCATAGCCAGCCAATAACCTGGAGTTTTGAGGCCAGTAGCAAAGCAGGTAGAATGAATTTGTCCTGCAAAACAGAACAGTCACTACTTAAACTCTGAACTCACCGCTAGACAATTCTCCATTAAATTTGGCACTGAAAATTAGTCCTAAGAAATGTATGTGGATCTGGAAGCCCGATTTGGTGAGACCTCACCTGGAATACTGCGCACAGTTTTGGTCTCCTTATCTAAGGAAGGATATACAAGTCATCATGACTTTATGGGTCTTAAAAGCAGTGCAATGAAAGTTCACTAGATTAATTCCAGGGCTGAGAGGGTTGTCCTATGAGGAGAGGTTGAGTAGAATGGGCCTATTCTCTTTGGAGTTTAGAAGAATAAGAGGTGATCTCATTGAAACATATAAGATTCTGAGGGGGCTTGACAGGGTAGATGCTGAGAGGTTGTTTCCCCTGGCTGAAGAGTCTAGAACTAGAGGGCATAGTCGCAGGATAAGGGGTCGGCCATTTAAGACTGAGATGAGGAAGAATTTCTTCACTCAGAGGGTTGTAAATCTTTGGAATTCTCTACCTCAGAGGGCTGTGGATGCTGAGTCGTTGAGTATATTCAAGGATGAGATAGATAGATTTTTGGACTCTAGGGGAATCAAGGGATATGGGGATCAGACAGGAAAGTGGAGTTGAGGTTGAAGATCAGCCATGATCTGATTGAATGGCGGAGCAGGCTCGAGGGGCCATATGGCCTACTCCTGCTCCTATTTCTTATGTTCTGATGATTTTCAGTATGAAGAACAGGGAGAATTACAGGGAAAATCAGGAGAAAACTAATTTTGCACAATCTACAACCTGAAGAGAATCTGGGAATATATTGTGTAAATCAGCAGAAACCAATTTTAATAATCCTTACCTATTCTTATACTGCTGTCTGAATTTGAGCATTAAGATCTGTATTTGAGCAACACCCACTTTTTTGCCTTTATTCTTTGCATTATTTCCCTTGTTTTTTAGATTTCCTCCTATACCTATACCCTTCTGCAGACATCCAAGCTAGCTGCCTAGCATGAGTGGGCAGAGGTAGCCAGAGCCCATGAGTGTCAGAAGCATCATCTCTAAGAAACGGATGCAATGCCAAATAAAGTTTATTGACCTCAGGAGGATAGCAAAGGTAATCCTCCTAATTCATATCTCTCATCACTCCCTGCTTAGCCTTTCACTACCTTTTGCCCCAGCACTCACAAGTTTGCCTCCCTCGATTACTAGCACCCTCCTTCAATCACTGCAGCACACTTCACTCCACCTCCTTCTGCAGCACTCTGCACCTGCTACTCCCCTCACTATTAATTCCTTCACCTCCTCACACCACTGCCATCCCTTACACACCAGCAACACTGAAAGTTCACATGTACATCCTCAAAACTTCTCGCTACAGCAAAACTGACAAATATCCTTTGTTGCAGACCAAGCTCGCATACAATTAATCCCATGTTTCAGGATTTGATCCACCTTCTCTTTCATTTTTTCCTTTTCAGCCAGTTCAATCTAGCCAGCTGCCGGGGCAGGATATGGAGTCAAAAGATGAAAATGAGGTCCTGCCGTTAAATTCGGCAGGATCTCGCCTTCCCGGGATTTTCGGGTTTTCCGGCCGCAGACACGCTCCTCTGCTCCCTTTCCGCTTCCCCGCCAGTATCGGGGCCTATGATTCCATCTCTTCTCAATTAAATGTCATTGTTACACATAACGCATGACAATTTGCTGCTTTCAGAAGCCAACCATCTGTCTCTGCCCACCCATGCCATAAAATGCTAACTCTTGTCCCTTTTTTCCATTTCAGCTCTAGAAGCTCCACTTGGCCCTCAGGAAGCCGAAGAAGTACACAAAGAGGGTGGCACTGCAGAACAGGGACCATCACTCAACCTTATGTTTGCAGACATCAGCTCAGAGACTGGCACCACGCGTAATTCGGAGGGTAAGCTAGAGCAGTCTGCACCCAGCACGAGTGCGCAAGAGCAAGGGCAGAGGAATAAGATGGCCCAGAAAGCAGCTCACACCCTAGCCCTGGTGCACAGGGTACAGATGAAGACATCAAGGGCCCACCATACATAAGAAGACTGATGGCAACCTACAGGACCTTCTAAATGCACTGGGCTGCCTGCCAGTGAGCTTGCACAGAATGTCAGAGAGCATGGCAGAATCCAGCTCCAACTTATGTGCTGCCTTTGCAGACAGCATCGAGACCATACAGGCAAACATGGGGTGAGTGGTCATCCCTATGAGCACAGCAGGGGGCCCACAGCGATGGAGGCTCTGGTGACAGCTCTGACAGCTATTGTGGGTGGCAGGACTGAGTCCAATGGAAGAGGGAGGGTTGGTTCTCGCTGCAACAGGTGCCACAGGTAAGTGAATGTCTCCCTGTTGAAAAGTAACTGCCTTACACACAGTTCCTCTGTGAGGTCCAGGTATGATGTTCTGTTTCTGAAGGCCCACATGCTTTAATGGCTCCTGCGCCCTTGCCTCCTTCGCACTCTTCTTGCAGCCTGTGCAGGTCATTGCTGCCTTCCTTGTTCCTCCCCCTAATTTGGAAGCCTCAGTGGTGAGCCCATCAGCATTTCCATGTTCAGTAATTCCGGACAAGCAAATTCTGTGAAACAGTTCTTGCCCTCCACAAACTCACTCTGCAAAAGTATTAAACAGACAAATACACATAGTGGCAAATTCAAGTAACTCAATCAAAGATTTATTCAACCAAGCAGTCATATCTTAGGAACTGTAATTGTTAGATTTTAATAGTTTTACAAAAAACACACTTCAAATCATTTTGTTCCTCCCTCTTTACTCCTAGTGCATTAATCACCAGGAAGGAATGTGATGCTGATAATGTAAGCGCTCTTTGTTCTCTTCAGTGCCCAAGCTTGTCCTAGTACAAGTGTAGTAATGAGCAACAATGGTTCAACTAAAGGATTAACCCTTTAAGCTTCTCTTACGCGGCCACATTAACTGGCATTTCCTTTGCATTTACTCATTATCCTATCTCCTGTGCCTTATGATGAGTCTGAGGTCAATGTTTTCCTTATCTGCTACAAGTAAATAAATATCACAAGCTCTTAAATAAATCTCTGTGTGTAATTTGGGCGAGCAGCTCTTTATTATCCATCTTTTTCAGGTATGGCTTTTAAAGCAAAGGCTAAAAAATATGTACGGGGTGATTCTGTAATCTCGCTTCCAGTAGGGAGCGATGCTCACTGGCAGAGTATTGGAAAATTGTGGATGTAGTTGGATCCTGGATCCTGATTGATTTCTCTGTGGCCATGCTGCAACCTAATGCTGGTACTGTGCCACTGGCCCTGTGGAAATTTGAGCCAATATCTTTTTTGTCCTTATTCCTTGCATTACATCCAGTGTTGCTGAAAGCAGTCTTTCCCCTCTGTCACCCTTCTTCCTTTACAGTATGCATCTGTTCTGTACTCTGTTTGTTGCTTAATATAAGATCCAAATGAACCATGTTTGCATGGGTTCTTTGAACAATTTATTAATGCAGCAATCAAATAATGGCCTAGAAATTCGATGGAGCCGCGCCCATTTGTCTGACGCAAAATAGGTGCCTAAGCATCCAACATGACTGGCGGAGCGCATGGCTTACACCTCCAGCCTCAATACTCACAATACCTCTCTCCCTACTTCCCTTCACTCTCCTACAATCAGTGCACCACACTTTACTCAACTTCTTCTCCTCATACTCACACACTCACCATTATTGCAACCCTCACTTCCCCATGCCTCACATCTTACACACTGCATTCCAACTATTCGAATATGACAGGCACATTTTCTAAACACTTCACAAGGCTGTCACTAAAACACTCCCTTCTTTCTTGCAGGAGGTGGTGTCTTTTGGACGAGATGTTAAACTGAGATCATGTCTGCCCTTTCAGGTTGATGTAAAAGATCCCATGGCAGTATTCAAAGAAAAGCAAGGAAGTTCTCCTGGTATCCTGACTAACTTTTATCCCTCAACCAACATCGCTAAAAACAGATTATCTAGTCATTTATCTCATTGCTGTTTGTGGAACCTTGCTGTCCACAACTTGACTGCTGCATTTCCTTACATTACAACAGTGACTAGACTTGAAAGGTACTTGATTGGCTGTGAAGCACTTTGGGGCATCCTGAGAATGTGAAAAGCACTCAACCAATGAAAGTCTGAATCAGTGGCAAGAGTGCTACCACTAAGCCAAGGCAGATGCGTACCCCATTAATACCCACCCAGACCCACCCCAAATCATGTAAATGGGGCCAAGTCAGTGTGGCCAACCCCCCATTCCATTTTCAGCAACTAACATCCCAAACCTGACTCTTATTAGTACAACTACTATATAATTGTTGGTATAAGCAGTGCAGCGGTATCCCTGCGCATACAGCACTGGAGAGGTAATTTTGTTTGCTGGAACTAATAGTTTGTCTTACTTTGCCTGAATATCAATTTTAGCTGTTTGGTACTCTGAAGGTACTGTCAGTACTTTTATTGTCCTGTTTAGTCATCTCTAAAGAAAATACAGTTCTGGTCTAGAATCATGTGATCTCCCAATGGGAATCCCTCTATTCCTATGTTTTGAAGAGGAGGAGGATATTGAAGAGGTTAGATTGGAGGTACTTAAAGTGAGGCAACACAGAAATCATTTGCTGCATATGTACAGATATACATTTAACAGTGTTTACCGACGTCTTCAGTTTCTCTACACGTCAGCGTCTCAGTAGGCTGCACTTCCCTCCAAGGCTAATGGCGAGATATATCAACTACTGGTGAACCTTGCAGCTCACTTCCACCAGGAGAACAGCATTGTCTGTACAGGTCAAAACCACCAGTGCCTTGATCTTCTTTGTAACTGGATTCTTCCAGGAAGCATATGGTGATCTTTGCCACTTTAGTCAAGCAGTAGGTTACCACTGCATAAAAAAGGTGACATGCCCTCTTCAGGCAGCCACTGAAACAAATTCTATTGACTGGTAAAGTTCCTAGAGGTGCCAGAGACAATTGACAGAATGCATGAGGGACTCAAACCCCATATGAAAACTCCTCAAGAAAGGCTTTCATAGAATTACATAGAAATTACAACATGGAAACAAACTGTTCAGCCCAACCAGTCCATGGTGTTTATCCGTCACTCAAGCAGTAGTCCTAAACCCATGCATCCATCCTGTTCCTCTACCACTTATCCCCCTTTCGTTTCAACCTCCTGTCTAACCTATTCTTAAATGTTGATATGATCTCTGTTTTAATCATTAACTCTGGTAATGCATTCCACAGCCTCACAACTCTGTTCAATAAAAAAAAATCCTGTTCTTGGTCCTAAATGTCTTACATCTGTCTCCTTATTCTAAACCCCTCAAAAACTGGGGAAAAAAACATTTCTATCTACCCTATCCCATCCTTTCATAATTTTAAACACCGCTATCAAATCAGCCCATAGCCTCCTCTTTCTAACAAAAACAGCTACAAATTTTCTAGTCTTTCTTCATACCAAAAAGCATTCTAGTGAATCTACATTGTACCCTCTTTTTGTCTCAATATCCTTCCTAAAGTGTGCAGCACAAAACTGCACACAGTACAGCAACTATGGTCTTAAGGTTTGAAACAGATTCATCATTACATGAGCAGCTAATGTGCAGCTAATGTATGATACCAATCAGCTTATCTTGTACATTCATGCCTGCTTTCATGTCCCTTTCATCATGTAACAATCTACCATACCAGCTTTGATAACTCAAAGTCATGTATTAGGGTGGTTGATTGGTGATTAGGGTTAACCACTACAGTCATGCCTTATAACTCTAGTAAAGTTCCCGCAGACAGACGGAGACAACAGATATAATGAGGCCCATGCAACTACAAAAAGTGTGATAGAGCAGACAATAGGGATTCTGAAATCTCATTTTAGGTGCCTGGATAAATCTGGCAGAGTAATGCAATACAGCACAGTGAGAGTCTCAGAATCATTGTAGCTTGCTGTGTGCTACATAATATTGCCATGAAGATATCAATCATATCTGCAGGAAGATATCAATGGACTGGTCAGATGGGCAGAAAAGTGGCAAATGGAGTTCAATCCGGAGAAGTGTGAGGTAATGCATTTGGGGAGAGCAAACAAGGCAAGGGGAGTACACAATAAATGGGAGGATACTGAGAGGTGTAGAGGAAGCGAGGGACCTTGGAGTCCATGTCCACAGATCCCTGAAGGTAGCAGGACAGGTAGATAAGGTGATTAAGAAGACATACGGGATACTTTCCTTTATTAACCAACACATAGAATATAAGAGCAGGGAGATTATGCTGGAACTGCGTACAGGCCTGGTCACCACATTACAGGAAGGATGTAATTGTACTAGAGAGGGTACAAAGGACATTTATGAGGATGTTGCCAGGACCGGAGAATTTTAGCTATGAGGAAAGATTGGAAAAGCTGGGGTTGTTCTCTTTGGAACAGAGGAGGCAGAGGGGTGATTTAATTGAGGTGTACAAAATTATGAGGGGCTTAGATAGAGTGGATAGGAAGGACCTATTTCCCTTAGCAGAGGTCAATAACCAGAGGGCATAGATTTAAAGTGATTGGTAGGAGGATTAGAGGGGAGCTGAGGAAAAAAAATTTCACCCAGAAGGTGGTAGGGCTGGAACTCACTGCCTGAAAGAGTGGTAGAGGCAGAAACCCTCAACTCATTTAAAAAGTACTTGAATGTGCACCTGAAGTGATGTGAACTACAAGGCTATAGACCAAGTGCTGGAAAGTGGGATTAGGCTGGGTGGCTCATTTTCGGCTGGCGCAGAAACGATGGGCCAAATGGCCTCCTTCTGTGCCATAAATTTTCTATGATTCTACAATTCTAAGAAGGCTTGCTGCTTCTGAAAGCTGAAGAGGATAGGGATGAAGACTGGGGGAAAGGACCTCCATCCCACTGCATAAGGAGAGTGCACAGGAAGGAGAGAACAACAGAACAGGGAAGCCATCAGCCTGAGAAAGGAGGACACAACCGATACCTCAGTGCTTTTAATAAATAAAAATTTACACACCAAACAAAGTCACTTCGCACCTCGTCCCACATCCTCACAAAGTCCCTCACTGCCAAAGACTTGTGCCTATTTCTTTCATTTGACAGAAGTCTACATTTCTCTTGCCATTACCAACTTTAAAAAGTTACAAGCATGCACAGAAATTAACTCTAAACTCCATGTGGTCAAATGATGTTTATTGTCGCCAAGGCTTCTTCGACAGCACCTCACAAACCCGCGACCTCTACCACCTAGAAGGATAAGGGCAGCAGGCACATAGGAACAACACCACCAGCACGTTCCCCTCCAAGGCACACACCATCCCAACTTGGAAATATATCGCCGTTCCTTCATCATCGCTGGGTCAAAATCCTGGAACTCCCTTTCTAACAGCACTGTGGGAGAACCTTCACCACATGGACTGCAGCGGTTCAAGAAGGTGGCTCACCACCACCTTCTCAAGGGCAATTAGGGATGGGCAATAAATGCTGGCCTTGCCAGCGACGCCCACATCCCATGAACGAATAAAATAAATAAATAAATAAATAAATTCTGCAGAATAACATTCGCCAAAAAGGTGCCAGAAAATCAGTTCACCCTATCTACAACTACTCCTTAAGCCTTTGTTCCAGCTATCTATCTTACTTGATCTCCTTGTCTGCTACTTCTATGAGGTACTCCTTGAGTAAGATGAAAGAGGTGGTGGGTGGATGGGTGAGAAGGTTCCCCTGAAGCATTAAATGGCTGAAGTGGCTCTTGTGTCAGTGAAGCAGCTGTACCTGAGGGACGAGCTTCTTGCAATGTCCCAGGGGGCGAGATAGACCGGGAGAGACCAGAATATTTGGGAAGGGGGTAAAGCAAGAGCGCAACTTCCCAATTTAAAAGAAAGTGATAAGGCTGGAGCTAAAGAAAGAAGGTGAGCTTTTGACTTTTCAGAGGCTTAATGTAGAAGTGTTGCTGGCCCAGAACCAAGGGATGTCATTATTGGAATGCCAGGGGAGAGGCCATCACAGGCAGCAGCACAAGCCATGTGGAAGGAAATGGCTGCAGCTGTGAGCAGGACCTCCATAATCTCAAGCATCCCTCGCACTGTCAGAAGATGTTTAATGATCTCACTAAGTCAGCAAAGTTGAGTGTTTTGGGATGAATAATAGGACAGATAACTGAATCACAGAGAACCATATTAGTGTTGCTTGAACAATAGTGAAGCATTGGGCTTTAGGGTATCACATGGCACCACATCCTTTGATCCAGAAGCAAAGTCACCTGGCAGCACTCAAGTTAATTTTCTCTCACCCTGTAATACACACTGAAGGCTCACAACCTAGGTCCTTGCTACCTGACTACCATCCATTCCATGAATCTTGACTGATTGTGACTGCAAGATCTGGAGACTGCAGCTGCCAATTAAAACTATGTATTCCTCCTGCAGCAGAACAGCACACAATGGCAGGGAACACCATACTACTGAAGGAGGACAACATCCGGCATTTGACACTATATGAAGACAAAGCAGTGGTCATAATTGGCTTCCACTCTGGCCTGACAGTTAGGGATGAAGATGTGGGATTCTCCGTGCCTTCAGTGGGTTTGTGAGAATGTTTAACTTTTCTTTTATAAAGTTTCTATGTATTCTTAAATCTCTTCAGCAGCTACTGCTTTCCTCGTAAGAAATCCACAAATAGCTGATTAAGATAGAATGCTGCTCAAGCATGTCAAAATTAACAGTATTATTTTTAAAGGCTGCAAGCCAGGAGGCAGTGGAGAACATTGCTGAAGAGCAAGATCTTTCTGTCCCCTGTACCTCCGCCAACACTGGCGATCACTCACCTACCCTCTCCTTGGCACTCAGCAGCCCAAAGATACACATTTATGGGGTTACAGATATTGCAGATGAGGAATTGACATATGGTTAGACACAGAACACAAAGAAGCCAGAGGATGTAGATGTGGAAATGGAGCTTGATGTAGTTGAGTAGAGAGGTAAGACGCAGCCCCTGGCTGCAGAACAAACAGATGATGATCTCACGGGTCTTGCCATAAAGAGAAGGATGCCAGCAGAGCCTCAGATAGATATGGAGGGTTTGCATGGCCTCTCGCAGCATGTTCAGCAAATGGCTGGGATGGCAGTGGAGTTCATTGCCCTGCTGTGTGCTAACATCTGAGTGGGGTTCATTGAGGGGCAGTCTGGAGAAAATAGCAGGGGTGCCTGCAAACCTCCCCTGCTTCATGAGAGATCCAAGCATGTCAGTCAACCCAGTGAGGCACTGAATGAAGGATTGCAAGTCTTGGAGGGCCATCTGGAGAGGTAATTGTCAACCAGATCACAAAGTATACAGGGCAGCATCTCGGAGGGACTAAAATATATTCAGTTGATTCTCTCCCAGGGATTTAAGGATATTTCTGGTTCAGTGAGGTCTCTCCCACTGATGACTGGTAACCAAAATTCTGTTCCCAGTACCAGTGGAGAAGCTTGTTTGCATGCCCCTGAGGCTGCCTCCCCTCATGGCAGCAACAAAGCGGAACACTCCATTATCTTCTGGCAGAAGACTTCATCTTTGGAGGACCGGGCTGCCAATGAACCCATGACAAAATGTCCACCTGTCCCGTATCCATCCCAGGACCTGCAGACTCTGAGAGAAGGACCACCTCCATCTCAAGAGGCTCATGATATTTTGCAGCAGCCATTTATAGCTTAGACCCCAGAACTTCGGGTGGCAAGTTGAAGAAATGTTAAAATAAGGCCGAGGAAAGCTTACGTGGTCACAAAGGTTATGAATAGTGATATGTTTTTGTAAATATGTAATAATAAGTGGAATATCTGATGTAAAGACTGCTTGGTGTTTGGTTCTCTTGCATGACAATTTGAAACAGGTAATGTGCTGATGTTAAGGCTCAGAAATAGGATGTGATGGTTCTCTGCGAGAAGCAAGTATTTTGTTTAGAACATAGAGAATGTGCTGACAGGAAGCAAATCTTTGATGGTTGAGACTTCTGAATAATAGTGCTCTATTTATCAGTGAAGGCCTACCAAATGAATCAGTCTCTCAACTGTCTGGCAGTCATTGCCACTCTAGCTGCTTCTTGTTCTTCATGGGCCCGGTCTACAGCATCAGCAATTTTATCATCAGGCTCTCTGCCATCCTCTGGGATATCTTCCATCAGTCATTTCCTGTTTGAAGCACACAACCTGCTATCACAATCCATGAGATGGTGCTGGGCACATACAGCAGGCACCCCCAGACCTATCAAGACATCGGAACCTTCCTTTGAGCATCTTAACGGCTAGCTCAATTCTTATCCTTGTCTTCACTTGCACTTCATTGTAGCACTGCTCTGCAAAACTGGTGGTCCTATTTGCATTATAGAGGAGTGCATAGCAAATTGCCTGCTCTGACAAAGTCCTCTGTAGCTCCCTCAGATGAACCTATGGGATAAAAGTTGAGAACTATGTCACTTTCTGTGACACAGTACACGCTATGGACTTTGATTGCAAATCTGGCTACAGCAATGAACAGAGCTCATCCAAAGCTTCAAGACTGAAATGCGACTTCCTGAGACAGAGCTCCTGGGAAAGGTCTCAGAAAGTGTGCCTATGTCTATACATCCTGCTGGATGAGTAATGCTGGGATGGTCCAGCTTTCCTCTCCTACTGCTTGATTAATCTTGCTTCCCTTCCTGTTGATCCTGCTTTTCCTCTAGCATATGGATCACTTCAAGTGGGATTCCCATTGGGAAGCCCATTGTGCAGCTATCAGATCTTATCTCAATAATCTCTTGACTCCCCAAAGCCTTTCCACCATCGACAAGGCACAAGTCAGGAGTATGATGGAATACTCTCCACTTGCCTGGATAAGTGCAGCTCCAACAACACTCAAGAAGCTCGACACCATCCAGGACAAAGCAGCCCGCTTGATTGGCACCCCATTCACCACCCTAAACATTCACTCCCTTCACCACCGGCGCACTGTGGCTGCAGTGTGTACCATCCACAGGATGCACTGCAGCAACTCGCCAAGGTTTCTTCAACAGCACCTCCCAAACCCGCGACCTCTACCACCTAGAAGGATAAGAGCAGCAGGTACATGGGAACAACACCACCTGCACGTTCCCCTCCAAATCACACACCATCCCGACTTGGAAATATATCGCCGTTCCTTCATCGTTGCTGGGTCAAAATCCTGGAACTCCCTTCCAAACAGCACTGTGGGAGAACCTTCATCACACGGACTGTAGCGATTCAAGAAGGCAGCTCACCACCATCTTCTCAAGGGCAATTAGGGATGGGCAATAAATGCTGGCCTCACCAGCGATGCCCACATCCCATGAATGAATAAAAAAAAATACAATGTTTCCCAAGGGCAATGCAAAATGTAAGGAAATACAAAAAATCTTTGCAATACCTGCAGCGAGTGCCAAATATGGCCAAATGTTTGCTTAAACAATCTCAGGCAGCAGTGTCCCTTCATAGAAGTATTTTTGCCTTGGCGAACTGTGCCTTTTAAACAGTGCCATACATTCTCAAGGGTGGATGGGAAGACAGAAGTCCCAGGATCTAGGATGAGTGATATCATCCCCTTCTAATTCTGTCAGGCTGGCACTGGGAGGGCAGACGCTTCTTCAGTGTTTGAAAGCAACATTGACTCTTAAAGAGAACCATAGAATCATAGACTGATAAATTACAGAAGGAGGCCATTCAGCCCATCATGCCCATGCCGGCTCCTTGAAAGAGCTATCCAAATAGTCCCACTCCCCTGCTCTTTCCCCACAGCCCTGCAAATTTTTCCCCTTCAAGTATTTATCCAATTCCCTTTTGAAAGTTGCTATTGAATCTGCTTCCACCACCCTTTCAGGTTGTGCATTCCTTAATAATTCCCTAACAATAAATATTAATAAATTAAATGCATAAATTTTTTTTCCTCATGTCACCTCTGGTTCTTTTGCCAATTACCTTAAATCTGTGTCCTCTGGTTACCGACCCTTCTGCCACTTGAAACAATTTCTCCTTATTTACTCTATCAAACCCTTCATGATTTTGAATACATCTATCAAATCTCCCCTTAACATTCTCTGCTCTAAGGAGAACAACCCCAGTCTCTCCAGTCTCTCCACATAACTGAAGTCCCGCATCCCTGGCACCATTCTAGTAAATCTCCTCTGCACCCTCTCCAAGGCCTTGACACCCTTCCTAAAGTGCGGTGCCCATTGCTTCTCTTCATTCTTGCTACCAAATAAATCACTTCACACTTCTCAGTGTTAAATTTAATCTGCCATGTATTTGTTTATGCCTCCTGAAGTCTGTTACTATCCTCCTGACTGTTTACTGGATCTGCTCAGGTCCAGTGGAACAAGGTGGCAAAGACAATTATTATTACCTCCACGAACCCATGTACGGCAATCCAGTGCTGCAAAATGTTTAATAATCATACCAAGTCAAGCAAGGTAAGATAAGCCAGCCACAACTTCCAAGGATACACTGTACTAAGCATATCTGCCATTTATAAGCACCTCCCCCTCAACATGTGTCATGGGACCTTTTACATCCACCTGAGAGGGCAAATGGTGCCTCAGTTTAAAGTCTTATCCAAAAATTAGCACCTCTGACAAAACAGCATTCCATCAGAACTGTACTTGAAGTGTCAGCTCAAGCCTCTGTAGTGGTACTTGAACCCACGACCTTCTGACTCAGGGGCAAGAATGTTGCAACTGAGTGAAGACTGTTACCTTGTGCTGGGAGATCCTTTTCCATGTAAAGACATTCCGGGGGTGGGGGGGGTGGAAAAAAAATTGTATAGGGTCTATTATTGGGCGGGGGTAGCGCGATCAGCTATTAACCCGCGCCCAATGGCTCCTGCGCAAGCAGGACGAGACTTTCATGAGTCCTGAGGACTTACCTTCAAGCAGTGTTCCAAATCAGCGTTGACATGAGGATTCAATGCAATTTGCACTTTCCACCAGTAGGTGGAGCCCCAATCTTTTAAAGGCAGGCTGTCACTTAAAAATCTCTTAAAGGTAGCTGGTACCTGTTATTTGCTGAAAATAACAGTCTGCTGTCTGCACGGAGTCTGAACGGACATGCAAAACACAGATGCAGCTCCCATCCCTATGTTTACAAACTGATGAGTTATGTTAAAACATTGAATAAAGGTTGCGCATTACTAAATCCCACATCCTCCAATCTGCATGCCAGACCTCACCAATCTGCCTATCTGAGTTTGTACCAGGCCTGCGAGAGTGCATGCACCAAGGTTCTCTGCTGATGCACTGGAGGCCTTGGTGTAAGAGGGACATCCTATATCCACGGGGGAAGGGGCAAGAAGCCCTCCAGACATATGCCCAAAAGGCAGTGGGAGGCAGCGGGGGACGAAGTCAATGCCAGATGCACAGCATCATGAATATGGATGCAGTGCAGGAAGAAGTTCAATGCTTTGACAGAAGTGGTCAAGGTAAGTGAGGTCAACTGTCAAGTGGCGTCTCCTACTAACTGCACTACTAGCCACTGCTCCACGCACTACACCCCCTAACACCCACATACCAACAAACTCTTTCCATCAGTACTCAACTCTTCCAATCAGATGCTTCCTCTCATCCTTACACATTACCACTGTTGCAAGCCGCCCACCCACAACTCACAGGCAGTATTCAACCATGACAGACACACGTCCCACTTTCTTGCAGGAGAAGGTGGCGCATATCAGGAGGCAGCAAGTGGCAGTGGCATTTAGCTCCTCGAGCCTGTTCCACCATTCAATGAGATCATGGTGGACCTGTGACCTAACTCCATATACCCGCCTTAGCCCCATATCCCTTAATACCTTTGGTTCACAGAAATCTATTAAACACAGATTTAGAATTCACAATTGAGCTAGCATCAACTGCTGTTTGCAGAAGAACCAAACTTCCAAACTTCTCCCACCTTTTGCATGTAGAAGCATTTCCTAACTTCACTCCTGCACGTCCTGGCTCTAAATGTTAGGCTATGTCCCCTAGTCCTAGTATTCAAGTATAGGAGACCTGCAAAAACAGTTACAAATGTCTCTGCAGCCAGAAGCAATAATCCAGCCACTAACCTGTAAATCCTGCATGGTCCCTTTAAATAGCGCTGGTGGGGGGTCCTGCAGGCACTCTAAGACATGTTCAGTTGGTCGGGGTGAAGACTGTTCGTTGAGTTGAGCGTTCAGTCCCAAAATGGTGTCTATCACTTTAAATCAGCGTTGCAAACTGATTGTATCCATTTTCTCCTTACTTTACATGCAGCCAGCATTCGGTATTTACGCATGCACTAACTCCTATACCAAGATGGCGTCCAGCAAACGTCATACTGGAAACGTGCGTGCGTGGCCAAGACGCCTTCTTGGATGTTGGTGAGGCCGTGTAGCGCCGAAACAACAGGCGCTACATGGCCCAATTTAGCGGCCACTATGTCTAAAAACAAATTGTTCTTCTTGCTGGAACACCATGTTGTACTTAACAAGTTTCAAAGTCAACTTTTCCCCCTTAATGCAAATCATTGACTCTCTTAGCAAACAATTAAAATTGTAAATTACTTAAAGTTTCAAGTAGCCAAACATATAAGAGTACTGCTATGGGATCCTTGGCTTTATAAATAGAGGCATAGAGTACAAAAACAAGAAAGGAAGTTATGGTAAACCGTTACAAATCACTGGTTAGGCCTCAGCTGGTGTGTCCAATTCTGGGTATCACAGTTTAGGAAGGGTGCCAAGGCCTTGGAGAGGGTGCAGAGGAGATTTAGCAGAATGATGCAAGTGTTGATGGACTTTAGTTATCTGGAGAGACTAGAGAAGTTGGGATTTTTCTCCTTAGAGCAAAGAAGGTTAAGAGGAGATTTAATAGAGGTGTTCAAAATTATGAGGGGTTTCGATAGAGTAAATAAGGAGAAACTGTTTTCACTGGTGGGTGGGTCGGTAACCAGAGGACAGAGATTTATGATAATTGCCAAAAGAGCCAGAAGGCAAATGAGGAGAATTTCTTTTACACAGTGAACTGGAATATACTGCCTGAAAGGTTGGTGGAAGCAGATTCAATAATAACTTTCAAAAGGCAGCTGGATATATACTTGAAAAGAAAACATTTATAGGACTATGGGGAAAGGACAGGGGAGTGGAACTAATTGGATAGCTCAAATATTTTGAGCAATGTGATTGGTTCCCCCTTTTTTATTGTTAGTGTTGTTGACTCGCCAGCTCTGATTTTAACCTAACCTACTCAATGATAACGAAGCTGGTTTGGGATGGACCTCCAATTTACACCCTGTTCAATTTTACGCTCCATTGAAATCAATGGAATGTAAAATTGGATAACGTTCTCGTCAGGTGGGTTAGGTTAAAATCAGGGCATCTATTTTTGATTTGAGTTTTTTTTAATTTTGTGAATGATGGCTTTCATTTTTTTTCTTTCTTCTTGCTGATTACTATCTGTCCTGTTCTAATGTGTTACTATAGTATGAATATTAAATTCAAGCCAATTTGCTGCAAGAAATTTGCATATGAAAAACTGTGATGCCTGAAATATGACACTCAAAGTGGGATATAGGAATCATGATAGACAGTCAGTGAACGTGCACAGTTGTACCATTTTTATTGGATGGATGGTTGCATGTTGATGATTTTGTACTTTTTATTGTTATAATTATGACTGAAGAATAATATAGTTGTCTTGAAGTTTTGAAATTTCATGTTACAATTGTAATATACCTTTAATTATGATTTAAAGTATGTTTATTGTTTTGTGGCAGGGAAAGTGCACATCATCTCTGCAACACAAAAAGAGGATTGTAGAGGACATTTAAATTTATACGGGTCATTCAATATTGGTATGCATTAATGGAAACAATAATCAATTTATACTTTGAGTGATAAAAAGATGTGATTAGAACAAAGGTTTATTTTTCCATATTGTGTAGAAGTTCAGATAACATTGAACTTTCAAATGGCTGAGATTTATTTATCAGCAGTTTGTACAGCCCTGGGCACAATTTCAGAGGCCAAAATACATATGTACGTCATGTTAGAGTAATGAAGTTAACTTAGAATTGCAACAGTTCAAGAAGGCGGCTCACCACTACCTTCTCAAGGGCAATTAAGGATGGGCAATAAATGCTGGCCTTGCCAGCGACGTCCACATCCTGTGAATAAATTTTTTAAAAGATTCCAATGGGAAGCCACACAGATCAGAGAATCATGGCTACAGTGTTGTAGCCCTATCTCCAACTGGGAGTACAGAATTAGTCTTGTTGACCCCAGCATTTTGCTTACCTTAGAGAGATTGTAGAATATGAGTAACTGAGGCATCATTTCAGTTACAGTACCTTAAGGCAATTAACTCTTTGTTGATCACTCCAGAATATTTCTGTGCCAAGAATGTGAACTTTTTCTCCCTATGGGTTCCTTTATTT
The DNA here is from genome assembly GCF_035084215.1 of Heptranchias perlo. Classification (NCBI taxonomy): domain Eukaryota; kingdom Metazoa; phylum Chordata; class Chondrichthyes; order Hexanchiformes; family Hexanchidae; genus Heptranchias; species Heptranchias perlo. The sequence continues at coordinate 56,627,754 of NC_090325.1, forward strand.
CTGTTTAGTCAGAAATAGCACATTCAAAATATAGGTCACACTATAGATGAGTTGGTAAATTTCACACAGCCTCAGTGAGTGCCCAATGGTATTCCAGCTTCATCTCCAACCTGTGATGAGGCTCCATGTCAGGAGTAGAGGCATCACAAAATATGTCCAAGTTACTGCCACATCACCTCTTTGCAGGAGAAAAACTTGTTGAGATTCTAATATATTGATTAGGATGGACTGCAGGAAAAAAGCTTTTAATCAGAAATAAATCAATTAAGTTAGAGGTGCTCAGTACCATGGAATAGAATGTGTCAAATCTCTATTGTGGGTTGAGATAGTGTCAAAATTGTGAAGTGCAGATGATGTATATTTGTGTACCTCATTAAACAACCCGGATGCTGATTTTTCACATATTGGTGTGTCAGTTCTAAATGGTTAAGAACTGGTGCAAACATTGCCAGAATGATAATATTCTAATAGCATGCAATTTTTCTGGGCAGAGTATTTGCATAATTCTTCATACCCCCGACTGCAGATATGGACGTGTGCAAGGACCACACTAGTAGTGAGAGCAGAAACTTGCAATTCAGGTGAACGGGATGGGGACGATGAAACAGAAATGGCAGAATAAGAAGACAAAAATTGTTACAGCCTCATAATGGTTCAAAAGGCATCTCAACCCATTGGCAGCCTTTGTCAGGGCTGAAGGGGAAGAGGGATATGAAGCGACAGACAAAAGTGAAATTAAAAAACAAACAATGTGCAGGCATGAGTCTGTACACAAGTAATGGAGCAACCCAGAGCACAACCACTTGTTTGATGGCTTGTGGTGCTGCATAAGCTGCTTGTGAGGAGGGTGGCCCTGTTTGCCACTCCATAGAACCAGCCCCATGGGTCAGCATTGCAGTATGCTAGGAAAAAGGTAGAGGCAGGTTGGAGGCTGCATTTGACATTATTGGTTGTGCCAGCTCAATGCTACATGTTAGCTGCAGGTGTCCTTGCAGAAGATGGCACAAATCTGCATCTGCAATTCTGCTGACTGAGCTCTTGTGAAGGAAATTACCCATAGTCATCAGTAGGCAAGTGTGACAGTGCCTGCAGATATGCTTAGTGGCATTTTGGCAGTTGCAGTCAATCAGGCTACGCTAGCTGTTGATTGCTCTGGCTTGCTTTCTTTCATGCAGTACCAGTGCAAATATGACAAACAGTAGAGTTTAAAGCACTGAAGGAGGTCACTCGACCAATTGGCCTGCACTGTCTAGCAGAAAGAGTTAATCACTTAGTTCCAGTGCCCCACCCCTTTTCTAACATTCTTTAAAATTTTTCCTTTCACTGAGGTAATTTGGCTATGTGATAGTACTTTTGCCTGAGTCAAAAGGTTATGAGTTCAAGCCCTACTCTGAGACTTGAGTGTGTGATCTAAGTTGCCAGTTTGATGCAATAGTGATGAGTGCTACATAGTCAAAACAAAATAATGTTCCTTAAAGGTATATACTAAGAGGAATATTAGCAAACGTGTGGTAAGTAAGTTTTGGAAGTGAAAATAGCAGTGTATATAAATTGTATTATACATGCCATAATGGAAAGATGAACACAGGAAGGAATTTCCATGTTTCTAGTCCTACTGTTATCCTGTTTTAAAGGCAAAATTCACATCGAACCAAAGAGCATGGCTTGTAACAGGTAGTAAATCCTGTGTCATGAAACAAGTCATTCCATATTGAAAAGTAACGGTTGACTTATATGGGAAGGAGATTCTGAAAAGTGTTGGAACTATGAAGATTGTGGGGATACAAAAACCATGCGTACTATATTAATCTTCTATGATTTGTATGACATGTTACGTCAACATATCAATACAGTAGTAACAACAGCAGTCTTCCACCAGCTTTGCGCAGTCCACTATGGGAGCACCTCGTATGAGCGTTAGAGTTAAGAAATCTTCTTTTACGAAAAGCACCGTGGGTTGACACTTTGGTGAGAAATGAATGGATAGTAATTATTGTGATGTGAATTAAATTTATCACCTTTATCACTTTGGTCTGCAGTGTGATTTAATAGCTGCTGTGTCTGCATTGTCAGTATGTCATTGATAGAGAGGTGTCTGAGTGGATTGAATGTCCTTTAATGCAGGATTAAGGGGGTGGTGAAGAATGTAACAAGGACTGTTACTGCAGAGGTGCTTTGTAGATATTGAGGGCAAGGGGATGAGCAAGTCACCGGAATCGTTGAGCAATTAATTTATCCCTCACATTTCTAGCTGCAAGGTGTTGCGGTGTTCCTCCTCCTTCTGCTGCTTCCTCACCTTTACTATTAAACTATTAAATGTTGGTGTTCAGAGAGATTTGGGTGTCCTCGTACAAGAAACACAAGAAGTTAGCATGCAGGTACAGCAAGCAATTAGGAAAGCAAATGGAATGTTGGCCTTTATTGCAAGGGGGTTGGAGTACAAGAGTAAGGAAGTCTTGCTACAATTGTACAGGGCTTTGGTGAGACCTCACCTGGAGTTCTGTGTACAGTTTTGGTCTCCTTATCTAAGGAAGGATATACTTGCCTTGGAGGCGATGCAGCGAGGGTTCGATAGATTAAATCCTGGGATGAGAGAGTTGTCCCATGAGGCGAGGTTGAGTAGAATGAGCCTATACTCTCTGGAACATAGAATAATGGGAGGTGATCTCATTGAAACATATAAGATTATGAGGGGGCCTGACAGGGTAGATGCTGAGAGGTTATTTCCCATGGCTGGAGAGTCTAGAACTAGGGGGCATAGTCGCAGGATAAGGGGCCAGCCATTTAAGACTGAGATGAGGAGGAATTTCTTCACTCAGAGGGTTGTGAATTGTTGGAATTCTCTACCCCAGAGGCTGTGGATACTGAGTCATTGAGTATATTCAAGGCTGAGATAGACAGATTTCTGGACTCTAAGGGAATCAAGGGATATGGGGATCAGGCAGATAAGTAGAGTTGAGGTCGAAGATCAGCCATGATCTGATCGAATGGCGGAGCAGGCTCGAGGGGCCGTATGGCCTACTCCTGCTCCTATTTCTTATGTCCTAATGTTCTTTCCCCTGGTCTTCCTCACCCGATGAGTACTGCTGCTGTTGCTATGTCTCCTCCAAATGCAGGCCATTCTGTAATGTGAGGTTGTGTCATATGCAGCACACCGGAACAAAGCAGGAGGCTCTTTGTGGGGCACATCGCATGGAGCCCCCCCCCGACCAATCGACATAACAACAACTTGCATTTATATAGCACCCTTAATGTCATAAAATGTTCCAAGGTGCTTCACAAGAGCATTATCAAACAAAATTTGACAGCGAGCCATGTGAGGAGGTATTAGGACAGGTGACCAAACGCTTGGTCAAAGAGGTAGATTTTAAGGAGCATCTTAAAGGAGGAGAGAAAGGTAGAGAGGTGGAGAGGTTCAGGGAGCGAACTCCAGAGCTTAGTGCCTAGGCAGCTGAAGGCATGGCTGCCAGTAGTGGATCAATTAAAATTGGATATGTGCAAGAGGCCAGAATTGGAGGAGTACAGAGATCTCAGCGGGTTGTAGGGATGGAAGAGGTTACAGAGGTAGGGCGGGGCAATGCCATGGAGGGATTTGAAAACAAGAATGAGAATTTTAAAATCAAGGCATTGCCGGACCAGGAGCCAATGTAAGTCAGCAAGCACAGGGGTGATGGGTGAATGGGACTTGATGCGAGTTAGGATATGGGCAGCAGAGTTTTGGATGAGCTCAAGTTTACAGAGGGTGCAAGGAGGGAGGCCGGCCAGGAAAGCACTGGAATAGTCAAGTCCAGAGGTAACAAAAGCATGGATGAGGGTTTCGGCAGCAGATGAGCTGAGGCAGGGGCACACCCAAAGCTTTGCTTGAGCATCCCAATGGTGTGCTCAATAATGATTGTGGTGGTCCCCTGGCCTTTATTATACATGTGTTGCTCAGGCGTTGTCAGATTCCAGAGTGGTGTCATGAGCAACACTTATAGGGGGGTTATCCTTTGTTCCCCAGCAACCAACATTCTAGGTTCTCGGGAAGGTGGAACACTGGGGGATGGTAAAGTGTAGCAGAATAAATGTCTTCCCAAACTATGAATGTAATGATGTGGAGATGCCGGTGATGGACTGGGGTTGACAATTGTAAACAATTTTACAACACCAAGTTATAGTCCAGCAATTTTATTTTAAATTCACAAGCTTTCGGAGGCTACCTCCTTCCTCAGGTGAACGATGTGGAAATGAAGTCCTCGAAATGAAGTCGCATTTATAATTCACAGAACAATGCTGGTGATAACAGACAGTTTTTTCAACTGCCCGTTGCCAAGGCAATCAGTGTGCAGACAGACAGGTGTTACCTGCCAGGTCTCAGAATATACAAATCACCAAAAAAAACAACAAACAAAAAAAAAACAGAGATAGAGAGGTAGAAACATAGAAAAGACAGCAACTGACCCGTTATATTAAAAACAGATAACATTTGTTCGCTGGTGGGGTAACGTGTAGCGTGACATGAACCCAAGATCCCGGTTGAGGCCGTCCTCATGGGTGCGGAACTTGGCTATCAAGTTCCGCACCCTTGATAGCCAAGTTCCGCACCCATGAGGACGGCCTCAACCGGGATCTTGGGTTCATGTCACGCTACACGTTACCCCACCAGCGAACAAATGTCATCTGTTTTTAATATAACGGGTCAGTTGCTGTCTTTTCTATGTTTCTACCTCTCTATCTCTGTTTTTTTTTTGTTTGTTGTTTTTTTTGGTGATTTGTATATTCTGAGACCTGGCAGGTAACACCTGTCTGTCTGCACACTGATTGCCTTGGCAACGGGCAGTTGAAAAAACTGTCTGTTATCACCAGCATTGTTCTGTGAATTATAAATGCGACTTCATTTCGAGGACTTCATTTCCACATCGTTCACCTGAGGAAGGAGGTAGCCTCCGAAAGCTTGTGAATTTAAAATAAAATTGCTGGACTATAACTTGGTGTTGTAAAATTGTTTACAATTATGAATGTAATGTACAACCATTTCAAGAATCCCATAAGTGTGGAATATGTGCACATAACTAATGTGCTACAGAATGTAGCCTCTCCGGCTGCAAGGTTTTCTGGTACTGTTCAATTGTTTTTCAGATTTTTCTCTTCCTATGAAATGTTAATATATCTCTTTGACAGCAACAGAATTTCTCTCAGCAAAAATATCAGGGTTATACAGTCAGAACAAAGCCTTTTCAGTTTCAAGCAATCTGACAGTACACACAGTTAGTTAATGCGAAACAACATGTATTTGACTTTGCTACCTGAATTCCCTGCCCCCTCCACCACATTGTTTTAAGTGCAGCCCAAAACTTGCAACTAAAGTGAGATAGGTCCCCTCTGTAATGGACAACATATCCAGACATCAAAAACCCAATTTTTCCTATTTTTAGTTTAGCTGCCATGCTGACTGTACGTGATTCCAGGCATCCTGTACTGTGCTAACAGCAGGGAACAGCAAAGTGCTTTTTACACAGCTTATTAACATTTTCGTATGTTTGTATGGCAGTCAAATGACAGTCTTGGATCTGCTATTTAGCAGAGGCATTAATCTATTTTAAAATTCATAAGTTAATGCCTGCATTAAAATAGCTGATGGGAATATCACATAAACGTGTTAAGGATTTGTAAGTAATATCAGCAATGGGTGTCCTTGTACACCAGTCATCACGGCAACTGAAACAAACTCCAGCAACATAAGGGCCTTTCATATTGGTCTTCCTTTAAGTCAGATTCCAGGAACCCAGCTGAAGACTAAATTATCTATCAAGTCATTGTTCTTCATAACTTCAGATTTTATAACCAATTACTTTTTTTATATCTCTAGAGTTCTACAACAACAAATTTGGTAGAATCAGAAGATGCAGCGCTGCATTTTCCTCTGTAGTTTTGCCCCAAAGCTGGACGGTGCAGCAGAGGAAAATCCAAGCCCAATATTCAAGAATATGGGGTTTCAGACGTATCTTCTCTGGATGATTTAAGATTGCATTTCACTATAACTGTAGCCTGATGCTGGACTCGGGGCCCAAATTGACACCAGAGCAAAGGGAGTGAGACTCCCTGGAGGTGGAAATTATACTCAATTCAAGCCTTAACGTCCAATTTATACAACTCGGGTTTAGCCTTGGTGCAAAGTTGAAACTGCTTTGCACTGATGCCAGACATGTAGTGTAAATGTACCCTTAATCAGCTCGAAGGGATTCGCAAAATTTCACATGTTCCCCCCCCCCGAAGATTTATTGGAGTTATTAAAAAATAACCCTGGTGTGACTGTGCTCTAAACAAGCCAGGGCCTCTCAAAATGGCTGCAGTCAGACACATGGCCAAAGGCCTGCGGCATTTGAAACTGGACACCTTTCCACAAGGGCAGACAGGGATTTTTTTGAACAATGCAGGGAGACAAGCAGTTGCATTCACGCCCTGAGGCAAGCCATCAGAAGTAATCCCACCTAAGGTGAACCATCAAGGAACATTCAGGAACAATGGAAAGCAGTTATGGAACTCATCAGTACAGATACCGGCCATTATGTAAATAGGCCAGAGATTGGGGTCCTTTGTCTTACGTTTTCGTGCTCAAATCGAACAATGGAGCAAGCTGATGAGGCACGAAAAAAAAAACTGATACCGGGAGGATATAACTGGGGCTTCCCAGAAGCTCTCCTCTCTCTTCTCTTCGCCTCTTGGCCCGGTGTCCTGTCTGCCTCCTAGCAACTAAGAAGGAAGGCCATCCAGTAAACCTCGCAACCACATGTCGACGGCAGCAGCAGGGCACAGGTGCCAGGCATTTTCATCTGTTTCACCGGTGAGCATTAATTTTCTGGCCGCTACAAGACAACCTAGCATAAGTGTAAGGGTGGGAGTTAAAGGGGTATTGCTAAAATTGTGATTTTAGAATTTTCCCTCGATGTGTCCGTTTCTTCCACCCCGTTAAGTGTAAGACTGTATTGTATCCATAGCGATTTCTTTTTATCTTAGGTATAATACTGTTTACCTTGTAGTTTTAGTTTTCTTATTAATAAACATTGGTTTTCCTTGTACCAATCCACTGGTCTGTCTGTCTGTCTTTGTTACCGCCCGATAAGTCCTCAGCTCAGAATCAGGAAGGGGAAAGCGATTCGCAACCGCACAGCGGGCAGGGCAGCTCAGGAAAAACATAACTGGCTGACCTATAATAAGCCCGAGAAACAGTAAAAAAACCCTTACAGAAATGGCGAGCCAGCCAGGAGCTGAGGCGAAAGTGTGTAACAAGGCAGACAGTGGTGCGGAGGAGGAATCCGCAATGGAGGAAAGGTTGTCTGCCTATGTGTGCGGCAAGGTAAATATCGCGAAAAAATGGGTGGGCGATATGTTAAAGGCCGAGCGTCCCATAGATGCAGCCATCCAGTGGACAGCAAGTAAACAGTATAAGAAAGGTATTGAGAAGGCGGTCTGGCTCTTGTGTTTTAAAAAGCAGGTCTTAGTACTAGACCGTGCTGTAGCAGCGCGAGCAGCCAAGATTAAGCAGTTGACCCGACAGCTACAGGAAAAGACAGCAGCGGAAGAGAAAGGGGTAGCGGCGCTCCAGGCAATTAGCCAAGAAAGGGCACAGATGGCAAGGGACCACCAGGCAAAGGTAGAGCGCCTGGAATACCAGATCGCTGAGCTCAAAAGTAGCGCTAGAGGTAGAATGGAACACCTGGAATACCAGGTCAGAGAGGCGAGAGGCAGTGAGGTTAGGTTAATGGATAAGATCCACAGCCTCACGCAAGAACTAAAAGAGCAGGAGGAGAAAGTAGGCGAGGTAAAGGCAGCATATAAGCTGGCCTGCGCCCAGAGGTTTGAAGACGCAGATCATGGCCTTAGCGAGGGCGAAGGGCATGGTATGCCTCATTAGCCCGAAGGCGGGCCAGTCGGATTTTACCGACAACCCAAACAGGGAAGCCCCACAGGCAGCTCCCAGAACGACAATGGTTAGGGAACCAGAGGCTTCACGGCCATCACCCATAGCCCCGAGTTTTCAGGAGGTCTTGCAGCAAGGGGGGGTGGAGGATGAAGCATTGGGGAGACCCAGCAAGCCCTGGTAGATAGACCAGGACCGGGACCAGTGTACCCCCTCCGACAACGGAGGTACAGCCCGCCCGCCGATGGCGAGGACCTAGGGGCCATCCAGAACCAGTTTGTAGTGCCGCATGGCACCCCACAGCTCAGGGCCATGGTTACCCATATCCCTAAGCTTACAGTGAAGGGAGACCCCTCTCTACACTTCCGTGAGATAGAGCAGGCAGCGTGCGTTAATGACTGCGATGAAGCAGAACAAGCAAAAATGCTGCTGTTTTCTCTGGGTGGTGACCTCCTCCAAACCTTATCAGATGAGTGCAAAAGGGGGCAGAAAGATTACGAGGAGTTAAGGGATGGGATATTGGAGGCCATGGGACTCAATGACGGGAGTCCGTTCGCCCGGGTGGAAAAAACAGTACAACTTCCCGGGGAGTCCCCACAGGCTTTCGCAGACAGGCTGTGGCCAGTCTACCGGAGCGCATGCCCGGGAATGCCAGGGCGGACACTCCTGAACAGAGATCAATTGGCCCATTGGCTCCGCTGTCTCATGACAAACTGCCTGCCCCAAATTCGAACTCGAGGTGCGGCCTGGTTTGACCCCCATAGCCCCCAGACCACCGAGGAAACGGCGATCCGCCAGCTCACGATAGCATTCAAAAATATCAGGGGTATCGAAACGCCCCAACCCAAGGGGAAAGTCCACGAGGTTAAATCAGGGGCCCAGCATAAAAGGGAATGGCACCAGGAAGGGAATCGTCCCGCCCAGGCTAAGTTAAATTGCTGTGGATGCGGGAAGGACGGCCACTGGCGCAAAGATTGTAAAAACCCCTGGAAGGATACCAAGGGAAAGAATCCCACCACCCCAGCCCAAAAGGCAGCGACGGGGGAGGCAGAGACAGGAATTGCCCCCGCTGCCATGGAGTCATTTTTTGAGGCCATGCGATCTTTTATGGCCAGCCAGGGAAAAATAGCAGCCACTACCGGTGTGGTAGCTCCCTCAGCCCCCCCGACGACGCCCCGAAATGACTAGAGCCCGCACAGCCTGTCTACTTGTGTGCTCTCAGGTATGATGGATGGAAGAGACCGCTCGTGCAGATGGAGGTAGAGAAGGTTAAAGGGACTTATCTGCTGGATACGGGGGCATCATGCACTGTGATCCACGCAGCTAATCCCACCACTTCACCTCTGTCTAGCAGAGTTCCATACGTTCTATCGGGGTTCACTGGCAAGGAACAGGCGGGAGCATTCTCCAAGCCGCTCTCAGTCCGCCTGGGCCCACTCCAAACCAAGTGGACGTGTCTCCTGGTGAGGTGGGAAGCGGAAGGAGGAAAGGGGATCCTAGGGGCCGACTTCATCGTGGGCTACGGGATCCTCATGGATCTCCGCGACCATTGCCTTTGGGGAGCCGACACGGGTGAGGAGAATGGCGTGGTAATTATCCCAGGAAAAGAAGGGAAGGGAACCCTGTGTACTGTGAAGCCGAAAGGAGGTTATGACCTCGGGCTCATGGTGGAGGGTGTCCCGGAGGAATTTAAAGCAGTCGTGCAGGCTCGCATGGCTGCGTTCGCCATGCACAAACACGACTGCGGGAGGGTCACCGGGTTTGAGGTCAGGGTAGACGGAGACCCCATGGCCCGGCCCCAGAAGCAGTATAACTTTCCTAGAGAAGCAGAGCCCGATATGGAGATGGCCATATCCTCGTTGGTGCAGCAGGGAGTGCTGAGGCCCATAGCCACTCATGTTAATTCTCCGCTTTGGCCGGTCAAGAAACCAGACAATTCATGGAGAGCCACGGTGGACTATCGGGTGCTCAACAGCAATATCCCCGCGTGTGCCCCCACAGTGGCAGCAGTTGCCGACCTCATCGGAAGCATTCCAGCATCCGCGACTACGTTCACGGTGCTGAATATTTCGAATGGGTTTTGGTCGATCCCCTTAAGGGGGGAAGACCAGTATAAGTTCGCTTTTACTTTTAAAAGGCAACAGTATACTTGGAACTTTTTGCCGCAAGGTTTTCGTAACAGCCCCAGCGTCTTTCACCAGTGCATGGCGAGTAGTTTAAAGGAATTTAGCCAGCCCACCCAATTGGTGCAGTATGTAGACGACCTGCTCTTGTTTACCGACTCAGTCGGGGAGCATGGCCCGCTACTGGCCGAATTGCTGGAGCTGCTGCAGAGTAAAGGGTTCAAGGTCAACCCGAAGAAGGAGCAGATCGGCCGCCGGGAAGTTAAATTCCTGGGCCTGACCGTCCGCGCAGGGGAACGAGCCATAGACAAGGCTAGGAGGGAAGCGGTCCAAGAGCTACCGGTCCCCAGTACTGTGAGGGGTGTGAGGTCGTCCTTAGGGCTAACGGGCTACTGCAGAGATTTTATTGAGGATTATGCGGCCACGGCAGCCCCTCTGCTCCAACTCCTACGCAAGGGAGTGGAGTGGTCTTGGGATGAGGGGTGCCAGGCAGCATTTGTCCAGCTCAAGAGGGACCTGCAGACCGCACCAGCCCTGGGAGCGATAGATGGAGGGAGAGAGTTCTTTCTGGAGGTAGCGGCCAGCGGGGATAATCTCAGTGCTGTGCTGCTCCAGGAACGGCACGGCAGGCTAAGACTCGTGGTCTACTCCTCCAGAGTACTCACTGACGTGGAAAAGAGCTACTCAATTTGCGAGCGGCACCTTTTGGCCATGTACTGGGCTGTGAAAAGATCCTCGATCTTCACAGGCACCTCTCCTATCACCCTCCTCTCACATCACACGCCCACCCAGATGCTTCTGGACGGGAGGATCAAAGATGGGACAGTCAGCAGTGCCCGCATTGCGCGCTGGACCCTCCTCCTTTCCCAGATGGATCTGAGGGTGAGGGGCCTTTGCGAGCCAAAGCTCGCGGTTAACATGGTATATCCTGGAACAGCCCATCAGTGTTCCATAGAAGGGATGTGGGAGGCGAACATTGGTCTACGGGCCGGGATACATCCCACAGGCCGCGAGATCTATGTAGACGGTTCCAGCATGGTATCCGCTGGTGAACGTCTCACGGGATGTGGAGTCTATGACCCATCGGCTAACATTGCCTTGGCGATCAAGCTCCCCAGCACCATGAGCGCCCAGCAGGCTGACCTGTCCGCGATGGTGTACGTGGTTACCCACCCCGAAATCTTCCCCACCCCATACATGATTTGCTCGGACAGTATGTTCACTTGCAACTCGTGCACGGAATACCTGGCAATCTGGTCCCGTCGCGGATATACCTCCGCCGACGGGAGGCCCTTAACAGTAAAACCCCTGCTGGAGAAAATCCTGGCAGCCGTGGGGGAGGAAGGTGAGGTCTTCATCCACAAAGTGAAGGCTCACTCCTCCACAGAACCCCGCAGCCAGGGCAACCAGCAAGCCGACACGCTGGCCAAGGAGGGTGCCCGCACCGGCATTCTCTGGGACACCTATGGGTCCGGGCCCGTGGCGGCAGTTAAAGGCAGGGGTGGGACCCAGAGGAGCTTAGGGGTAGCATTAGCCCCGGATCTTAAAACAGTCCAAGCCCAGGACCCTGTCCTGAAAACCGTCACAAGCGCAGTGAGCGAGGGTAGGAAGATAGAAGGCCCTTACGGCGCGGCAGCCCTCTCCATAAGAGAGGGCATGCTGTTCAAGGAAGGACAGTGGGTAGTATGCCAGCAACACCGGAGGGAGTTCCTTCAACTGGCCCATGAAGGGCCGGGAGCAGGACACCCCGGGCCTGAGGCCACCTGGCAGCGGGTGGAGCAGGCGGGATGGTGGCCAGGACTCCGGGAAGATGTCCGCGAGTTCTGTGCTAGCTGTCTTGTGTGCGCTGCAAATAACCCCGACCCCCACAGAAGGAAGGTGCCCATGGGACACGTTAGGAGGGTAGAGGGACCATGGCAGTCGATCCAGATCGACTACATCGGGCCCCTACCCACCACCCAAGGAGGCTACAAATACTGCCTCATCCTGGTGGATGTGTTTTCCAAGTGGGTCGAGGCCTTCCCCTGTAGAAAAGCCACAGCATTAGGGACTGCAAGGATCTTGGTACGGGAGGTGTTCTCACGGTGGGGGCTACCCCAGTTTGTGGAGTCCGACCAGGGAAGCCACTTCACCGGCCAGGTCATGCAGAATACACTCATGCTGCTCGGTATTCAGGGGAAGTGGCACGTAGCCCACAATCCACAGTCCTCAGGGATTGTGGAACGCATGAACCGCACCGTCAAAGAAAGGCTGAGGAAGGAGACAGCGGACTCACCCCGAAAATGGGCAGAGATCCTGCCTCTAGTCCTCATGGGGATCCGGGCCAGTCAGTCAAAGAGTACAGGGTATTCCCCGCACGAGCTCATGACCGGTAGGGTCATGAGAATCCCCACCCATGTCCCAGCCCCAGTTCTTACTGAAGGGCAGCTTCGGGAGGTAAACCGGGATAAATTCGCCCGAACACTCCTCGAGCGCCTGAAGCAGATTTACGAACAGGCAGCAGGTAGTATGGGGAAGCAGCATCGGAATAACCGATTGCTGCTCGAGCCTAACAAAAGTCATCATTGGGAGATAGGGGACCAGGTAATGGTGAGGAACTACGCCCGAGTGGGGAGTTTGGAGCCACTGTACATGGGACCCTATAGCATAGTAGATAAAGCCAGCCCCATGGTTTACGCTGTAAAATTGCCCCGGCGGACTAAATGGTTTCATATAAACCAATGTAAGCTGTTTAGATCGGAGGCGAAAAAGCAGGCAGCTGGGATCCAACCCGAGGTTAGAAATCCCCAGCTCCCAGCAGGTCCCAGCTCACAGGCAGAACACGCAGGCGCAGTCGCGTGCGTCAGGGGAGGAGACACCCAGGCCCCTGTCCAAACTACTCCCCCTCTCTTCTGGGTATCAGGTGGAGAGGAGGAGGAGCCCGAGGCAGGTAGCCCCACCCCCGACCCAGGTTTTGAACCTGGAGAGGAAGACTCTCAGCCACCAGCAGCAAACAGCAAGGGATTGCCTGTCCCCAGCTCAGACTTGGGAAGGGAGGAGCCACAGGGGAAAAGCCCCCAGCCAGCGAGGACTGCGACCCACAGCAAGGGTCCACTCGCCAGGGTAGCCCCACCAACAGCACTTCCTAGGAGGTCCCCTCGGACACCCCAGCCCAAGAAGACATGGTCGCCGGCTCCCCAGTTTAAAAGGGCTACCTCCCGCGTTAAAGTTAAGTCGAAAAACAAAGGTCCTCAGCCAGCAGTCGCGGACTGTGAGGGACCGGAAGTAAAGGTCAGTACAGCCACGCTGCAGGGAGCAGCCTGCAGCAGTCCTGACAGAATTTGAGCTGGCCGCTCGGAGACGGGCGGCGGATGTATATAACCTGAGCAGTTAAGTTTGTAGTTTTAAGTTAAGATGTATAGGTTTATTATAAGGTGTGGAACCGTAATGTAATTTTAAGATGGAACCGTTCCAGTGTTGTCTACGTGAACCGAGGTCCAGGGACCTGCTCACACTTCACCCGAGCCAGGAAGCCTATAGGGAGCCTGGCCAGATGTTCTTTATCTTTTACAGGGAATGTTCGGAGGCGTGATCCTGCTCGCCCTGTCTGGACTGAGCCTCGCGAGAAGGGGCGACACCAAGGACCACCACATCTTCGGATGCTCCGGAAAAACGGCGCCCCTAGCCCACGATGGGAGTGGCCTACGCGAGGCGGATGAAATCGCCTTGTACACTCACGAGGGGAGCTGGCCCGGATGGCTGGGGTCAAATTCGACCCAGTACTCGAGCCAGACCGGTTTTTCATATGGGGAGACCTCCCTCCAGTGCCCGAGGATACGAATTGTCACCCCAAGGATTTGCATCAGCGTGTCATGTAAAGGCAACGTTCCCCTGGATAGGTGGTGGTGGCTTAGAAAATTAAGTAAGGATATGGGGAACCCCAGGGTAGAGTGGGAGAGGTTAGGGAATAACACCCACAGGACCATCACAGGGACCCAGGGAGGGTTAAGTGTGTGTTGGGACAAATGGTGGGAACCGGATCAGGGGATCTATGTCTGTATGTGGGGTTCAGAGAAGGGCTGCCCCACAGGCATTGCCATCATTTTCCACAGCCAGTGGCAAGATGACGGGAGGGGGATGGACTGGGATCGCGCCTGGGCGCATGTGCGATCCCATACTCCCCAATCTCGATTAATGCCACTGAATTAGTAACCCGCCCCCGACAGCCCCTGCCCACGACTGCGACGTCACGTATGATAGTAGAGGGATGCCCCACCACCTCCAAGGGACCAGGGAACGGCTTGGTGCTAGTACCTACAGACCAGGTGCTGTATCAAGGGGTGCACTACGCGGTAGCCTCCGTGATTTTAAACCTCACCGAGGTACACCTACCCGCGTGGTGCCCCACAGAGACCGCGCAGTTGTATCAAGCCCTCTTAAAAGATATGTTCCGTAAATTTTATCAGTTTGATTTTTCAGACATTGACAGAACCAGTCTATACACCCACGAGCTTTTGGACGGGATTGGGAGACAAAGAAGGGGTGTTTTTAACGATGTCTTAACTGGTTTTAACACGGGGTCTTCTGTCATCAACAGCTTAGATGACATCGAGCTGCAGACCCAGATTAATGGTTTAAAAACGCAATTAAAGAAAATATTAATCGATGTGAATGAGGTGGTGGGTTCGGAACTGCACGAGGATCAGGCCATGACTCTCCACTTAAAGGAGATCATAGCGGAGCTGGAAAAGCATGCAGAGACGGTGAATGCGCTCATTAGGGAGGGTCGGAATGCGTCAGACTAGGCGGCGCAGAATGAAGCGTGCTGTATGGGGCCTGGTTGCTGGGCGAGGGCCGCAGCAATCTGGAGGATTTAAAGCAAGGTTTAGTCCCCTCCTGGATCAGCAACAAACACCTCGCAGCCCTCCACCCTTTTGAGAATACATTAAGTCCGTGCCAGCTCCGCCTAGCTTCTGAGGCCTACCCAGTCCCAGTGGACTGTGGGCGTTCCAACCACACCATCATAGGGATAGTTGTAAGGATGCCAGTCATGGGCGGGACGGGCCGACCCGCGCCGGTGTACAGGGTGGAGAACATTGGTGTCATTCAGGGGGGTGCACACCTTCGTTTCACAGCGGTCCCGCCCTACGTCATAAAGTGGGAGCATGCTAGGACGGGTACTGACCTCTCGGGGTGCCAGAGCCGGGGATCACACATAATCCTGTGTCCCCAGCACTTGAACGCCTATTCAAAACCGCAGTGCGGGTTCAGAGCTGCTGACGCGAAGCCTATAAACTGCACCATGGAAGCCATGGCACAAGGCCATGTTCCCCCACAGGTGGCGTATATAGAAGGTGGGACATATTGCGTCACCACAGCAGCGTCTCACTACCAGCACGGTCAGCACAGCTGGTGCGCGGTGAGTGACAGCAGTTTCTGCTTTAAACCCGAGGCAGAAGTTCAAGTGGCACAGTCACGAATTGTCCCCATCCCTGAACCATCCACTGTTCACCTCACTGTGAAAGAGAATTTCACTAACCTCCAAAAGTATGTTGCCCACTTCGGCTACCAGATTCCCCCTCTCCCAGAACACCTCGTTAAATTATTAAAAGCAGTAGTGGTTTCCCAAAAACACTTTTACACGCTGGAACAGAAGACTGTCCAGATAGGGGCCGATATTCTGAGTATTACGACCCCACCCTGGTGGGACATCTTTGAGAATATAGAGGTCCCCTCCTGGATTCGTCTGGCATCACACGTGCTAGTAATCTGTCAGCTCGGGATCGTCCTCTACCTGGTTTGCGTCCAGTGTAGGAATAGGGGTCTCGAGATAATAGTTCGAACACAAAGGGTATGGAAGGACCAGTATGCTCGGGTAGACGAAACACCCGCGTGAGTTCAGGGACGCATCACTTGCGAGTGATGGCAGCCTGTTTCATTATTTTAATAAAGATGGTCCCTTCTGTTTGTTGTTTTCAATAAAGTAAGTTTTCGTTTTGATGTTGTTTTGAATAAAGATTGTTCATTGTTGTGTTGTATAGTATGCGAAATACTGTTTCATCCCAAGTGGTGCAGGGGTATTTGGACCCTTCCGTGCTGGGATTGTTGTAATTCAACCTTGTTTTCTATCTGAATGCCTGCCATACACTGGGGTTCTCTCCAAGTAAGGGAATGTATGTGTCAAGGGATTAGGGATAGGTAAATAAAGGGGAGGGTTGTTTGCGACGGTCAGAAATTTTGCTCACCTTGCAAGTTTAAGTATCCACAGGGGGGAGTGAAGGGATTCGCAAAATTTCACATGTTCCCCCACCCCGAAGATTTATTGGAGTTATTAAAAAATAACTCTGGTGTGACTGTGTTCTAAACAAGCCAGGGCCTCTCAAAATGACTGCAGTCAGACACATGGCCAAAGGCCTGCTGCATTTGAAACTGGACACCTTTCCACAAGGGCAGACAGGGATTTTTTTGAACAATGCAGGGAGACAAGCAGTTGCATTCACGCCCTGAGGCAAGCCATCAGAAGTAATCCCACCTAAGGTGAACCATCAAGGAACATTCAGGAACAATGGAAAGCAGTTATGGAACTCATCAGTACAGATACCGGCCATTATGTAAATGAGCCAGAGATTGGGGTCTTTTGTCTTACGTTTTCGTGCTCAAATCGAACAATGGAGCAAGCTGATGAGGCACAAAAAAAAACCTGATACCGGGAGGATATAACTGGGGCTTCCCAGAAGCTCTCCTCTCTCTTCTCTTCGCCTCTTGGCCCGGTGTCCTGTCTGCCTGCTAGCAACTAAGAAGGAAGGCCATCCAGTAAACCTCGCAACCACATGTCGACGGCAGCAGCAGGGCACAGGGGCCAGGCCTTTTCATCTGTTTCACCGGTGAGCATTAATTTTCTGGCCGCCAGAAGACAACCTAGCTAGGTGTAAGGGTGGGAGTTAAAGGGGTATTGCTAAAATTGTGATTTTAGAATTTTCCCTCGATGTGTCCATTTCTTCCACCCCGTTAAGTGTAAGACTGTATTGTATCCATAGCGATTTCTTTTTATCTTCTGTATAATACTGTTTACCTTGTAGTTTTAGTTTTCTTATTAATAAACATTGGTTTTCCTTGTACCAATCCACTGGTCTGTTCGTCTGTCCTTGTTACCGCCCGATAAATCCTCAGCTCAGAATCAGGAAGGGGAAAGCGATTCGCAACCGCACAGCGGGCAGGGCAGCTCAGGAAAAACATAACTGGCTGACCTATAATAAGCCCGAGAAACAGTAAAAAACCCTTACAAGCTTCTACAATAGGAGTCTTTATGGTGATCACCTTGCCAACTATCATTCCGAATGTGAGCCCAGGAAATTGATTAGCACCCAGAGCTCAAACACACAATTTGCTGATTTTAATTGTCCCCTTTGGCCTATATTTTTTAATAAAAATGGTGGAATGCTTATACAGCAGAGTTCAGAGTTTTCAGCATTAAACACAGTCCCCTTCACATTCACTAAGGTCTAAGCCAGGATGGGCACATTGCCATTCAGTTAGTGCGTACTTATGACCAACACTCACTGATACCAGTGAAAGCACACTCTAGCATTCTAGTGCTCTTATTGGCCATAGAAAATATATTACATCCACAGTTATTGGGCAGAGCTGGAGGCTTGATTAGCAAAGCAACGAATAAAAACCAGACTTCAGATCTGTTATGTTGGAGGAATTGCACTCAGCCAAATGATAAATGTATTAGAGAACTATAAATAGGGATGAAGAGTTAGTAAAGCAACACAGCTAAATAACTTAAGCGAGAATTAAGTTGACAAGAACTAAGGTTGAATGGTTACACTTGTTCAGTAAGAGTCCAGTGAAAGAAGTCTACCAATGCAACATTAAGGTGAAGTATGGAAGCCTATTTTACAACGTACTGATTATATGCTACAGTAAACCGCATCATTTTTGTATGTGAATAAGTATTTATCTGTTATGATTGTTTCTAAAGAATTCAATCAATTGAACAAATATGCTAAAAGAATCATTAATTTAAAAGTCTTTTAGTTATTAAGAGTTATATTTTCCTGTTTTAATAGACTACAGGTCAATAGCTCATAATGTTTTAAATTTAATGGAACAATTTGAAAATGCCAGCTGCATACCATTTCACTTGCACGATCACTAATTTGTAAATCCTTTATTATTAGTGATATCCCTATACTGACAATAAAATTGTGTTTTTGTTCAGTAGTGCACATATGATGGTACATCACATGAGATCTTAATCAAATGAGTCCTTGCATGTGGTAAGGCGCCTTGCTCGCTGCAAGCACACATCAAAGGATCATGGACCCTATGTATGCTCACAGCATGTGAAGTACTCGGCATGTGTGAGGACTTGGAAAATCGACCCATAATTGTTATTCCTTATCAGTACTGCATTATAATTATATAGGTCCAAAAATTGGATTGCGCCACGCTCATTTTACAGGTGTAATTAAGTTTGCGGGCCGCTGCCGGCCACCACTCTCCCACCTCCAAATTGCTTCCCCCCTCGGGCCAATCTTGGTGCCTCCAGGGACTGGCGAGCTGCCTCTGGGGCTGTGAGTGGAGCCTGCAGCAAGCTGGTAATAAACAAATGAGGCTGGCAGAACAATTTCCTGTGGTCCTGCCATCGACATTTTTAGGCGCGTGCAGCGTGCGCAGTATCGGGATCTCACCCCATTTCAGGCACGATCCAATTTCTAGGCCATAGAATTCACGCTGTGATTATATTCCTTATCATTTTCGTAGATGAGAGTGTAAAATTGACTGGCATCACGTGATAATTAAAACTAAACAACACAGACCAATTTTTCCTTATATAACCAATTGTTAAATTGTATCTTTCATGAGCAACTGATAATATTAACACACACAAATAACCAAGACCATATCCTCCCAATACTCCTCCCTCACTCCACCAACAAAATCAACCATATGCCACCACATTCTAGAGAGACTCCCAAACTTATCCGCATTTTTCTGGAACCAAACAGATACACATCACACAAGCATTCTGCCTCAGAGGCCACCAAACCCTAAACACACCATAGAACTCTGTTTTAAAAGCTTAGAGAGACTTTTAGTTAATATTGTAATGGAGCTATAGAATGTTGCAACACAGAAACAGGCCATTTGTCTCAAGTCTGCGCTGGTGTTTTTCTACTCGAGACACCTAGTCTATACCTAGTCTACTTCCACTTTCCTGCTTGTTCCCGCCATCCTTCAGAATCGTGGGTTCATAGAATTTTACAGCACAGAGGGAGGCCACTTCACCCAGCACACCTATGTCAGTTCTGTGAAACTGCTATCCACCTAGTTCCCTTTCCCTGTATCCTTTATGAATTTTGCTTTTTCAAATGTTTATCCACTTCCCTTTCAAAGGCTATTATGGATTCTGTTTCCTTCACTACTTCTGGTAGAGCATTCCATCTCCGAACAATGCTTGCATAAACAATTTCTCCTACAGTAACAGCCTCCCATTATCTAGCACTTTTAACATAGAAAAACATCCCAAAGCATTTGACAGAGGCTTAATGAGAAATTAACGGACACTGAGCCAAAGAAGGAGATAATAGGAGGGGTGACCAAAAGCTTGGTTTAAGAGGTGGGTTTTAAAAAGGGTCATAAAGGAGGAGAGAGAGTGGAGAGACAGAGGAGCTAGTTCATGAAATCACCTCGTATCTCATGCTTAAACTGGGCGCCTGAGTGAAAATGCATTCAGATTCCCAGCACTGACATTCTTCACTTTGATGAATATTTTAAAATTCAATATTTTAAAATAAATATACATATAACATTATTATTTAGTTAGTATTGATATTCCAAAAGTCTTTAATCATCAAGTCCACCTTTACTTACAACCATTAACTGGATCAGCCTTTTTATCTTCCCTGAGCCAGTTAACTGTGCAGACATTGATAACAGCAACAACTGTCACTGCAATAAACTGATATCCTGTTCTTTCCTGCCCAACAAGTTGCAATTGATTCCAGCGCAAGCCCACAAATTATACAATTTACTATTTCTTTGTTCCAGACGAAATGAAACTCAAGCAATCTCTCTTCTGGTTAATCACCAAGCATGTCAACCATCAGTTTTTTAAGCTGACAGTCAATTTTTCAACTCACGCGTTTCACTGTTCACCGAGATTGGAGGTTATCAATATAAGACAATCAGATTAGTCAGAAGATACAACTGGATGCCGTCAGAATCAATCAGATCAGTTAGAGGCCAAAACTGAAGGTTTAGAACTAATTGTTTCTCCCACTGTTGGTTGTAGAGAAACTGAGGCAGAACAAATTTGAGCTAAGCTGATAATTTCTGAGAGTCAGTTACAGATATTTTAATTTAGTGTTGTTCCCCAACTAAGCTGTGTGTAACAAATAAGCTGCTGAAATGCAGCTTATTAAAAAATCCTCAAAGGAACATTCTAGAGCAAACAAGATTTATTTTCCTCAAGACGAGTTGTAGACATTTTTTCAGACACAGAGGATATTCCCTGGTTTGAATGCATTAATTGGTTTTATTGAACATTCCTCTCATTGCCAGAGTTTGGAAATAAACAGTGGGACCGAAATGGTGATGAGCTTTACTTAATTTTAATAAATAACAGTGAGATTCCTATCTGTACAATTTTACTGCTGTGTTGTGTGGTGTGGACCATTGGCTTGTTTGTGTGTGAGTTGCCGCACCCAGTTATATTCTATAGGCCGGAATTTTCTGTGAGTGGTGAATGAACGACACCTGCCATTCGTTAGACTTGCACTTGCCCATAGAGTTTCTATGAGCTTTTGCACGGTAAATTCCTCTAAATTAGAAACCCAAAAGCACAGCGCCCTCTACAGGGCATCTGGGATCTGTGTGAATGGGGCAAGCAATTGTGTATCTCCTTAACCAATCAGATTGAAGCATCGTCAATGAGCAGCGCAGAGTGTATGTTAGGACAGTGAATTCAATGTCAAATCAGGTACAGAAAGCGAAATAAAGCAAGGGTAAGAAAGATGGAATTAAGAGACTGAGATAAAAGAGACAAAAAGAAAAAGTTTTTAAAAATGTATTTAAATTTTTTTTTAAATGTCCAACAACAATCAAAATCTGAAGGAATGAGACTCCACACTGGCAAAAGTTAATTTTCAGTGCCAGAGAAGTTATTTGGCAGTAATTAAAACTTACCATGACATTAACCGGGTACTGAGACTTGAAATGACTTGACTCAACCTTTATTGGTGAGATTAGTCCATATCTATCAGGTAAGTACAGGAACTTCACGGCGTTCAATGTATTTGAATGGGGAGCCAGATAGCGAGATGCCATTTTCATGCAGCTTTTGGAGGAGGATCGCATCTGGTACAGCAACTTCCGGATTTCCACATTTAACTGTGCATGTGCGGTTGGCGGAAGTTGCTGTCTGATTTGCACATGAATAACAATTAGCCCTGTTAACCTCACCGTTATTTTTACAGCAAAATCTGACCCATTAACTTAGCTGCTTTCAGTTTATTTAGGCACACATGGTTTAGGTCCCTCTCTTACCATGGAGTAACTAGGAAGAGAGCCAACACCACCAATATTGAAGCAATCAAAACTCACAGGGAAATATGGGGATTGACAATAATCAATAAAAGTAATGCACAATTGCATCCAGTCTGGCATAGCGATCAGTCAGATGTGCCTGAGAGCACAAACCTTAACTCCCCATACCTGTTCCTGAAAATCAAATTTTTGTATCATTTACTTTTTTAATGATTACAGTGTGTAAAGATTTCTATTTCCAGTGGTGGTAATAATACTGAAGGAACGCTTAACATGTTCATTTGACCTTCTTTTGTCCGCTATTTTAACGGGGAAGGCATTAACCCATCTATTTTAACTTTACCTGTAAAGTTGTATGGAAACCCGTTCAACTTCTTTTATTTTCATCCCCAATCCTTCCAGGAAAAACTAGTTTTGGCTGTAAACCAGAATTATAGTAGGCTCCAAAATGTCAGAATATGCACAAAATAAAGTGTCAAAAATCAAAATTTTCTGGGGAATGCATGTCCTAGATCTTCCTAGAAAATAAATTTCATACCTTTAGTACTCATATTCTCCTTTAGTAATTTCTATATTTACCATTGCTGCTAACTGTGCTGTTATGTACTTTAGAATTTTTCTACCACAAGAAAATGTTGGACATACCTGCAGCTTAAGTTATCATCTGCCCATATCCCTCTGCACTTTCAATGCAACTCCTTGTCTTCATGTGTCTTAAGGCATATATTCAGGGCTATTGATTGCAGTTTGCTCTTCACTGAGTTCTTCTCCTGTTGTATTTACTGAATGTACACCAGGTAATGTAAACCAGTTAGCAGTACCTAATTGGGTCAAATTCCACCTATTTCTCTTGAGTTCTGCAGAAACATTAGGGGAAATGCTGAAATCTCCAACTTTCAAACATTGACTTTCCATACATTACTTTTCCTTGGCCTGTTCTTAATTAGCTCCTGATCCAGGAAGTACAACATTCCAAAGATTGGCTGTAGGATGCATCCCATGAGGTAAGAACCCCTGTAGAAACAAATCATAAGGCCTCTCGACACTTTCCGGTAAACCATGGGGTCCAAAATTCTAAGGTTCCATCTGCACCAGCAGAAGTGTAGTGGGGCACAATTCCCAGCCACCAACTGGGAATGACATTGATGCATGCCAAATCCCAGGAATGGTGTAATTTTAATAATTGGGGCTGGAAGTTTGCGCTTGTAGAAGGTGTCCGCCCGAGGAAGTGCCAGAAAATCAGAGTGGCAAGGTGCCACTCTAATGTGGAGAGTCAGAGGCCCTTAATTGGCTGCAGATGGCAATTTTTAAAAATATTGTTGCGCCACAGGAGCTAATTGATCCCCTCTGGCATCAATTACCTTTCACCTTTTGTATCTTTGGGGCCTTTATTAGGGCCTTAATAGAAAGTACACCAGCACACAGCAGATGTGGCTTCCTCTGAGCCTAAAGAAGTTGTAGAATGCAATTCCTGGCAAAGCTCAGGGAGCTCTCAGATATGTCCCCAAAGCTGGCAGGAGACTTGGAAATGGGCGGAAGACTTGTCTTCCCTCTCCCTAATCATAATTTGGGCCACAGCATAAATTGGGCGGAAATGCAGTGGGTCTGAGTTCCATTCCAGATTACTGCAGCCCTGCAGGTGTTCCAGCCCAATTTCCCCCTCTCCTGCCCTAAGAATTGTGTCCCCATAATCTTTAAATTATTTCTGTAGGTCTAATCATTGATGTAATTTGTCTGTTGTCATTTCAAGTAGATGGGGGTTAAATTGGATAGGGCCCAAAACCAGGCGCGAGTATCGCAATCCGCAATTAACCCACACCAGTGCTTCCGTCATAGGCAGGACGAGACATTTATCCAGCCTCGGCACTTACCTGAAAGCAGCGTTCAAACCAGCGTTGCCACAAGGATTGAATGATATTCACACTGTTCACCAGCAGGGGGAGCCCCAATCTCTTAAAGGCGAGCTGTCTCTCTGACAACCAGCCAAAATCTCTTAAAGGAAGCCGGTACCTGTTATTTGCTAAAACTAATAGTTTGCTGTCTGCATGGAGTCTGAACGGAGATCAGACATCGCACATGTCCCTGTGTTTATAAACTGATGAATTATGTTAAAACATTGAATAAAGGTTGGGCACTACTAAATCTCACATCCACCAATCTGCACGCCAAACCTCACCAATCTGTGAATATGAGTTTGTACCAGGCCTGCGTGCACCAAGGTTCTCTGCTGATGCACTAGAGGCCTTGGCACAAGAGGTGGACAGAAGGAGCAACATTCTATATCCACGGGATGGGGGGGGGGGGTGGGGGCGGTGCGGGGGGGTGCAAGAGGCCCTCCAGACATATGCCCAAAAGGCAGTGGGAGGGAGCAGGGGACGAAGTCAATGCCAGGTGCATAGCTCCACGATCATGGATGCAGTGCAGGAAGAAGTTCAATGCTTTGACATGAGTGGTCAAGGTGAGTTAGGCCAACTGTCAAGTATCATCTCCTACCAACTGCACCACTCGCCGCATCCACTGCTCCACGCACTACACCTCCCATCACCCACATACCAACAAACTCTTTCCATCAGTACTCAACTCTGCCAATCAGATGCCTCCTCTCACCCTTACACATTACCACTGTTGCAAGCCACCCACCCACAACTCACAGGCCACATACGCTGACAGCTATTCAACCATGACAGGCACATTACCCAGACACACGTCCCGCTTTCTTGCAGGAGAAGGTGGTGCTTAACAGGAGACAGCAAGTGGCAGTGGCATTTCGCCCCTCCAGCCTGTTCCACCATTCAATGAGATCATAGTTGTCCTGTCACCTAACTCCATATACCCGCCTTAGCCCCATATCCCTTAATACCCTTGGTTCTCAATTTCAGATTTAACATTCACAAGTGAGCTAGCATCAACTGCTGTTTGCAATAGAGCATTCCAAACTTCTCCCATGCTTTGCGTGTAGAAGCATTTCCTAACTTCACTTCTGCACGTCCTGGCTTTAAATGTTAGACTATGTCCCCTCGTCCTAGTATTCAAGTATAGGAGACTTCCAAAAACAGTTACAAATGCATCAGCAACCAGAAGCAATAATCCAGCAACCAACCTGTAAATCCTGCATGGTCCCTTTAAATAGCTCTGGTGGGGGTCCTCCAGGCATTGTAAGACATGTTCAGATGGTCATGGTTAAGACAGTGCATTGAGTGAAGCGTTAAGTGCTAAAATGGTGTCTATCACTTTAAATCAGCGTTGCACACTAATTGTACACATTTTCTCCTTATTTTACATGCTGCCAGCGTTTGTTATTTGCGCTTGCGCTAAACCCTTTACCAAGATGGCGTCGGGTGCACGTCACACTAGAAGCATGCGTGCGTATCCAAGACACCATCTTGGATGTTCGGGAGGCTGCATAGCACCGAAACAACAGGCGCTAGAAGGCAGAATTTCTAGCCCAAAGGGGGTTAAATTGGACAAGGCCCACTAACCAGGTGCGGGTACTGCGATCCGCGACTAACCCAAGCCCACTGCTTCCTGCGCAGGCAGAACATGAACTTCATGCTGCCTGCTAATTAGAATGATTCCTCTGTGCAGCCAGCGCTGAGAGGCTGCATGGAGAATCAGGAAGCCCGAAATGGGGCGTGGCCAGCACTCATCACAGGCAGCCTACACCTCTTAAAGGTGCACACTTTAAAGGGCAGCTGCACAGTCTACTGGGAGGAGGGAAAGGTGGCAGGAAGGATAGCAGGACCAATACAAGAGCGGGCCTCACGCTTCTCCAACAATGCACTGGAGGCCCTGGTGGAGGGGATGGATGAAAGGAGAGCCAACCTGTACCTGCAGGGTAGCAGGAGACCCTCCAGACTCCAGCTGGCATTGAGGGGCTGTTTACCCAGGAAGTCAACGCAAGGAGCATGGCACCACGCACGTGGGTGCAGTGCCGAAAGAAGTTCAACGATTTGACACGAGTGGTCACGGTGTGAATGCAAGTGTCAAGTGGCACATCCGACCAACTGCACCACTGCACCACGCATCACACCCCCCATCATCCACCCACCAACAAACGCTGGCAATCCATACGCAATGTTGCACTCGGCATGCTGCATCTCACCCGCACAAAGTACCACACTAGCAGGCCACACAACCACCACTAACAGATCACACACAGAGGTAGCTATTCAACCATGACAGGCACATCACCCAGACACCTTGCAGGATACTCACTGATACACTGTCCTCTGTCTTCCAGAAGAAGATGGCACATATCAGCCAGCAGCAGGAGAGACCTGAGGGAGGACGGGCATGTTTACACGTCCTCACCCCTTAAAGGAGACCATGCTTCGGATCATTGGACGGACCATCGCTGCAACTATGACCACAGGCCGTGCTGGAGGTCCCGGTGAAGGGGGTCTCTGCATATGTAATGCCCCTTCTCCTTTCCCACATCTCCCTCCTCCCACAATTTTTTCTGACTCACATGCTGCACATGCTGTCAGCACGCACCTCTTACTTGCTCCTCTGCCTGCTCCACAACTCAACCTGTTTCCCTTAGTCATTGCAGACACCCAAGAACACGTGGCAGCACTGTCCGTGGAGGAGGAGGTGGACACTGATGTCACACCGTCACTCGATCTGGCGCTCACATCCACCATCTCAGAGACTGGGGTAGAGGAGGGATCTGCAGGTGGTGAGACACTGAGGACAAGTGCGCAGGAGCTGGGGCGGAGGGAACGGATACCACAGGTACCAGCTCGCTGGAGGGCAAGGTAGCTCACTAGTTCTGCTGCACAGGGGTCAGATGAGGACTTTGATGGGCCAGCCTACAGAAGACGGCTGATGGGCGTACACCACCAAATGCTTGGTGAACTGGAAAGCCTGCCAGAAAGCCTGCGCACAATGACAAGGGGCATGGAGGAGTCCAGCTCCATCCTTTCTCACATAGAACAGGTGGTCACCTCCATCTGCACACCTGTGAAACCCACCATGATGCTGCACCTGACGGCCAATGTCGCAGCTTCCATTGCAGCACAAACTGCTGCTATCGTGGTTCTGGGGACCACTGTGGAACGGGGCTCCCAGGACGTCGCAGCACTCGAATAATCCGTTCTCCAGCTGATCTCCAGGATTGCTGAGGCGCCGCCCTGGGAGGGTGGCAGTGGCACCGTGGCAGTCGGACCTGCTGTCATCGCTCAGGACAACAGCATTCCTGCTCCCAACCCTGCCATTCCACCAGTGCCCTTGTTGTTGCCTATCAGCCAGCCAGGCCAGACTGCTGCAGCCCATGCTGAGATGGTACAGTCTGAAGCCGGGCCCTCCCGACCCAGAGCTGCTTAAGGTCGTCCTCCTAGGCCATCTGCACGCTCTTTCGTTGAAGGCCAGCAGCCTCCCACCACCCACGCTCCGGCCATGTACCTTGTAGGAGCACTATGATTGGTAAAGGCACAAGAACAACAGGCACTAAGGGAACGCACAAGGGTGCATAGACCCCTTTTGTTTGCATAATTTAATTTGTTAATTGATAAATGTAACTTTGAATTTGTATCTGTTTTTTATTTGTGCGATGAGCTAAGGGGGAAAGCAATGTGTAATCAAATGGAGGGCGATTTGATGGTCATGTGGGAGCAGACAGGCGGGGAGTGTAGGACTGTTGGTGACTTGGAAGATGTCATTCACATTATTGATACCGGGCACGGATCAGGTGAGCACGCAGAACCCTTGCAGACAAGGGGTGTGTTCCTTGTTGCCTCCTTGCGCCTTTCTCCACTTCCTCCTCCGGCTCCTCCTCCTCCTCTTTAGCCTCTTCCTCCTCCTCCTCCTCCTCAGCCTCTTCCTTCTCCTCCTCACCCTCTGGCTCAGAGCCTTGTCCCATCATCAGTGGCAAGGGCTTGTCCCTCATGATGGCGAGGTTGTGCAGCATGCAGCATACCACCACGAATCTTCCCACCCACTCAGTGGAGTAGTGCAGGGCTCCTCCAGAACTGTCCAGGCAGCAGAAGCGTTAGACCATAAGACCATAAGAGATAGGAGCAGGAGTAAGCCTTCGAGCCTGCTCCGCCATTTAGTGAGATCATGGTTGATCTGATTTTTACCTCAACTCCACTTTCCTGCCTTTCCCCATATCCTTTGACTCCCTTGCTGATCAAAAATTTGTCTAACTCAGCCTTGAATGTATTCAATGACTCAGCCTCCACAGCTTTTTGGGGTAAAGAATTCCCAAGATTCATGACCCTCTGGGAGAAGAAATTCCTCCTCATTTTTTGTCTTAAACGGGCGACCCTTTATTCTGAGACTATGCCCCCTAGTTTTAGATTCCCCCATGAGGGGTAACATCCTCTCAGCATTTACCCTATCGAGTCCCCTCAGAATCTTGTATGTTTCAATAAGATCTCCTCTCATTCTTCCAAACTCCAATGAGTATAGACCTAACCTGTTCAATCTTTCCTCATTAGACAACCCTTCCATATCTGGAATCAACCTAGTGAACCTTCTCTGATCTGCTTCCAATATCCTTCCTTAAATAAGGGCACCAGAACTGTACACAGTACTCCAGGTGTGGTCTCACCAGCACCCTGTACAGTTGTAGCATAACTTCCGTGCTGTACCTGCTGTACCTGTATGTTGACTTTTTGTGTTTCATGTACAAGGATACCCAGATTCCTCTGTACTGCAGCATTTTGTAGTTTTTCTCCATTCAAATAATAGTTTGCTTTTTTATTTTTCCTCCCAAAGTTGATGACTTCACATTTTCCCACATTATATTCCATCCGCCAAATTTTTGCCCATTTGCTTAACCTGTCAATATCCCTTTGCAGACATTTTGTGTCCTCCTCGCAACTTGCTTTTCCACCTATCTTTGTATCATCAGCAAATTTGGCCACAAGACACTCTGTTCCTTCATCCAAGTCACTGATATATATTGTAAATAGTTGAGGTCCCAGCACTGATCCCTGCGGCACCCCACTAGTTACAGATTGCCATTTTGAAAATGACCCTTTTATCCTGACTCTTTGTTTTCTGTTAGTTAGCCAATCCTCCATCCATGCCAGTATATTACCCCCAACACCATGAGCTCTTATCTTGTGCAGTAACCTTTTATGTGGCACCTTATCGAATGCCTTTTGGAAATCCAAATTTACTGCATCCATTGGTTCCCCTTTATCCACCCTGCCCGTCACTTCCTCAAAGAACTCTAATAAATTTGTCAAACACGATTTCCCCTTCATAAAACCATGTTGACTCTCCTTGATTGTATTATGAGTCTCCAAATGTCCTGCTACTACTTCCTTAATAATGGATTCTAGCATTTTCCCAATGACCGATGTTAGGCTAACTGGTCTATAGTTACCTGCTTTCTGTCTCATTCCCTTCTTGAATAGGGGTGTTACGTTTGTGATTTTCCAATCCGCTGGGACCTTTCCAGAATCTAGTGAATTCTGGAAGATTACAACCAATGCATCCACTATCTCTGTAGCCACTTCCTTTAAGACCCTCAGATGCAAGCCATCAGGTCTGGGCACTTGTCAGCCTTTAGACCCATTAGTTTACCTATTACTTTTTCTTTAGTGATAGTGATTGTTTTTAGTTCCTCCCTCCCCTTTGCCCCTTGACTATCTACTATTATTGGTATGTTATTAGTGTCTTCTACTGTGAAGACAGATATAAAATATTTGTTCAATTCCTCTGCCATGTCCTTGTTTTCCATTGTTATTTCCCCAGTCTTATCCTCTAAGGGATCAATGTTTACTTTAGCTACCCTCTTTTTATATACTTGTAGAAGTGTTTACTATCAGTTTTTTCGGCCTATGCCCTTTAATGTTTGTCTTGTTCAAGTGTTTATGTAATTCCTCTTCAATATGATTGATGCAACTTCTATAGCGTTGCTTCTGGAGGCCTATGTAGTGCTCCAAGACATTGCGTGTGGCCGCATGGCTCTTGTTGTAGGCCTGCTCTGCACATGTGCATGCATGCTGCTCCGGAGTCATGAGCCACCACATGAGAGGATAGCCCTCGTCGCCCATAGCCAGCCTTTGACTTGCTGAGCCGGGTGAAAGATAGCTGGCACTTTGGACTGCCACATGATGAAGGCGTCGTGACTGCTCCCAGGGTAACGGGCATCGACCGCCATGATTCGATGCATTTGGTTGCACACCAGCTCCACGTTCAGGGAATGGAAGCCATTTCGGTTCATGAATCTGGCCGAGTTGATATGCAGAACGCGCAAAGCAATATGCAAAGCAAAGCAAAATCCCCAGGGCCTGATAATCTACATCCCAGAGTACTAAAGGAAGTGGCCCTGGAAATAGTGGATGCATTGATGGTCATCTTCCAAAATTCTATAGTCTCTGGAACAGTTCCTACAGATTGGAGGGTGGCAAATGTAACCCCACTATTTAAAAAAGGAGGGAGAGTAAAAACAGGGAATTTCAGACCAGTTAGCCTAACATCAGTAGTGGGGAAAATGCTTGAGTCTATTATAAAGGATGTGATAACAGAACACTTGGAAGGCATTAACGGGATTGGACAAAGTCAGCATGGGTTTATGAAAGGGAAATCATTCTTAACAAATCTACTGGAGTTTTTTGAGAAGGTAACTAGTAGAATAGATAGGGGAGAATCAGTGGATGTGATGTATTTGGATTTTCAGAAGGCTTTTGATAAGGTCCCACACAAGAGGTTAGTGTGCAAAATTAAAGCACATGGGATTGGGGGGAATATACTGGCATGGATTGAGAATTGGTTGACAGACAGGAAACAGAAAGTAGGAATAAACGGGTCTTTTTCCGGGTGGCAGGCAGTGACTAGTGGGGTACTGCAGGGATCAGTGCTTGGGCCCCAGCTATTCACAATATATATCAATGATTTGGATGAGGGAACAGAATGTGACATTTCCAAGTTTGCAGACGACACAAAGCTGGGGTGGAATGTGAGCTGTGAGGAGGATGCAAAGAGGCTCCAATGTGATTTAGACAAGTTGAGTGAGTGGGCAAGAACATGGCAGATGCAGTATAGCGAGGATAAATGTGAGGTTATCCACTTTGGTTGTAAAAACAGAAAGGCAAATTATTATCTGAATGGTGGTAGATTAAGAAAAGGGGAGGTGCAACGAGGCCTGGGTGTCCTTGTACACCAGTCGCTGAAAGCAAGCATTCAGGTTCAGCAAGCAGTTAGGAAGGCGAATGGTATGTTGGCCTTCATTGCAAGAGGATTTGAGTACAGGAGCAGGGATGTCTTACTGCAGTTGTACAGGGCCTTGGTGAGACCACATCTGGAATATTGTGTGCAGTTTTGGTCTCCTTATCTGAGGAAGGATGTCCTTGCCATGGAGGGAGTGCAACGAAGGTTTACCAGACTGATTCCTGGGATGGCAGGACTGATGTATGAGGAGGGATTGGGTCGACTAGGCCTATATTCACTAGAGTTTAGAAGAATGAGAGGTGATCTCATCGAAACATATAAAATTCTAACAGGGCTGGACAGATTAGATTCAGGGAGGATGTTTCCCCTGGCTGGGGAGTCCAGAACCAGGAGTCACAGTCTCAGGATACGGGGTATGCCATTTAGAACCGAGATGAGGAGAAATTTCTTCAGTCAGAGGGTGGTGAACCTGTGGAATTCTCTACCACAGAAGGCAGTGGAGGCCAAGTCATTAGATGTATTCAAGAAGGAGATAGATCTATTTCTTAATGCTGAAGGGATCAAGGGATATTGGGAAAAAGCGGGAACAGGGTACTGAGTTAGACGATCAGCCATGATCATTTTGAATGGCGGAGCAGGCCCGAAGGGCCGAATGGCCTACTCTTGTTCCTATTTTTTATGTTTCTGTGTTTCTATGTGTGCGGTCAATGGCACCCTACACCATGGAGAAGCCTGCAATGTTTACGAACCCTCGTGCTATCTCGTTCTGCTTGTCTATATCAAGAGGGACCGTGATGAACCTGTTCCTCATCTGGTACAGTGCGTCTGTGACCTCCCTTATGCAGCAGTGCACTGCAAACTGCGAGATGTTGCATATGTCGTCAGCAGAGGCCTGAAAGGATCCAGAGCCATAGAAGTTCAGCACTACGGTTACCTTCACAGCCACAGGCAATGCTGTCCTTACCCTGCTCTGAGGCTGTAGTTGTGGCTGCAGCAGTTGACAGATCTCCGTCACGACCTCCTTGGTGAACTTCAGCCATCTGATGCACTGCTTTTCACTCATTCGCTCTCTGTGCATGCACTAATACCTATACCAAGATGGCGTCTGGCGCACGTTTTAGGCAACCGCCCACGAGGCCTAAAAAATGGGCCCGATACATTTAGCTGTGGGCCGAATGCTTGTGCAGATTGAGCGCAGGCAGTCTCACTGCTAAATTGGTATGCATTGCGCCTGATTTATATCTGAAAAATGAGCTTGACGCATACTGAGTTCTATCCCTTTATCTGCAGCAGAAGTCTATTTAGGGTTGAAGGCTTTAGAAGCCTACTTGAGCAGGCCAAGTCCCAGGACTCTTCATGCACTTAGTTTTTATGGGTGGAACTAACACTGGCTATAACCTCACCCAAAGATATAAAATTTGACATGAGACCTTTAAACAGGTGATCTGTATATTGAAATTAGGCCATGGTGCCAGTATCGCTGTCTCGGTTTCTGCCGCCAAATTAGCTGTTGAAAAATTGTGCATTCTGTGAATTGGTAACGTGAGCTCCAGGGCCCAATTATCTGATCCAATGAGTCCCAGCTACTGGTGGGGCCTCGTAAAATCTATCCTATGAAATGCTTTGCATGTAGCTATAGAAGTTGCATCAATCATATTGAAGAGGAATTACATAAACACGTGAACAAGAGGAACATTAAAGGGCGTGGGCAGAACGGGGAATTGATATTCACGTAGATTGCTCCTGTGCGGATAGCATTGGCATGATGGACAAAGCAACTTCCTTCTGTTCTGAATTATCTGTGCTAGCCACTGTAGTGCAAGGGTTGGCAGAATGGTTGCATGTACTGTAGTCTGCAATTCATCAGGGTACAACAAATTGCAATTGTAGTGGTGACCTCAGCAATACAGGCCATACGCATAGTTGGGGGATCTTCATGAATATTCACACAGCTACTATGGGTGCCTCATGGTCCAAAATACAAGAAACAGTCAAGATTTGCTTTTGCTCACTTGTAAAAGCTTAAAACCAAACATCAGGAGAGTTTCAAAGCCCTTGTAGAGGCCACTGTTTTATGCCACAATGTGGCCGGGTTTCTTCCATTTGGCATTTGGGTGGGTAAGCTGATCAGTTGGCTCTGTGAGGTGCTCATCAGACAGTTCACCATGGGACATCTAACTTTCCACTCACACAAAGGTTTCCAGACACTTGTGAGATCACAAAATGATTGCCTAACTGCTTCTGGTCAAGCAATCATGTCCTTAAATTATCTAGTGCCATTTCGAAAAAATTATCCTTTAACATGAGCTGATTTCATTTCTTATAGTGACAGTACCAGCCTCTCTGCCCAAAAATGTTTGTTCCACTTATGGTGGTTTGCTAATGATTCAAAATGCTTTAAGAATCCATCTATGTTATCCCCTTCTGATGGCTTAGTTTTTGGATTCCAAAGGTGAGAAGTCCTACGTTCTCAAGGTTAAGATAGTTTTCAGTCCAGAGCCAGCTGTAGGATTTTGGGACCACATGAAAGTTAGTCATTAATATAGAACTTCTATAGATCAACTGATATCCACTACAATCAATAACTATTATAAAACATTCATAAGTAAATTCAAACTTCATTAATAATTACATTTAAATTGGCTAAGTAAATATTAAGAAAGAAAGAACAGGCACGATGGGCCTCCTTCTGTGTTGTATCATTCTATGAACTTGAATTTCTATAGCAGCATATCATGTCCTCAGGATGTCCCAAATCATAGAAAGGTTACAGTACGGAAGGAGGCCATTCGATCCATCAAGTCCGTGCTGGCTTTTCGCAAGAGCAATCCAGCTACTCCCACTCCCCTGCCCTATCCCCATAGCCCTGCAAATTTTTTCCTTTCAAGTATATATCCAGTTCCCTTTTGAAGGCCATGATTGAATCTGCCTCCACTACCCCCTCAGGCAGTGCATTCCAGATCCAAACCACTCGCTGTGTAAAAAAGTTTTTCCTCATGTCACCTTTGATTCTTTTGCCAGTCACCTTAAATCTATGTCCTCTGGTTCTTGACCCTTCTGCCAATGGGAACAGTTTCTCTCTACCTACTCTGTCTAGATCCTTCATGATTTTGAATACCTCTATCAAATCTCCTCACAACCTTCTCTGTTCCAAGGAGAACAACCCCAGCTTCTCCAGTCTATCCATGTAACTAAAGTCCCCCATCTCTGGAATCATTCTAGTAAATCTCTTCTGAAACCTCTTTAAGGCCTTCACATCTTTCCTCACATCTTTCTTAAAGTGCGGTGCCCAGAACTGGACACAGTGCTCCAGTTGTGGCCAAACCAGTGTTTTATAAAGGTTCATCATGACTTCCTTGCTTTTGTACTCTATACCTCTATTTATAAAGCCCAGGATCCTGTATGCTTTTTTAACTGCTTTCTCAACCTGCCCTGCCACTTTCAACGATTTGTGTACATATACCCCCAGATATCTCTGTTCCTGTACTCCTTTTAGAATTGTGCCCTTTAATTTATATTGCCCTCCTTGTTCTTCCTACCGAAATGTATCACCTCGCATTTTTCTGAGTTAAATTTCATCTGCCACGTATCCGCCTATGCCACCAGCCTGTCTATGTCCTTTTGAAGTCTATCACTATCCTCCTCACTGTACTCTACACTTCCAAGTTTTGTGTCATCTGCAAATTTAGAAATTGTGCCCTGTACACCCAAGTCCAAGTCATTAATGTATATCAAGAAAAGCAGTGGTCCCAGCACCGACCCCTAGGGAACACCACTGTACACTTCCCTCCAGTCCGAAAAACTTCCGTTCACCGCTACTCTCTGTTTCCTGTTACTTAGCCAATTCTGTATCCATGCTGCTCGTGCCCCTTTTATTCCATGGTCTTCAACTTTGACGACAATCCTATTATCAAATGCCTTTTGAAAGTGCCTTACAACCAATGGACTGCATTTGAGGTGCAATTGCTTGTTGTTATGTAGGCAAAAATAATTGGCGCAAGATGTCACAAACAACAAATCAGATAAATGACCAGTTAATCTGTTTTTTGGTGGTGTTGGTTAGGTAAGGAATGTTGGCCAGGATAATGGGAGAAGTCCCTGCTTTACTTTGAATAGTGCCATGGGGTCTTTTATGCCTATCTGAGCAGGTAGACGGTGCCTTCGTTTAGTGTCTCATCTGAAAAACAGTATCTCTACCCCCACTCCCTAATTGGACATTGCAGAACTGGGCCTGCTCTGCTCATGATTCTTCACCGCCCACTGCAGCCTAAACTGCGACCACCACCAGCAGGTTAATTTTTATTAGAAAAATACTTAAAGTAATGTTTCTGTAGAGCCAATACTCGTGGTTGCCTCTCTCGTTGCCCAACATTCATCTTTTGGGCTGACAGCCCGCCCAAATAATGTTAATGAAGTCTAAGGCCCAATTTCTGGCTGGCCTTGGGCCTCCTGGATACAGCGCCTATTTCAGGCCCCAACATTTCAACCCCTGAAATTCTTCATAATCCTTCCAACATGTCCCAGTTCCCTTAGCTTACAATTCCTTTAGACCTCTTACATCCTTCTCCTTCATACTGGTGCAGGACTGTAGCAGGTACAGGTAAGCTGGACGAGCACAATGATTCAGAGGACTCCCAGCAGTGTTACCATGGCAATGGACATTTGGAAAAGTAACATGAGGGAAACAATTTTTGAAAACACTATCCTGATTGTTATTGAGAACATAAGAAAATCCGGCATGAGAAAAGATCATTCAGCCCATTCATCTCACTATATCCAGACTCCATGGGGTAAATTTTAACCCCCAAGAACGGGTGGGTTGGGGATGGCTGGGCAGTGAAAATGCTTAAGTTTTCCAAGTGGGATCACATCCCGGCTCCAACACGCCTACATCTGGGGTTTAACCCAGGCGGATTTGTATTCCTGCAGACAGCAGACACCAGGAAGTCCTGCCCCCACTTAAAGCCATTAATTAAAAGGGCATTGTACCTCATTGAGATACTTGAGGTACTTAATATTTTGTGTATTGTAAAATTAAAACAAATTTAACCTTACCTGGAGCAGGAGTGCTTCATCCAGGCCCAACAAGCTCACATAGCCGACAGGAATCCCACGATCGGCCGACCTCCCCTGATGCTGGACCCTCCATGGTGCTGGAACTCCCCCCATCCCCGATCTCCGTTGCTGGCTGACCCCCCTCCCCCCTTCCCGATCCCTGATGCTTACTGCACCCCCTGCCCCCCCCCCCCCCCCCCGATGTCGTACACGTCCCCTCACCTCTGATTTTTTTTTCCAACCCCGATGATCTCTGTCTCCCTCCCGCCCCTCTCTGATTTGCAGCTCCTTTCACCGTCAATAGGCTGGCTGCCGGGCACAAAACCCAGAAGTGCAATTGATTGGCCTCATTAAGGTCGCAAGCCCACTTACCTTGTGGGTTTTGCACCCGAAAATCTCCCCCCACCCCACCCCCCAAAATTTACCCCCATGTATAATTATCATGGACTTCCTTCTTAAACCATCTGTTGATTCCTACTTTAAAGAACACTAATTTCCTTTCTGACTTCCCCTGGAAAGCAATCAAATAATGTTGTTAAAGATCTCTATAACCCTCCATCCTACTTCTCAACAGATATCAGTCCAGCTACTTTGTAAAATCAATTGACCTTGATTAACTACCTTCTCCGAACTATCCAATATCCTTTGGGAAAAAAAGTTTTTCCTAATCTCTAACCCTGCTCAAGGCTTGTGAATTTTATGTATTTGTGTGCAAAATATACTGGATGGCACAATAACATATTCAGTAAACAAAGATGTATGAAGATTAAATTCTGTTGAAACATACCTAATTATGTATATTTTTCAGATTGTTTCCACCACAGAATATTGGATTGGCCTGTGATCTAGGAACATAGGAACAGGAGTAGGCCATTCAGCCCCTTGAGCCTGTTCTGCTATTAGGCCAGTGCTGACCTGGACTGTAAGGTATAACATGGGCCTAGAATTTCCTTGAAGCTAATCTCACTCTG
Organism: Heptranchias perlo; assembly: GCF_035084215.1. Lineage (NCBI taxonomy): Eukaryota > Metazoa > Chordata > Chondrichthyes > Hexanchiformes > Hexanchidae > Heptranchias > Heptranchias perlo. Next base: position 56,664,464 of record NC_090325.1, read on the forward strand.
CCGCCATAACTTCGCCGAAAGTGCAGCAGAAACCTCGGTTCGACTGCACTTCCGGCGAAGTTAGGACAGTGGAAATTCCAGGCAATGCTTTTCTAAATAAGCTGTTGTTTTCGAGCATTCCACCGTAACTAGATAATAAAAGGGGGTCAGGGGTTTTCTTGGAGTCAGCCTAGTGGATGTAACGACACCTATTACACAAACATCTTTATTGTTTGGCTTGCTAATTTTTACATAAAGGTGACTTGCATTCATGATTATTAATGAATATTCGATAGTGAGCTTGTTGGAAGTCAGCTGTTCACTCTATCGATTATATCTTTGTCACTTATTGTCTGCAATAGAAAGAAAGATTCATGTCACAATGGTAACTCGAGCCCCCTCCTCCCCCAGCTTTATTTCCAGATTGACAAGGTGAAGATATGTGATATATCACATACATGGAATCAATTCAGCAATCTGGTAGGTTCCTGGAATGGAGGTGTCCAAACTTTTCATTGTAGTGAATCATTCATTTCAGTAAATTTTTCATAAGTAATTTATTGATCGATAAAAAAGTGAAATATTTGCTCACATGCACAAAATACTCTGGATGGTATGATAACAAACTCATTAAGCAAAGTTGTTAAAGCCAGAGCTGTTGTCTTGATTGGAATCTATTTCAATTTTTTACACAGTTCATTTTTACTACATAAAATTAAAACCATAAATGCATTCTGACTAGTTTCCTTTAACCAAGCAACAAGACTAAGATCGTGAGTCAGACCTGGTCCAGCTATATGTAGTTTTATGTTTGGAATTGCATATTAAACCTGTGTTCTTAATATTTGAGTGAAGCTAATCTGCATACTTTTGTTATGGACAATGGACCTAGTCTTTGATTAACACAAATTCATATTCATTTTAACAAATTTACAAATTTCAAACCTTGAAGACAACTTGAATTTCTTTTAATTTTTTTTTCAGGAAACAACTCCAATCATGGATTATCAGAAAGCTGAAATCATACAGTAGAATGCAGGGTGATATCAGAACAGATCTCAGTAAAGGAATTGGCTCAAAGGTATGAAAATATATTGGTCACTTATTTTCAATGAGGGTCAGGTCAAATAATTTTGAGAATGATTGTGGGGGTGCATAAGGTCATAGATTCATGTCAAAGGGACTAGTAAAACACTATTATTAATATGTGCGTACTCTTGTCATTTTGAACACGGTCTCCCTGTACCTCACCCTGCACCTTTTACCTTCCAGACAGCATGAATGGAGGTAATATTATGGCTAGCAGCAAGATATGATAAATATCTCCACATGTGATTCATGGTCATCTTCACTGCAACCCATAACTTTGTCTAGCATTTCTAGCATTCCTCATAATAGCATTTCTCATAATTTATTTTTAAATGCATATTTGATATAATGTGGTTTCCCAAGGTCAGGCAGCTGTCAGACTAGGCTAAAGTCAAAGTCTCTACTGTTTCCTATAGATCTGGTATAAAAATTGATCCTTCTTCATCTATAAACATTCTTGGTCTTACTTTGTCCTGTGGCTTCAAATGGAGCTCCCAGCTAAAGCTGCCTCCAAATGGCTCAGTTTCTTCTTTTATGCCAAACATTTCATTTTCCTTCTACAGCTTCTAACTTTATATAAAGCCTAAGTCAATCCAAAACTAGAATATTCCTCCTATATTTAGCAAACTTTTCTAAAAACTTTTTTTATTTCTCAGGATATGGGCAACTCTGGCAAGGCTGCATTTATTGCCCATTCCTAGTTACCCTGAGAAGATAATAGTGGAACTTCTTTTTGAACTGATGCAGTCATTGTGATGATGGTGGTGATGATGCTCCCACAATGTAAAGTAGGGAATTCCAGGATGTCAACCCCAGTAATGATGAGGGAAAGGAATTATATTTCCAAGTCAGGATGGTGTGTAACTTGGAGGGGAACTTAGTAGTGATAGTGTTCCCATAACATTGCTGCTCTTGTCCTTCTCGTTGGTATTGGTTGCGGGATTGGGAGGTGCTGTCAAAGTAAGCTTGGCGAGTACCTGCAAGGCATCCTCTAGATAGTACATACTGCAGCCACAATGCACTAATGGTGGAGGGGGTGCATATTGAGTTCAGTGGCAGGGGTGTTAATCAAGCAAACTGCTTTGTCCTGGGTGGTGCTGAGTTTCTTGGGTGTAGTTGGAGCTGCACCCATCCAGGCAAGTGGTGAATATTCCATCACACTCCTGACCTGAGCCTTGTAGATTGTGGAGAGGCTTTGAGGAGTCTGGAGGTGGGTGACTTGTGACCCCCAGGATATTGATGCTGGGGGATATGGACACAAGGTCAACATCATGGGGTGAGAGATGGTTGGGCACTTATGTGTGTGAATGTTACCTACTATTTGGTACCCCAGCCTACATATTGTCCAGGTCCAGGCTGGCATGGGATGCTTCACTCCCTGAAAAATTATGAATGGAGTTGAACACTGTAGAATCGATCAGCAAACAGTTCCATTCCTGACCCTATGGGGGAGGGTCATTCATGAAGCAATTGAAGATGGTTGAGCTGAGGACTCAGCCCTGTGAAACTCCAGCAGCAGTGCCCTGAAGCTGCAATGATTGGTCTCCAATGACCATGACCATCTTCCTGTGTATTAGGTCTAGCCATTGGAGAATTTTTTTATTGACCCCCATTGACTTCAGTTTTATTTGAGCTCTTTGATGTTATACTCGGTTGAATGTTACCTTGATGTCAAGAGCAGTTACTCTCACCTCCCCTCCTGCATCTTGTGTCTATGTCTGCACTAAGGCTGTGATAAGGTCTGGAGTCAAGTAGTTCCTGCCGAATCCAAATTGAGCATCAGCAAGCAGGTTATTGGTGAATAGGTGTAACATGATGGTTTATTATTGATGACATCTTCCATCATTTTGGTGATGATAGGGTGCAGACTGATAAGGCGATGATTGGCTGGATTAGATTTGTTCTGCTTTTTGTAGATAGGACGTACTTAGGCGATATTCCACATTGTTGGGTAGATGCCAATGTCATAGTTGCACTGGAATATCTTGATTAGAAAGGTGTTTCATTCTAGTATACAGTTCTTCAGCACTACAGCTGGGACATTATCTGGGCCTATAGCCTTCATGGTGTCCAGGTACTCAGCCACTTCTTAATCTCACGTGGAATGAACCAAATTGGCTGGAGATTGGTATGCTTGATAGCAGGGACTTCAGGAGGAGGCCCAGTGGGATTGTGCACTTGGCACTTTTGGTGAAGTCACTAGCAAACACTTCAGCCTTGTCTCTTGCACTCATATGCTGGGTTCCACCATGGATGCAGATGGGAATGTTGATGGAGCCTCATCCTCCCAATAATTGTCTGATTGTCCACCACCATTCTTGACTGGATGCGGTAGAGCTACAGTGCTTTGCTCTGATCCATTGGTTGTGGGACCACTTAGCTCTGTCAATAGCCTACTGCTTTTCGTGTTTAGCATGCAAGTTGCCCTATGATTTAGCTTAGAATAGTGCCTCATTCTAAGGTTCGCTGTTGCTACACCTGCCACACACTTCTACGCTCCCCATTGAACCAGGATTGATCTGTCATCTTGATGCAGTGATGGATGGATGTTGGACCATGAATGGTATGCAATTCTGTGCTGATGGCTCTTGGAGCCTCATGAATGCCTAGCTGGACTATAACCTGGTGTTGTAAGATTCCTTACATTAGTTTTGGGCTGCTAGACCTGCCTTTCAGCTATCCTGTTTAGCATGGTTGTAGTGCCATATGTAATAAGGTAGACGAATTAACAGCGCAAATAGATGTAAACGGATATGATATAATTGCAATTACAGAGACATGGCTGCAGGGTGACCAAGGCTGGGAGCTGAATATCCAAGGATATTTGATATTTAGGAAGGACAGGCAAAAAGGAAATAGAGGTGGGATTGCATTGTTAGTAAAAGATGAAATCAGAGCAATAGTGAGAAAGGATATTGGCTCAGAAAATCAAGATGTAGAATCAGTCTGGGTGGAGTTAAGAAGCACCAAGGGGCAGAAAACACTAGTGGGAGTTGTCTATAGGCCTCCAAACAATAGTGGTAATGTAGGGGATGGGATCAAACAGAAAATTAGAGATGCATGTAACAAGGGTACTATAGTAATCATGGGTGACTTTAATCTACATATAGATTGGCCAAACCAAATTACCAATAATACTGTGGAGGATGAATTCCTGGATTGTGTACGAGATGGTTTTTTAGACCAGTACATTGAGGAGCCAACCAGGGAACAGGCTATCCTAGATTGGGTATTGTGCAATGAGAAGGGGTTAATTCATAATCTTGTTGTGCGGGGTACTTTAGGGAAGAGTGACCATAACATGATAGAATTCTTCATTAAGATGGAAAGTGAAGTAGTCCAATCTGAAACTAGGGTCCTAAATCTAAACAAAGGAAACTACGAAGTTATGAGGAGAGAGTTGGCTATGATAGATTGGGAAGCTTCTTTAAAAGGCATGATGGTGGATAGGCAATGACTAACATTTAAGGAACGAATGCATGAATTGCAACAATTATACATTCCTTTCTGGTGCAAAAACACAAAAGGAAAAGTGGACCAACCATGGCTAACAAAAGAAATTAAGAATAGTATTAGATCCAAAGAGGAGTCATATAAAGTTGCCAGAAAATGTAGCAAGCCTGAGAATTGGGAGCAGTTTAGAATTCAGCAAAAAAGGACCAAGAGATTGATTAAGAGGGGAAAAATAGAGTATGAGAGTAAACTTGTGAGGAACATAAAAGTGGACTGTAAAAGCTTCTACAAGTATGTAAAAAGAAAAAGACTAGTGAAGACAAATGTAGGTCCCTTACAGTCAGAAACAGGAGAATTTATAATGGGGAACAAAGAAATGGCAGAGCAATTAAACAAATATTTTGGTTCTGTCTTCACGGAAGAGGACACAAATAACTTTCCAGAAATGCAAGGGAACCAAGGGACTAGTGAGAAAGAGGAATTAAAGGAAATTAGTGTTAGTAAAAAAATAGTGCTGGAGAAATTAATGGGACTGAAAGCCGATAAATCCCCAGGACCTGATAATCTGCATCCCAGAGTACTAAAAGAGGTAGCCATGGAAATAATGGATGCATTGGTTGCCATCTTCCAAAATTCTATAGATTATGGAACAGTTCCTGCAGATTGGAGGGTGGCAAATGTAACCCCACTGTTTAAAAAAGGAGGAAGAGAGAAAACAGGGAACTACAGACCGATTAGCTTAACATCAGTAATAGGGAAAATGCTACAGTCTATTATAAAGGATGTGATAACAGGACACTTAGAAAATATCAACAGGATTAGACAAAATCAACATGGATTTATGAAAGGGAAATCATGTTTGACAAACCTACTGGAGTTTTTTGAGGGTGTAACTGGTAGAATAGATAAGGAAGAACCAGTGGATGTGGTTTATTTGGAATTTCAGAAGGCCTTTGGTAAAGTCCCACATAGGAGGTTAGTGTGAAAAATTAAAGCACGTGGGATTGGTGGTAATATACTGGCATGGATTGAAAATTGGTTAACAGACAGGAAACAGAGAGTAGGAATAAATGGGTCTTTTTCGGGGTGACAGGCAGTGACTAGTGGGGTACCGCAGGGATCAGTGCTTGGGCCCCAGCTATTCACAATATATATCAATGATTTGGATGAGGGAATCAAATGTAATATTTCCAAGTTTGCTGACGACACAAAACTAGGTGGAATCGTGAGTTGTGAGGAGGATGCAAAGAGGCTTCAAGGTGATTTAGACAAGTTGAGTGAATGGGCAAATGCATGGCAGATGCAGTATAATGTGGATAAATGTGAAGTTATCCACTTTGGAAGGAAAAACAGAAAGGCAGAATATTATTTAAATGGTGATAGATTGGGAAATGTTGATGTACAAAGGGACCTGGGTTTCCTTGTACACCAGTCACTGAAAGCAAACATGCAGGTGCAGCAAGCAGTTCGGAAGGCAAATGGTATGTTGGCCTTCGTTGCAAGAGGATTTGAGTACTGGAGCAAGGATGTCTTACTGCAGTTATACAGGGCCTTGGTGAAACCACACCTGGAGTATTGTGTGCAGTTTTGGTCTCCTTACCTAAGAAAGGATATAATTGCCATAGAGGGAATACAGCGAAGGTTCACCAGACTAATTCCTGGGATGGCAGGACTGTCGTATGAGGAGTTGGGTCGACTTGGCCTGTATTCACTTGAGTTTAGAAGAATGAGAGGGGATCTCATTGAAACATATAAAATTCTGACAGGGCTAGACAGACTGGATGCAGGGAGGATGTTTCCCCTGGCTGAGGGGTCCAGAACGAGGGGTCACAGTCTCAGGATATGCGGTAGGACATTTAGGACTGAGATGAGGAGAAATTTCTTCACTCAGAGGGTGGTGGACCTGTGGAATTCTCTACCACAGAAGGCTGTGGAGGCCAAGTGACTGAATATATTTAAGAAGGAGCTCGATAGATTTCTGGACACAAAAGGCATCAAGGGGTATGGGGAGAGAGCGGGAGTTTGGTATTGAGATAGAGGATCAGTCATGATCATACTGAATGGCGGAGCAAGCTCGAAGGGCCGAATGGCCTACTCCTGCTCCTATTTTCTAGGTTTCTATACTACAGGATGGCAAGTATCCTGACTGTGAAGGCAAGATTTCACAATAACTCTGCATTGGTCACTCCTACCAATGCTATCATGAGCAGACATGTCTCTGACAGGTATATTGGTGAGGACAAGGTCAAGTATGTTATTCCTTCGTGTTGGCTGCCTCATCACCTGACATGGGCCCAGTCTATAGCTGTGTACTTCACGACTCGGCCAACAGTGGTACTACCAAGCCACTCTTGGTGAACTTTGAAGTCCCTCACCCAGAATACATTCTGTGCCATTGCTTCCCTCAGTACTTCCTCCAAGTGGTTGTCAACATGGAGGAATACTGATTCATCAGTTGAGGTGGGTGGAACAGTAGCTGGTAGTCAACAGGTTTCCTTGGCCTTGCTTGACCTGAAGTAATGAGATTTCATGAAGTCCATAGTCAATGTTGAGGATGCCTAGAGTCACATCCACCCAGCCATATACCACTGTGTCCCCACATATGATGGTCTCTCTTGTTGGTGGGACGGGCCATGCCAAGTGATGGTGATGGAAGAGTCTGGGATGTTATCTAATAGATATGACTCAGTGAGTACAACTATGTCAGGCCGGTCTGTGGAGCAGCTCTCCCAGCCTGGTCACCAGTCCCTAGATTTTGGTGAGCAGAACATTGCATGGTTGACTGGGCTTAGACTGTCCAAGTCTTGTCCTGATACAATGCTTGGATCATCGCCAATGGATCTGTCTGATACCTCTTTTCTGTTTTGTGGTGGTTGCTTTACAACTGAGTGGCGTACTAGGCCACCTCACAAGAGTCAACTACGTTGTGGACTGGAATCACATGTAGGCCAGATTGGGTTCCCTTCCCTGAAAGACATTAGTGAACCAGTTGTGTTCTTACAACATTCTGGAAGCTTTTTATTATTATTTCTCTAGTGTTGGCCCACAAATAACCAGATTTATTGAATTGGGTTTCACAAATTGTCATGGTTGGATTTAAGCCCTCCACCACTAGGTTGCTAGTCCAGTAACATAACCACTAGGTTACCGTATCTACCTTGTACTCCTGGATAGATTACAAGAAAAAGCTTCTCATCTGATAAGTGATCCTTCTTTCACCTCTAGTCTCCAGCCCTCCTCATCTTGAAATATTTTTTCTGATCTATTTTCTCAATACTACTATGGTCATTACAATTCTGAAGGTGTCTCTCCTGTTCCTCAAAGCTGCAAATACACTATCCTATAGGGATGGGCAATAAATGCTGGTCTTGCCAGTGACGACCAGATCCCATCAACGAATAAAAAAAAATATGCTGTTATTCCTCAATGCATCTTTACTATGTTGAAAACAAGTCTGTTCATCCATTATGCCACAAATTGCTTATTTTTAGGATATTTATGTTCTACTGTATCTTTTACTACTTCATAGTATTATACTAGGTACAGCACAGGAGGAGGCCATTCGGCATCTTGTGCCTGTGCCAGCTCTTTGAAAGAGCTATTCATTTAGTCCCAATCCCCTGCTCTTTCTCCATTGCCCTGTACATTTTTTCCCTTCAAGTATTTATCCAATTCCCTTTTGAAAGTTACTATTGAATCTGCTTCCACCGCCCTTTCAGGTAGTGCATTCCAGATCATTACAACTTGCTGCGTAAAAAAAAGTTTCCTCATGACACCTCTGGCTCTTTAGCCGAGCACCTTAAAACTGTGTCCTTTGGTTGCTGACCCTTCTGTCACTGGAAACAATTTCTCCTTATTTACTCTGTCAAAACCATTCATGATTCTAAACACCTCTATCAAATCTCCCCTTAACCTTCTTTGTTTTAAGGAGAACAACCCCAGCTTATCCAATCTCGCCACATAACTGAAGTCCTTCATTTCTGGCACCATCCTAGTAAATCTCTTCTGCACCCTCTCTAAGGCCTTGACATCCTTCCTAAAGTGTGGTGCCCAGAATTGATCACAATACTCCAGCTGAGGCCTAACCAGTGTTTTATAAAGGCTTAGCATAACTTCCTTACTTTTGTACTCCATGCTTCTATTTATAAAGCCCAGGATCCTATATGCCTTTTTAACAGCCTTCTCAACTTGTCCTGTTACCTTCAAAGATTTGTGTACGTGCATCCCCAGGTCTCTCTGTTCCTGCACCCCCTTTAAAATTATACCATTTTGTTTATATTGCCTCTCCTCATTCTTCTACCAAAATGCATCACTTCACACTTCTCAGTGTTAAATTTCATCTGACATGTGTCTTCCCATTTCACCAGTCTGTCTATGTCCTCCTGAAGTCTGTTACTATCCTCTACATTGTTTTCTACATTTCCGAGTTTCATGTCATCTGCAAAATTTGAAATTACACCCTCTATACCCAAGTACAGGTCATTAATATATATGACCTTACTGCTCACACCCTGTGAATGATGTTAAATTCTGTGTATGTAAGATGGCTGCACCGTGAATGTTGTAGTTTTCATTCTGCTCTTGTGGCACCACAGCACCACAATAACCTGTATAATATGACAATCTGGTGGAAAATTTGAAAAAAGAAATATGAGAAAAAAAGCAACTGAAAAAAATTCATGGCACTAATTGAAGAACAGCAGGGTATTGCCTCTGTGTCTGACCAACATTCCTCCATGGAGCCGCATCGCTACAAACACATTGATCATTCATCTTATTACTGTTTGTGCATTCTTGCATTTTACAAAGCAGCTGTCATGATTACCTACATAACAAGAGTCACTGAACTTCAAATTAAGAACTTGCATTTATATAGCACATCATCCCCCTTATTTGCTGCAACACCCCACAACCTCTACCATCAATAAAGAAAAAAGCTGCAATGTCGTGGGAACATCAACACCTCCCCTTCCCAGTCACACATCATCCTGGCTTGGACATATATCGTCATTCTTTCATTGTGTCTGGATCAAAATCCTGACATTCTCTACCTAACATCATTGTGGGAGCACCATCACCACAACATACTGCAGTGGTTCAAGGAGTGGGCCCACCACTATCTTCTCAGGGCAACTAGGGATAGGCAATAAATGTACCTTGCTGGTGTTACCATTATCCCAGAAACAACATTTGAAAAAAACGTCCTCAGTACATCCCAAAGCACTTCCCAACAAGCCAATTCCTTTTGAAATGTTGTAAATACATAGTAGCCAGCTTGTCTTTTTTTCCAAATGTCCTTTTTTTCATTAGCCTCTCATTTGGACAATTTGTAACATTTTGCCAGGTCTCAAAGTAAATAACATTTCAGGTTTATCTATTGTTTCTCTTGTTTCAAGCATTAAAATATTTGTCTAAACACATTAATGTGCCAATGTTTATATTCTTTTAAATCTGGGTAAACAGTTACCTTTATTCATTATGCATAAAGGGAAAATTCCAAGCATGGTGTTTAGCAGAAGGATATACTATACATCAATGCAGAAATTGTCACAATTATGTTTATAGTATGTCAGAATATATAAATAAGTTCTTAAATGATACCAATGAATCAAAAATAGTGCCCCCTTTGTGGACCTCATCATGCAAACCCAACAATCTCAACCTATACATCACATTTGCAGTTCAAATGTCAACTTCTGTCAAAGTATTCATAAGTAGTTTGAAGAGAACACTAACTGAGCGTAAATAACTGCAAAAAGACATCAAGACCAGGCATGAATGAAGAAATAACAAACAGCAGATAAATAACAGAAATGATAAAGATGGAGTAACTTTAGACCCAAGTACCTTTATTGTTTGGCTCCCAGGTATTATGTTGCAGGTAACCTAAACTAATGATTCATGTTGAGTAGGATAGGATATGCATGCTGCAAGTGGTTATTGGCTTTTATCATGACTTTGCTACTCCTAGGTCCTGAAGTTCCTCAGACTTTCGCTGGCAGTGCAGTGGCAATCCTGTTTGTGGGTAAAAGGGGTTTCCGTCGCACTTCCAGCAAAGTTACGGCGGTGCCGTGGCCGAAAATCTGAGGAAATTCAAGGTCCTTGTCAGCCTTGTCTCAGTAGTAGCACTCTTGCCTCTGAGTCAGAATACTGTAGATTCAAGCCCCATACCAAAAACTTGAGCACATAATCTAGGCTGACACTTCAGTGTAGTACTGTCAGAGGTGCTAAACTGTCAGATGGATGTAAAAAAAATCCATGGCATTGTTTGAAGAAGAGATGGGGAGCTGTCCGAACCCAACATTTATTCCTCAGCCACCACCACTAAAACAGATTATCTGTTGTAGAACCCTTGCAGCGAAAAGAAAATCAGGTGCAGTGTAAAATCGTTCATTTTGGACTTGCACTAAAGACTAATTTCACTTCCTACATTTCACTGCCTACATTACAACAGTCACTACACTTCAAAAGTACTCCATTGGCTAGGAAGCACTTTGGAATGTCTTGAGGACATGAAAGGTGCTATATAAATGCAAGTTCTGTCTTGTCTGTCAGGAAGAATGGTTTACTACTAAGGTGGTAGCTTGAACCTGCTGAGTAGTTTTATCTTAATTGATAGGGTGAGGGTTTCAGATGATCTACCAGAGACTTGGAATCAATGCATATATTTAGTTGGCTGCTAGAAAAAAGCCACTGTAACTTTCCATTGTCCCAAATTACTAATTTCAGTAAATTTTTCATAGGTAATTTATTGATCGATAAGAAAGTAAAATATTTCATCACATGCACAGAATACCCCAGGCAGTGCAATTACAAGCTCATTAAACAAAATTATTCAAACCAGTATTACAGTCTTGATTACAATCTGCTTTCAAATTTTACACATTGAACTTCTGCTATATAAAAGCATTGGTCCTTTCCCTGCAGTTTACTTTAACCAGTGAAGACAAGAACGCCTTGAATGTTTGAACCTGAAACTCTACAGGTATTTGCAGCTTTACATCTGAGTTGCATTTTAAGATCAATTCCCTGTCTTTATTTGAGTGAGATCTATTTCTATGCTTTTGTTATGTAGAAAATACTTGATATGTACAGTTAATATCAAAATACAATCATGATTTAATTTTGATTTTGATTTTAAACAACATAAAGCAACTTGATTTTCTTTTAATGCTGTGAGGAGCAGAATCCATTCATGGAGCAGAGGAAAACAGCAATTGTTGAAGAGAAATCAACCCTGAAACCAGATAATCTCAACGAAACCTTTTTCAAAGGAATTGGTTATTTGTCTGGTGACATGAGAGAGTTTGGTTACTGGCTCAAAGGTAAGTGAATATGTGGAAATTTATTTTCAGTGAAGCAATTCAACATTGTAAGAAAATATTTTAAAATGGCCAGTGGGTGAAGGAAAGCAGAGATTCACTTCAGAGGGACTAGTATACTAATATAAATATATCTATGTATATGCACAATAGATATGCTAGCTAAAGCAGTTATTGCCTTATCAATAAACATCTTCAAAATAGCTGGAAGGCTATCTGATTAGGAACGGGATTGAGAGTTATAGGGATAAATACATTTGGAGATTATTTAATGTTGTGTAGAATGTGATGGACCCTGAACTGCTGAAAATGGGCAATGTCAGACCAAGGACATAGTAACAAATAAATCATGTAGGATGAAAGTTAGATAGGCCTGGAGATTTGCTTAGGAACAGGGACACTTTACAGAATCTTTCTTCGAGATGAAATGACTTGGATTGAATCAAAAATAAGCAGATTATGCATGGTTTGTGACAGGAAGGAGCTTGATGGACTAAATGGCATTCCTTATTCCATATTTTCTTCCATTCTTTCATTCTGTCCTCTGTAAATTTTCAGTAAAACATTTCTCAGTCTTCCATATTAACAACAATAACTTGCATTTATATAGCATCTTTAATGTAGGAAAATGTCCCAAGATGCTTCACAGGAGTGTAATAAGACAAATATTGACATCGAGCCAAAGAAAGAGATATTAGGACAGATGACTAAAAGCTTGGTCAAAGAGGTAGGTTTTAAGGAGAGTCTTAAAGGAGGTGGAGAGACAGAGAGGTTTAGGGAGGGAATTCCAGAGCTTAAGGCCTAGATAGCTGAAGGCACATGCTGCCAATGGTGGAGTGAAGGAAGTGGGTGATGCATAAGAGTCCATTTGGAGGAATGCAGATTCTTGGAGGGTTGTAGGTCTGAAGGAGGTTACAGAGATAGGAAAGCACAAGACCATGGAGGGATTTGAACACAAGGATGAGAATTTTAAAATTGAGGCAATGGGGTGATGGGTTGGTGTGGGTTAGAACACAGGCAGCAGAGTTTTGAATGAGCTTAAGTTTATGGAAGGTGGAAGATGGGAGGCCAACTAGGAGAACATTGGAATAGTTGAGTCTGGAGATAACAAAAGCATGGATGAGGGTGTCAGCAGTGGATAAGCTGAGGCATTTATTTGGGACGGAGACAGGCGATGTTATGGAGGTGGAAGTAAACAGTCTTTGTGATGGAGAGGATATAGAGTCGGTAGCTCAGCTCAAGCAAAGGCTGCGAACAATGTGCTTCTGCCTTGAGACAGTGGCCAGGGAGGGGTTGAAATCGTTGCTGAGGAAACAAAATTTGTGGCGGGGGCCGAAGACAATGGCTTTGGTCTCCCCAGATATTAATTGGAGAAAATTGCAGCTCATCCAAGATATGGTGTTGTCAGTGTACATGTGGAACCTTAACATCATGCCTTCGGATGATGTCGCCAAGGGACAAGATGTAGATGAGAAATGGGAGGGGTCAAGGACACATCCTTGAGGAACACCAGAGGTGACTGTGTGGGGCAACAAGAGAAGCCATTGCAAGAGATTCTCTAACTAGGACTAGATTGATAAGAATGGAACCAGGTCGGGGCAGTCCACTCAGCTGGACAACTGAGGACAGTTGTTGGAGAAGGGTGAGGAGGGATAGTGCACCATGGTTACAGTCACAGGTGATGTCATTTATGGTTTATTAATTCACTTAACACTCCAACTCAATGCGCAAGCATACAAATAAGTCATGAAGGGCAGGAAAAGACCAGCTGGTCCACTGAACTTGTCCTATACTGTCATGGAGTAATTTCTGCACAACATGATCCCTGTTCCACACACCCCTACCTACTCACAAAGACATGCAATCTCCTGGAGGAGGCAAAGAAAGAGAAATAGCCTTAAGACAATTTAGGAAAAAACTCTGGGAAATTCCTCTCTAACCCCCGAAGGTAATTAAACAAGGACATCATGATGACATGGGAAGACATATTCCTCAATACCTGCCTACCTTCTATAAGTAGTTATGTTGATCGCACTCAGAAACTCGTCCATCTCCATTTTGAATGCTTGCAGCCAATCCATACTCATTACATGTGTTGGTAACTTGTTCCATAGGTTGGCAATTCTTTGTGAAAAGTAGTACCTCCTGATACCTAACCTAGTTTTATGCTTATGTAACTTATATTCATGTCCCCTGGTCCTCCCTAACATATCTAGCCTATCCACATGGACCAAATTTAATCCTTGCATTATTTTAAAGACCTCAATCAATTGTCCTCAAAAAGCCTATTGTGGTGACAGGGCATTAAAGCTAGCGGCAGGGATAAATCTAGCGGCCCTCCTATGAACCTTTTCCAGATGCTCCATATCAACCATCATGTGAGGGGACCAAAACTGGACACAGTATACTAAATGAGGTCTAACCAGAGCCTTCTACAAAGACAGTATAGTATTTTTTGTTTTATATTTAGTCATCCTGATAATACATCTTAACACTCTTAGTTTTTGCAATATTCTCGTAGTATTGGCCATGAATCTTCAGAGATTCATGCACTATAACACCCAAGTCTTTCTCCTGCTCAGTAGCCTTGAGCATGCAATCCTGCATCATGTACACATGCTTGGTGTTGGCCCTACCCACCTGCACAACATTATATTTATCTATGTTGAATAACATCAGCCGGATGCGAGCCCATTCCCCCATTGTATGTAAATCAATCTGTAATCTATTTTTCTCATTTAAGGTCCTAACACCCACACAAATCTTTGTATCATCTGCAAGTTTCTCCACATGTTCATTCAGATCAATGGATAAAGATGATGAAAAGCAACAGTCCTAACACCGATCCCTGTGGGACTCCACTAGTGACCAGTCCCTATGCAAAACCACTACTATTAATAACTACCGTTTGTCTATGAGAAATCAACCGACTCCTTGTCCAACCTAAAATCTGCCCACTGATGTCTCAGAACTCAACCGTATGAATTAGCCCATCATGTGGCATGTTGTCAAAGGTGTTTTGAAATCAAGATACACAGTGTTGACCAGGCTACCTACATCCACTAACTTAGTAACTTCCACTAGGTTGGTGATGCATTCCTTTCCAGAAGCCATGTTGAGAGTCCCTAATAACACCTTCTCCATTAAGGTGGTCATACATTGTATCTTTCATGATCCCTTCTAGCAGCTTGCCTATAACCAAAGTCAAACAAATGGGCCTGTAATTTCCTGGTTCTGACTTATTGCCCTTTTTAAATATTGGCACCACATGGTCCTCTCTCCAGTCCAAGGGAACAATACCAGACCCCAGTGAGCCGTTAAATGTATGATTTAAGGGCTTGCAAAGCAAAGCCCAATTTTTTTGTGCATCCTCTGGTGATTGCTGTCAGGGCCAACAGCCTGATCTGTTTTGAGATTCCTTATTCTAGCCAGGACTGTAGCCGCATCCACTTTGACACTTTCAACTTTAACATCAACCCTATGTAGCAAAACAATGAGTTGTGTCCACCCATGCAAGGAAGTTGGGTCTATTTCATTATTAGAAGACCTGAGTACATGAATGTATCACTTGTGATGGAATTGGATTGATGATTGAAGACTTCAAATTCATAAAATAAAGGACATGGTGCTGACTTTTTAAAGACGAAGTGTAAAATGTTGTTAAAGATTTTCATGCCTGAAGTTGAATTGTGAGTTATGAGTTGGTAGCCACAGAAATTTAAATGTTGGGGTGAATGGGTGAAGCAAATGTGAGTAGGTATTCACCTAGAACTGTGAACACTGGACTAGAAGACACAAGATAAAGTTACAAGTCTCAAGTGAGACTGAGGATTAGATTTTTTTCTCTGCAGTGTAGTGGATAAGTGGAACAAACCAGCAATTACAACTAATTTTATGATGATTAAATCATTCCAAGAGCCAACTAAGTATCTAGTTAGAAGTGGGATTGAAGGTTATAGGGACAAGTATACAGCAGCGATCAAATACGGGGACTATGGAAACTCACCAGCCAAAGTTGAATAATGAAAGTGTGAGGTCAGATGTTTTGGAGTTCCCCTCTGATTTTTCTGGAAGATATTTTTCAGAGCTTTCAGTTAAACAAGTGGAGTCGAGATTGTAGTGGGATAGATTGTACATGGTCTGTGAGAATAGTTATGAGTACATGCCAATCTGCAAATCTTCATCACCGAGCAACAATTAAACTCTGAATGATTTCAGGTTGTATTTATTATAGCAATTAGACTTTCTGGCCTTAAAGGGAAAGGCTATCTTACGCACAGTTCCACCTTAGCAGCAGAATAATACATTGTACATAACATGGTGTCATTTTCCTGTCATTACACAACAGTGGACCATCTGATTTAACATGAGCAATGCTATTGCAGATCCACTTCTTAAAAATAAATCAAATTAATGTGTGTTCTTATGCCAAATGCCTACTCTTCAGTAATAAGGTCTAATTTTAGGATTCAAATGACATTGCAAACTGCTTGGCACCTTCCAAAAATAAATCAAATTAATGTGTGTTCTTATGCCAAATGCCTACTCTTGAGTAATAAGATTATGATCTAATTTTAGGATTCAAATGACCTTCCAAAATCTGCAATTCATTAGTAGGCCTGTTGCTCACTCTTTTGCATGGGAAGGAGGCATAATTCATAATCATTAATAGTTATATACTTTTTCTGACAATATTGCAGACCAGAACATCATCTTTCAATTTATTGACTGGATTTTGCGTGGAACTGCTCAGGTGATGTTTGTCAACAACCCACTGAGTGGCCTTATTATTTTGGCCGGGCTGATTGTGCAAAATCCATGGTGGGCACTGAATGGCTTCGTGGGAACAGTGTTCTCAACTCTGGCCGCACTTTTGCTCAGTCAGAACAGGTAAATGTGCTGTGGTAATACACATTTGATTACTAAAGTTTTCTTGCAAAAATTAATCAAAATGACATTCTGAAGATTTTCACTGAGCCATTAGTTACTATATTTATATTTCAAAAATATATGACATTTCTTGTGCTGCATGCTCACAAAGGCTACTATGTTTCAATCTTGTTTAATGCAAGATCTTGCCACATTAAATGATAAGGGAAAGTATTGTAACCTGTGGATCCTATTCAAGGGTCCACAAAGTAACAACTAATGTTTCACAAAGTGAACGTACCATACAATTGCCAGTTCAGACCTACGATGACTTCGGTCACTGCCCTGTAATTCTGGTTACTACTCTACTTCTAATTTGGCCACTGCATCATAGGATTAACAATTATGTGGCATTTAGTTTATTGTAGACTTGACATCAAAAATACCTTTTCAATGTACATAATAGTTGCTGCAAAGAAAAAATATTACGTCTAGAATTTTATTTCTGTAATGGCAATACATGTGTGAACATTAGAAAGAAAGAAATATAGTTTTTATGTATCAAAATCAACAGCATGTACAACTTCTCTTAAAAATAGCCTTTAGGAATTTGGGGAGAATCAGATTGTTTGTTGCCCAGATGGACTATTAAATGGGCTCACAGTCAGACATCAAAATTTAACTTTGAAACCAATAATATTAACTTAATCTAACTATAAACCTGTCCTAAAATGTCTTCCCTGCAGGGGAAATTCTAAAACTTACTAAAAGAATAAGTTACAATGGAAATCCTTGGCAATGATTGCATTGCCACCACAGCGAATGGAGACTAACAATCTGATTTTGAAGTCTATGTTCAAAGGGACATGAGGATTCAAATTTGCCATTAACTCATTAGGTCTCCATTTTTCTAAGTGTCAGACTTTTAAATTGGATTTTACTAAGATGAGCCTGAAGGAGGTGCAGGAAAAAAGATGGTTTAACAAAATGTTTGATTCAATGCAGCTAAAGTTAAAAAGACAGCTCAGATCCCCAGCTTAATTAACAACTCAGATAATTTCTGCAGCAGCTGCAGGATTAGTAATTAATGGCCCCAGTCTAGTCCAGAGATGGGCAGGTACAATTGTCTTTCCACAAAACCTGATCGGAAGTGAAAGGGAGCTGTACTTTGAATTTTCAGAATGTATTGGAGCCCAAATTATTAACAACAAACTGATATGATTTGCACTAGATCACATTGTTTGGTTAACCCAAGATCTATAGTCCTTCTACTGCCAAAGTTTGCTGGTGCACTAACACAATGCCTTATTGTGATGCTATTTATGATTAGCAGTGATAAAATGGTCCTGTGAACGATAGAAGAAATAAACTGCTCAAAGGAAGAAAGATCTTCTCAAAGGTTACATACTCATATGCATTTCTTGTCCGTGTTGTGGTATTTAACTTTTTTATTTTATAATTGCATTTGTTTGATGCCCTATTCCCAAACCAAACAAAATAAATGTGCTAATTCTTTAGCGTTCAGTTCTGAAATGTTAGTGTTTTATTACTTTCATCTTTTTAGGTCCGCGATTGCAGCAGGGCTTTATGGGTACAATGGCATCCTAGTTGGTCTTTTGATGGCCGTGTTTTGTGACAAAGGAGATTGGTATTGGTGGTTGTTGCCAGCTGTGATCGTCATGTCAATGACATGGTATGTTAAAAAATCTATTTGGACACTTATTTTATTGAAATTACACTAACACTATTTACTATAACTACATTCTACATTCAACTTTTTAAATCTTCCAATAGTGCTTTGAAAATAAAGGAATGACTTGTCATCTATAACATGAAATTTTAATCCTTTAAGGGAGCTATTGCATGATGAGACATGAGAAACAAACCTCTAATTCAACTCTAATACACCTGTCATACTACTTGAATATTGGGGTTGAAGTATTTAAATATAGGAACCACATTCTGAGAACTTAACTTCAGCCCTTTGAAAACTTTTTTTTTAAATACAACACGCTAATGTCTCGATATACAATGAAGGGATAAGAGAATCTTGCAACTTTATTATTTTTAATTACACAAGGGTGCTTTGTTTAAAAATACAAATACCACTGGAGGCCTGGGTGGCACCAGAAGGGTAGCCAGAAGGTAAGTCTTTCTTCCAAAAGGCCAACAGAATGAAGATCAGGGCAGAATCAGAAAATTACCCGGGTTGCACCTCAACAGAGCAGGGACAAATGTCCTCGCAGGGAGGTTAACTAGTTCTGTGGGGGTGGGTTTAAACTAATTTGGCAGGGGGAGGGGCACCAGGATGAAACATTAGAGAGGAGAAACAAGGTACACAGAGGACTGGGAGAGACAAACAGTATTAGAATAAAGAATAATTCAGAAATAGGAGGGATCAGACAGGGGGGGAAATGCGAGGCAGTCTAAGATGGGTTTGGAATGCATGTGCATAAATGCACGGAGCGTGGTAAATAAGCTTGATGAGCTGCAGGCACAAGTAGCCACATGGGATTATGATATAGTGGCAATAACGGAGAACTGGCTCAAACAAGGGGAAGAATGGACACTTAATATTTCTGGCTACAATGTATTCGGGAAAGATTGGGAAGGAAAAAAAGGAAGGGGGGTATGGTGGCAGTATTGATCAAAGATACTGTTGCAGCACTAGAAAGGGATGATGTACTTGAGGGTTAAAAGGGAGAATCTATTTTATTAGAATTAAGGAACAATAAAGGGGCTATTACACCGTTGGGTGTATACGATAGGCCACCAAATAGTGGGAAGAAGATAGAGAAGCAAATTTGCAGACAAATTGCAGAAAGATGCAAGCACTTTAGAGTAGTGATAATGGGGGACTTCAATTATCCCAATATAGACTGGAAAAATAACAGTGTAAAGGGCAAAGAGGGGGAGGAATTCCTGAAATATGTACAAGAGAACTTTCTTGATCAGTATGTTTCCAGCTCAATGAAGAAGGAAGCAGTGCTGGATTTAATTCTGGAGAATGAAGTGGGGCAAGTGGAGCATGTTTCAGTGGGAGAGCATTTGAGGAACAGCGATCAAAATATCATTAGGTTTAGAGTACTTATGGAAAAGGACAAGGAAAAATCAAATGTGAATATACTCAACAGGAGGTGAGCTAATTTCAGTGAGATAAAAGGGGATCTGGCCCAGGTGGATTGGAATCAAAGATTTGCGGGTAAAACAGTAAATGAGACCAGCACGAGAGCGAAGAGAGAGCGGGAATAAAAGGGGAGTGGCGTCGAGTGGGTAAAACAGTAAATGTGACCAGCGCAAGAGTGGAGAGAGAGTGGGAATAACAGAGGAGCGGCGTGAGTGGGTAAAATGGTAAATGAGACCAGCGCGAGAGCGGAGAGAGAGCGGGAATAAAAGAGGAGCGGGGCGAGTGGATAAAACAGTAAATGAGACCAGTCCGAGAGCGGAGAGAGAGTGGAGAGAGAGTGGGAATAAAAGAGGAGCGGGGCGAGTGGGTAAAACAGTAAATGAAACCGGAGAGAGAGCGGAGAGAGAGTGGGAATAAAAGGGAGCGGCGTCGAGTGAGTAAAACAGTAAATGAGACCAGCGTGAGAGTGGAGAGAGAGTGGGAATAAAAGGGAGCGGCGTCGAGTGGGTAAAACAGTAAATGAGACCAGCGTGAGAGTGGAGAGAGAGTGGGAATAAAAGAGGAGCGGGGCGAGTGGATAAAAGAAAACCACCTAAAGTGATGTCAGTGCAATGGAAGGAGCTGATTGGTGAGTAGCCAGTGAGTGGTTTTTTTTGTGTCCAGATCAGGAACAAGTCCTAAGTTTATTTCTCGTAGGCTTAGTAGTAGTCTAATAGAGGCACGGCAGGGCACCTCGGTCCCGTCAAATGCGCATACTGTGCCATCTGGGAAGTCCAGGACGCTTCCCGTGTCCTGGTTGGTCACATGTGCAGGAAGTGTTGTCAGCTGGAGGAGCTCGAGCTCCGGGTTTTGGAGCTTGAGCAGCAGCTTGTGTCACTGCAGTGCATTCGCGAAGCAGCGAGCTATGTGAATAGCACATTTCAGGAGGTGGTCACCCTGCAGCTTAAGAGTGTGCAGGCAGAGAGGGAATGGGTGTCCGCCAGACAGATAAGATGGACCAGACAGGTGTGCAGGAGACCCCCGAGTGCATTTCGCTCTCTAACCGGTAATACTGGTGAGAGCGAGGGTTCCTCTGGGGAGTGCAGCCAGAGCCAAATCCACGTGCCATAGGTGGCTCAGCTGTCCAGGAGAGGATGAGAAAGGTCAGGAGAGCAATAGTGATAGGGGATTCTATAGTTAGGGGAACAGGCAGGCATTTCTGGGGCCGCAGATGTGATTCCAGGATGGTATGTTGCCTCCCTGGTGCCAGGGTCAAGGATGTCACTGAGCGGCTGCAGAACATTCTGAGGAAGGAGGGTGAACTGCCAGCGGTCGTGGTCCATATTGGTACCAACGACAAAGGTAGGAAGCAGGATGATGTCCTGCAGGCAGATTTTAAGAAGCTAGAAAGAGATTAATAAGCAGGGCCTCAAAGGTAGTAATCTCCAGATTACTCCCAGTGCCACGCACGAGTGAGTATAGAAATAGGAGGATAGTACAAATGAATGCATGGCTGGAAAGATGGTGCAGAAGGGAGGGCTTTAGATTCTTGGGGCATTGTGACCGGTTCTGGGGGAGGTGAGACCTGTACAAGCCGGACGGGTTGCATTTCAACAGGGCCGGGACCAATATCCTCGCGGGGAGGTTTGCTAGTGCTGTTGGGGAGGGTTTAAACTAGCTTAGCAGGGGGATGGGAACCTGAGCGTAGATTCAGAAGGGAGAGAAGCAGAGCTGGAAATGGAAGGCAGAAAATTAGTAAGCGAGTTTGGAAGGCAGAGGAAACAAAGGTCAGAAAATAGACAACAAAGGAGTTTGGCAGTGCTTAATGGTGTATACTTCAATGCAAGGAGTCGAGTGAATAAGGCAGATGAGCTGAGGGCACTGATAGACATGTGGAAGTATTATATCTTAGATATTACTGAAACATGGCTTAAAGAGGGGCAGGAATGGCAGCTCAACATTCCTGGTTGCAGGGTTTTCAGACGAGATAGAGAGGGGGATAAAAAAGGAGGGGGTGGCAATATTGGTTAAAGAAACAATTACAACTGAGAGGAGGGATGATATGTTAGAAGAATCATCAAATGAGGCCATATAAGTTGAGCTAAAGAATAACAAAGGGGCAATCACACTACTGGGAGTGTACGATAGACCCCCAAACAGTCAGAGGGAGATCGAAGAGCAAATATGGAGGCAAATTTCTGAGAAGTACAAAAACAGTAGGGCAGTAATAGTAGGGGATTTCAACAACCCTAATATTAACTAGGATAGAATTAATGTAAAAGGTATAGAGGGTGCAGAATTCTTAAAATGCATTCAGGAAAACTTTACAACTGTAGTAAGACCTCCATACTCTTGTACTCCAACCCCCTTGCAATAAAGGCCAACATGCCATTTGCTTTCCTAATTGCCTGTTGTACCTGCATGCTAATATTTTGTGTTTCTTGTACGAGGACACCTAAATCTCTCGGAACACCAACATTTAATAGTTTCTCACCATTTAAACAATATTCTGTTTTTCTATTCTTCCTACCAAAGTGAATAACTTCACATTTTCCCACATTATACTCCATCTGCCAACTTCTTGCCCATTCACTTAATCTGTCTATATCCCTTTGCAGCATCTTTGGGCACTAACTTGGGCCTTGTAGCACCCATTATTTTGGCATTAAACGGCCTCTCCGACATCCAAGATGGCATCTTGAATGCACACGCACGTTTCCTGCATGACGTGCGCCAGAAGCCATCTTGGTAATAGGAGTTAGTGCAGGCGCAGATGAGGAACGCTGGAATCATGTAAAGTAGGGAGAAAATAGCTTCAATCAGTGTGCAACGTTGATTTAAAGTGATAGACACCATTTTGGGACTTAACGCTCAACTCAATGCACAGTCTTAACCCCGACCATCTGAACGTACCTTAGAGGAGGACCCCCACCAGAGCTATTTAAAGGGCCCATACAGGATTTACAGGTTAGTTGCTGGATTATGGCTTGAAACAGTGGTAATGTGTGAGGGTGAGAGGAAGCATCTGATTGGAAGAGTTGAGTACTGATGGAAAGAGTTTATTGGTATGTGGGGGATAGGGGGTGTAGTGCATGGAGCAGTTGGTATGAGATGCCACTTGACAGTTGACCTCACTCACCTTGACCACTCATGTCAAAGCATTGAACTTCTTCCTGCACTGCAACCATGTTCATGATGCTGTGCGCCTGGCATTGACTTCGTCCCCCGCTGCCTCCCACTGCCTTTTGAGTATATAGAATCATAGAAAATAGGAGCAAGAGTAGGCCAATCGGCCCTTCGGGCCTGCTCCACCATTCAAAATGATCATGGCTGATCGTCTAACTCAGTACCCTGTTCCCGCTTTTTCCCCATATCCCTTGATACCTTTAGCATTAAGAAATATATCTAGCTCCTTCTTGAATATATTTAATGACTTGGCCTCCGCTGCCTTCTGTGGTAGAAAATTCCACAGGTTCACCACCCTCAGAGTGGAGAAATTTCTCCTCATCTCAGTTCTAAATGGCATACCCCTTATCCTCAGACTGTGAACCCTGGTTCTGGACTCCCCAGCCATCGGGAACATCCTCCCTGCATCTAGTCTATCTAGTCCTGTTAGAATTTCATATGTTTCGATGAGATCACCTCTCATTCTTCTAAACTCTAGTGACTATAGGCCTAGTCGACCCAATGTCTCTTCATACATCAGTCCTGCCATCCCAGGAATCAGTCTGGTAAACCTTCGTTGCACTCCCTCCATGGCAAGGACATCCTTCCTCAGATAAGGAGACCAAATCTGCACACAATATTCCAGATGTGGTCTCACCAAGGCCCTGTACAACTGCAGTAAGACATCCCCGTTCCTGTACTCAAATCCTTTTGCAATGAAGGCCAACATACCATTCGCCTTCCTAACTGCTTGCTGCACCTGAATGCTCGCTTTCAGCAACTGGTGTACAAGGACACCCAGGTCTCGTTGCACCTCCCCTTTTCTTAATCTATCACCATTCAGATAATAATCTGTCTTTCTGTTTTTACAACCAAAGTGGATAACCTCACATTTATCCACGTTATACAGCATCTGCCATGTTCTTGCCCACTCACCCAACTTGTCTAAATCACATTGGAGCCTCTGTGCATCCTCCTCACGGCTCACATTCCACCCCAGCTTTGTGTCGTCTGCAAACTTGGAAATGTTACATTCAGTTCCCTCATCCAAATCATTGATATATATTGTGAATAGCTGGGGCCCAAGCACTGATCCCTGCAGTACCCCACTCATCACTGCCTGCCACCTGGAAAAAGACCCGTTTATTCCTACTCTCTGTTTCCTGTCTGTCAACCAATTCTCAATCCATGCCAGTATATTCCCCCCAATCCCATGTGCTTTAATTTTGCACACTAACCTCTTGTGTGGGACCTTATCAAAAGCCTTCTGAAAATCCAAATACATCACATCCACTGGTTCTCCCCTATTTATTCTACTAGTTACCTCCTCAAAAAACTCCAGTAGATTTGTTAAGCATGATTTCCCTTTCATAAACCCATGCTGACTTTGTCCAATCCCGTTAATGCCTTCCAAGTGTTCTGTTATCACATCCTTTATAATAGACTCAAGCATTTCCCCCACTACTGATGTTAGGCTAACTGGTCTGTAATTCCCTGTTTTTTCTCTCCCTCCTTTTTTAAATAGTGGGGTTACATTTGCCACCCTCCAATCTGTAGGAACTGTTCCAGAGTCTATAGAATTTTGGAAGATGACCACCAATGCATCCACTATTTCCAGGGCCACTTCCTTTAGTACTCTGGGATGTAGATTATCAGGCCCTGGGGATTTGTCAGCCTTTAGCCCCATTAATTTCCCTAGCACTATTTTTTTATTCATACTGATTTCCTTCAGTTCCTCCCTCTCACTAGACCCTTGGTTCCCTAACATTTCCGGGAGGTTATTTGTGTCCTCCTTTGTGAAGACAGAATCAAAGTATGTGTTTAATTGTTCTGCCATTTCTTTGTTCCCCATTATAATTTCCCCCATTTCTGACTGTAAGGGACCTACATTTGTCTTTACTAATCTTTTTCTCTTGACATATTTATAGAAGCTTTCACAGTCAGTTTTTATGTTCCCTGCTAGTTTACACTCATACTCTAATTTTCCCCTCTTAATCAATCTCTTTGTTCTCCTTTGCTGAATTCTAAACTGCTCCCAATCCTCAGGCTTGCCGCTTTTTCTGGCAATTTGTCTCCTCTTTGGATCTAATATGATCCCTAATTTCTTTTGTAAGCCACGGTTGAGCCACCTTTCCTGTTTTATTTTTGCACAAGAATGAATAATTGTTGTAATTCCTGCACACGTTCTTTCAATATTAGCCATTGCCTAACCACTGTCATCCCTTTTAGTAAAGTTCCCCAATCTATCCTAGCCAATTCACACCTCATACTTTCGTAATTTCCTTTATTTAGATTCAGGACTCTAGTTTCGGATTCAACTACTTCACTCTCCATCTTAATGAGGAATTCTATCATGTTATGGTCGCTCTTCCCTAAGGGACCCCGCATAACAAGATTGTTAATTAATCCTTTCTCATTGCACAATACCCAGTCTAGGATCGCCTGTTCTCTAGTTGGTTCCTCAACATATTGGTCTAGAAATCCATCACGTACACACTCCAGGAATTCCTCCCCCACAGTATTATTGCAAGTTTGGTTTGACCAATCTATATGTAAATTAAAGTCACCCATGATTATAGTTGTACCCTTCTTGCATGCATCTCTAATTTCCTGTTTAATGCCCTCCCCTACATCTCCACTACTGTTTGGGGGCCAATAGACAATCCCCACCAACGTTTTCAACCCCTTGGTGTTTCTTAGCTCCACCCATAAAGATTCCACATCGTGATTTTCCGAGCCAATATCCTTCCTCACAATTGCATTGATTTCCTCCTTTACTAACAATGCTACCCCACCTCCTTTCCCTATTTGCCTGTCCTTCCTAAATATTGAATAGCCCTGGATGTTCAGTTCCCATCCTTGGTCACCCTGCAGCCATGTCTCCGTAATCGCAACTATATCATACCCGTTAATATCTATCTGCACTGTTAATTCATCTACTTTATTGCAAATGCTCCATGCATTAAGACACAATGCCTTTAGACTTGTCTTTTTAAGATTGCTAGTCATCTTAGTATTATTTTACACTATAGCCCTGTTTGTTTTTTGCCCTTGTTTTCTCTGGCTTCCACAATTGCTTTTTCCCTTTCTGTCTTTTGTTTCTATCCTTGTTTCCCCCTCCTCTGTCTCCCTGCTCAGGTTCCCATCCCCCTGCCATTCTCGTTTAAACCTTCCCCAACAGCACTAGCAAACACCCCCACGAGGACATTGGTCCCGGTTCTGCTCAGGTGTAACCCGTCCCGCTTGTACAGGTCCCACCTTCCCCAGAACCGGTCCCAATGTCCCAGGAATCTAAATCCCTCCCTCCTGCACCATCCCTGCAACCACGCATTCATCTGGTCTATACTCCTGTTCCTATATTCACTTGCAAGTGGCACTGGTAGTAATCGTGAGATCACTACCTTTGAGGTCCTGCTTTTTAATTTATCTCCTAACGCCTTAAATTCACCTTGCAGGACCTCATCCTTTTTTTTAACCTATGTTGTTGGTTCTGATATGGACCACAGCTACTGGCTGGAGGGCCTCTTGCCCCCCCCCCACCCCCCGCGGATATAGGATGTCCCTCCCTCTGTCCACCTCTTGCACCAAGGTCTCTAGTGCATCAGCAGAGAACCTTGGTGCATGCTTTCCCGCAGGCCTGGTACCAACTCAGATCGGCAGCTTGGTGAGGTCTGGCATGCAGATTGGAGGATGTGGGATTTAGTAATGCGCATCCTTTATTCAATGTTTTAACATAACTCATCAGTGTGTAAACATAGGGATGGGACCTGCATCTGTGTTTTACATGTGCGATGTCTGATCTCCATTCAGACTCCACGCAGACAGTAGACTGTTATTTTCAGCAAATAACTGGTACCGGCTACCTTTAAGAGATTTCCAAGAAACATCCTCCCTTTAAGCGATTGAGCTCCTCTGGTGGTGGAAAGTGTGTATTGCATTGATTCCACGTGCAAGGAAAGGAAGGCTGATTGCAGGTAAGTCCTCGGATGGGTCCAAACTCACGTCCTGCCTGCGTAGGGTCCATCAGGCACGGGGCAGCCCCACCCGAAACGGACCCTTATCCAATTTCTCCCCCCTAGTGTCCTTCTCACAGCTTGCTTTGCCACCTAGCTTTGTATTGTCAGCAAACTTGGATACATCACACTTGGTCCCTTCATCTAAGTCATTCGTATAGATTGTAAATAGCTGAAGCCCAAGTACTGATCCTTGCAGCACCCCACTAGTTACAGACTGCCAACCTGAGAATGATCCATTTATCCCTACTCTCTGTTTTCTGTCCTTTAACCAATCCTCTATCCATGCTAATATATTATTCCCAACCCCATGAGCACTTACCTTGTGTAACAACCTTTTATGTGGTTCCTTATCGAATGCCTTTTGAAAATCCAAATATACTACACCCACTGGTTCCCCTTTTTCTACCCTACCAGTTACATCCTCAAAAAACTCTAATAAATTTGTCAAACACAATTTCCCTTTCATAAAACCATGTTGACTCTGCCTAATCATATTATGATTTTCTAAGTGCCCTGTTACCACTTCCTTAATAATGGATTCCATCATAGATAGGAATGGAACCAGGCGAATGCAGTCCCACCCAGCTGGACATCGCAGCAGAGGTGTTGGAGGAGGATGGTGTGGCCAAATATGTCAATGGCTGCAGACAGGTCAAGAAGGATGAGGAGGGAAAGTTTACCACGGTCACGGTCATAAGAACATAAGAAATAGGAGCAGGAGTAGGCCAATCGGCCCCTCGAGCCTGCTCCGCCATTCAATAAGATCATGGCTGATCTGATCCTAACCTCAAATCTAAATTCATGTCCAAATTCCTGCCAGCTCCCCGTAACCCCGAATTCCCTTTACTTCTAGGAAACGGTCTATTTCTGTTTTAAATTTATTTAATGATGTAGCTTCCACAGCTTCCTGGGGCAGCAAATTCCACAGACCTACCACCCTCTGAGTGAAGAAGTTTCTCCTCATCTCAGTTTTGAAAGAGCAGCCCCTTATTCTAAGATTATGCCCCCTAGTTCTAGCTTCACCCATCCTTGGGAACATCCTTACCGCATCCACCCGATCAAGCCCCTTCACAATCTTATATGTTTCAATAAGATCGCCTCTCATTCTTCTGGTCTCCAATGAGTAGAGTCCCAATCTACTCAACCTCTCCTCATATGTCCACCCCCTCATCCCCGGGATTAACCGAATGAACCTTCTTTGTACTGCCTCGAGAGCAAGTATGTCTTTTCTTAAGTATGGACACCAAAACTGTATGCAGTATTCCAGGTGCGGTCTCACCAATACCTTATATAACTGCAGCAATACCTCCCTGTTTTTATATTCTATCCCCCTAGCAATAAAAGCCAACATTCAGTTAGCCTTCTTGATCACCTGCTGCACCTGCATACTAACTTTTTGATTTTCTTGCACTAGGACCCCCAGATCCCTTTGAACTGCAGTACTTTCCAGTTTCTCGCCATTAAGATAATAACTTGCTCTCTGATTTTTCCTGCCAAAGTGCATAACCTCACATTTTCCAATATTGTATTGCATCTGCCAAATCTCCGCCCACTCACCCAGCCTGTCTATATCCCCTTGTAGGTTTTTTATGTCCTCCTCACTCTCTACTTTCCCTCCCATCTTTGTATCATCTGCAAACTTTGAAATGTTACACCCGGTCCCCTCCTCCAAATCGTTAATATAGATTGTAAAGAGTTGGGGACCCAGCACCGACCCCTGCGGAACACCACTGGCTACTGGTTGCCAGTCCCCAGCTTTATCCCCATAGCCCTGCAAATTTTCCCCCTTCAAGTATTTATCCAATTCCCTTTTGAATATTATTATTGAATCTGCTTCCATCATCCTTTCAGGCAGTGAATTCCAGATCATAACAACTCGCCGCATGAACAGTTTTTTCCTCATGGTGCCTCTGGTTCTTTTGCCAATCACCTTAAATCTGTGTGCTCTGGTTACCGACCTTTCTGCCACTGGAAACAGTTTCTCCCTATTTACTCTGTCAAAACCCTTTATGTTTTTGTACACCTCTAACAAATCTCCTCTTAACTTTCTCTGCTCAAAGGAGAACAACCCCAATTTCTCCAGTCTCTCCACGTAACTGAAGTCTTTCATCCCTGGTACCATTCTAGTAAATTTCCTCTGCACCCTCTCTAAGGCCTTGCCATCCTTCCTAAAGAGTAGCCATAATACTCCAGCTGATGTCTAACCAGTGTTTTATAAAGCTTTATCAGACCTACCTCCTGCTCCCTCGACCCTATTCCCGCCAAATTGCTGACCACCCAACTTCCCTTCCTGGCCCCCATGTTAACTGATATTCTTAACGGTTCCCTCTCCTCTGCTATTGTCCCCCTCCCCTTCAAATCTGCCGTCATCACCCCCCTCCTCAAAAAACCCACCCTTGACCCCTCCATCCTTGCAAACAACCAGCCTGTTTCCAACCTCAATTTCCTCTCCAAAGTCCTTGAACATATTGTTGCCTCCCTAATCCATGCCCATCTTTCCTGCACCTCCATGAACCCCTCCAATCAGGTTTCTGCCCCTGCCACAGTACTGAAATGGCTCTTGTCAAAGTTACAAATGAAATCCTATGTGCCGAGTGTCCCAGGCAGATCGCCGACAATGAGGATTTGAATTTAAGGCCGTTGCGTCGCCCTCAGGTAGGTCCTTGGACAGGGTTGGTGGTAGGGGTAGGGGGAAGCAATCATGAGAGAGTGGGATGACTGGGAGGGGGGTAGCGATCGCGAGAGGGAGGGAGGCAATCGGGAGGGGGCGAGCGGTGGACGGCAGTTTTAACATGGAGCCGCAAGGTTAGTATTTTTTTTTATGGTGGAGGCCTGCCGTGGTCTTTTGGTTACACCAAATGCAGATCACATTTTCTGGTTCTGGCTGCGTTCAGGGCAACCCAATTTTACAAAGCGGCCTCAAACAGGCATGAGGCCCCCTATTTGCATATGCAAAGAGCCTAGCACCTGTTTCAGGTATGGGCCCTGGATGCCTCTTTTTCTGCCTTCACCAATCCGGCAGGCGCGCCTGCTACATTGAATGCTTAGGTCTTGTTTTGCGCCTGAAAAACTGACATGCACCATCGAATCTCTCAGCCTATCTCTCTTTTCCCCATGGGCAAAGTCTAGTGCTATGGTGCCAATGTGTTGTTCGATTACTCACCCTTGCATCTCCATCCTAGTCCTCGTCACGTGTGTAAAATGTATACCTATTGGATAAGTCAAGTTCCACAGGTTCTTCCCATCATCTCCTACTTCCTAAGCGAGTAGTCACCTTTTTCGCCTCTACCATTTCTCTCAATCTGTGGGGTAACCACCTTCTGGAATGTGTGTTCCAGAAACCTTCCCTCCCCATGTGTTGTAATATGTAGCCAGCTGGTCCTCAAGCTCAGGATTCATCTTCTCGAGCAACATAATTTTCTGACACTTCATGCATATGTACTCCTCCTAAGTACTTTGCAGATCTAGGATATTCTATATCGTGCATGGAGAGTAAAATCGAGGAGGGGAATAAAAGGGGTGGCTGACCCGAACCCACCCATTTCCAGCCAGGTGGGTTCGGTTAAAATGATCCCCACTGTCTCTCAATACTCAATTCCTGTTTAGTCCAAACTTATTCTCTATAAAAACTCTGTCAGTATCTTGCTCAGTTGGCCTCTCACCGTTTGATGCTCACATATTACACTTTGATTACTTACTATTCATTGCTTTATTGTTGTGGTTATTGTTTGATTTTACTATATATCGCAAATTAAACATATTGGTCCCAGAAAATTCTCGGCCATTCCAGTGGACTCCCCCGTACTTTTGCTGGGGGTCTGCCAAAGCAGCTGCCCACTGGGATGACCGTAAACTCGGCCGGGAACTGAATACACTAGGTCCCCGCCTTAAGTGCAAGTATTCATGGTGGCCTTGTGGGTGCGGAGACACCATCTGTCCTTACAGGGCCATTGATGTAAGGGGGATGAAGACAGAGACTCCCTAAGTCAGGAGTTCCCAATCCTGGGCCTTCAGCCAACTTTGCCAACAGCTGCCAGAAATGGGGCCTACATGGGGATCCATGTCATGATCGAGGTCTGGACCCCTGAAGATTACAGGGAATTTTATTTTTTTATTTTTAATGCTGCCTCCTTCACAGGAGGACACTGTGGGCAAATTTATCAGCTTTCCAGTGGGGGTGGAAACCTGGATATCCTCCCCCCCCCCACCCCAGCATCTTTGATAAAGGGGGAGAATGCTGTAGATGGACCCCCAAACTGCTGAAAGCCCCTCCCCACGACTCCAAGGATTACACCAGGGTCAGCAGCGGAGTTCAGTAGCAGTGCTATCATGGCATATCTCTGTGTTAAAAAATGCAGACAAAGAAATGTCATACAGACATGTTAAGTGTTTGCCCACTAATATTGCCAGTAGTAATCTCTGTGTTAATATATACTGAAACTTCCTCTTTGATCTTCTTTGAAACTGGCATAGAATATTTGTTGCTTTGCGATTTGCCTAGGATGTTGATTTGAAGGAGAGCATAGTGAACATACAGGCCAGGTATCGCTATGCTGAAATAAAGATTTCAGGTTGTGCCTGGAGGCAAATAAATCCTTAATCTGTGCTACATACTTAGAAAAAGAGCCCCCAAAAAAAGATCTAGTGCAGAAAGGGTATCGGAAAAGAAAAAATGGGCATTAAATTGTTGGTAGGAGATGCCACTTGACAGTTGACCTCACTCAACTTGACCACTCGTGTCAAAGCAATGAACTTCTTCCTGCACTGCATCCATGTTCATGGTGCTATGCGCCTGGCATTGACTTCGTCCCCTACTGCCTCCCACTGCCTCTTGAGCATATGTCTGGAGGGCCACTTATAACTACAATATGGGGTAGGTCTGTTCAAAAGTTTGACTTTTAGTAATGCATGTTCAGTTTGCATTCAGTGGGGGTTAAATTGGTTAACCCCTGAAAATGCATTAACCCGCGCCCGGTCAATTTGTTGCAGGTAGCACGCTCGTGCTACCAGAGAATGTACCCCGTGTATGCGAAAAAAAAACAAGCCTTGACATGAGGATTCCATGGCATTTGCACTTTCCACCAGCAGGGGGAGCCCGAATCTCTTAAAGGCAAGCTGTATCTCTGACAGGCAACCTGCATCTCTTAAAGGTAGCCAGTATCTGTTATTTGCTAAAAATAAGATGGGGTCTACACGGATTCTGAATGGAGATCAGACATCAAACAAGTAAAACACAGATGCAGCTCCCATCCCTATGTTTACAAATTGTTGAGTTATGTTAAAATATTGAATAAAGGGTGTGCACCACTAAATCCCACATCCTCCAATCTGCACGACAGACCTCACCAATCTGCTGGTCCGAGTTGGTATCAGGCCTGCGAGAGTGCGTGCACCAAGGTTCCCTGCTAATGCACTAGAGGCCTTGGTGCAAGAGTAGGACAGTAGGAGGGGCATCCGATGTCCGTGGGAGGGGGGGGGGGGGGCTGCAAGTGGCCCTCCAGACGTATGCTCAAGAGGCAGTGGGAGGCAGTAGGGGACGAAGTCAATGCCAGGCATATAGCACCACGAACATGGATGCAGTGCAGGAAGAAGTTCATTGCTTTGACACGAGTGGTCAAGGTGAGTGAGGTCAACTGTCAAGTGGCATCTCCTACCAACTGCACCACTAGCCGCATCCACTGCTCCACGCACTACACCCCACGTCGCCCACCTACCAACAAACTAAAAAAAAGTTCAAGAGAAATAGAGGTAGGAATCGGTATGCATTTTTCAAGTGTAAAACGGGCACAAAACCGACCAATTTAGCAGTAGAGTGGCCTGCGCCCCATCTGCAAAGGCGTTCGTCCGGCTGCTAAATTCGTGGAGACCAATTTTTAGGCATCCGCCTAAAACATGCATTAAGCCCCTTAAATATATTTCAGGGGTCCAGATTCTTCAGCGGGCCCCGTGGCCGCCAACTGCAGGTAATTTTTTTTAAAAAACCTTCCTGTGGAGCCAGGGGGAGCAGGAGTTTTTTTTTTATTCGTTCATGGGATGTGGGCGTTGCTGGCGAGGCCGGCATTTATTGCCCATCCCTAATTGCCCTTGAGAAGGTGGTGGTGAGCCGCCTTCTTGAACCGCTGCAGTCCGTGTGGTGAAGGTTCTCCCACAGTGCTGTTAGGAAGGGAGTTCCAGGATTTTGACCCAACGACGATGAAGGAACGGCGATATATTTCCAAGTCGGGATGGTGTGTGACTTGGAGGGGAACGCGCAGGTGGTGTTGTTCCCATGTACCTGCTGCTCTTGTCCTTCTAGGTGGTAGAGGTCGCGGGTTTGGAAGGTACTGTCGAAGAAGCCTTGGCGAGTTGCTGCAATGCATCCTGTGGATGGTACACACTGCAGCCACTGTGCGCCAGTGGTGAAGGGAGTGAATGTTTAGGGCGGTGGATGGGGTGCCAATCAAGCGGGCTGCTTTGTCCTGGATGGTGTCGAGCTTCTTGAATGTTGTTGGAGCTGCACTCATCCAGGCAAGTGGAGAGTATTCCATCACACTCCTGACTTGTGCCTTGTAGATGGTGGAAAGGCTTTGGGGAGTCAGGAGGTGAGTCACTCGCCGCAGAATACCCAGCCTCTGACCTGCTCTCGTAGCCACAGTATTTATATGGCTGGTCCAGTTAAGTTTCTGGTCAATGGTGACCCCCAGGATGTTGATTGTGGGGGATTCGGCGATGGTAATGCCATTGAATGTCAAGGGGAGGTGGTTAGACACTGTCTTGTTGGAGATGGTCATTGCCTGGCACCTGTCTGGCATGAATGTTACTTGCCACTTATCAGCCCAAGCCTGAATGTTGTCCAGGTCTTGCTGCATGCGGGCTTGGACTGCTTCATTATCTGAGGGGTTGCGAATGGAACTGAACACTGTGCAATCATCAGCGAACATCCCTATTTCTGACCTTATGATGGAGGGAAGATCATTGATGAAGCAGCTGAAGATGGTTGGGCCTAGGACACTGCCTTGACCTGTAGCTGAGATGATTGGCCTCCAACAACCACGACCATCTTCCTTTGTGCTAGGTATGACTCCAGCCACTGGAGAGTTTTCCCCCTGATTCCCATTGATTTCAGTTTTACTACAGCTCCTTGGTGCCACACTCGGTCAAATGCTGCCTTGATGTCAAGGGCAGTCACTCTCACCTCACCTCTGGAATTCAACTCTTTTGACCATGTTTGGACCAAGGCTGTAATGAGGTCTGGAGCCGAGTGGTCCTGGCGGAACCCAAACTGAGCATCGGTGAGTAGGTTATTGGTGAGTAAGTGCCGCTTGATAGCACTGTCGACGACACCTTCCATCACTTTGCTGATGATTGAGAGAAGACTGATGGGGCGGTAATTGGCCAGATTGGATTTGTCCTGCTTTTTGTGCTACCCACGACTCTACAGTCCTGGTGATCGGCTACCCTGTTGCCCGATCCATCCCCCCTCCTACAACTTACCTGAGAGCCGAATTCATTTCTCTTGTGGGGCGAGCTGCCTGTGGAGGCATGACACATGCCAGCAGTTTATCCCGAAGATGTGGACAAGGCCCAGGGCCCAATTTCAGAACAGCCTTGGGCTTCTCTGGTCGAGCGTGTGCTGCTAGTGCAGTGCTGATTCTGGGCCCGAAAATGGGATCCAGATTAATTTCTATCCCATAGATTGGAAAGTTACATAGTAATTGATTTAACATGGCCAAATACATTTACTTATTCTATAGGAGTTATTTTCTCACATTGTAGGGACTCTCGTCCACGGGGAGCGCATAGCAGAAATACTGTCACGCACTAAACACAATTTCCTGATCAAAACAGGTAGGAAAATCATTGGCAGCATGCCCAAATTTCCAATATGCACTCCCAGTGAAAAATCTCCCCACCAGAAGCACAAAGGCAAAACATTACTATTTAAATTTGATATTTGGTTCAGGCAAATTAAAAATGATTCTCCATACGCAAAGTAAATTCTTTACAGAAATGTATAATTAAAATTGTGATCCATTTCATAAAAATAATAAGGGTAGATTGTAATAAGTTCAGGAGAATAATAGTATAAGAGGTGGATGCTAGAAAAATCTTGAGCTTTCTCTGACAGTCCGGATGAAACAGCATAGAACTGGAGAATGAATTACCTGCTGACTAAAAGCAGTGGAATGCACAACCAATTGAGATACAATCAAATAGCAAAATAAAGGGAAATAATATAATCGCTCAACCCTTGTAAATGGCCTGACCACAAAATTAACTGCAGTTTAAACAAGCACAGGGAGATTGTTGATAGCAATATTTAAACTAATTTCTCATCTTTAGAAGGGATTAACAGAGGAGTGATTAGGACATTTATAGAGATAGGAGTTATTTTATTGGAATAAAGCCAACATGTTGTTGTAGAAGAAAGACAGCAGGAGTTATGATAATGTAAATCAGTGGCTCCTCACAAACTACACCAGAGATTGTGATTTTTCTGAAACATCTCAGAGCAAAATTGTTCTTTTGTTCTCATTTTTTCAAGTTAAGGATAAATATAGAGGGGTAGAAATTGGTCTTGGGTGGAAACGCTACACGGGAAGCATCGCACGGGCCGCCTCTTATACACCGCGCTTGATACCCAGTTCTATTGAAGTCAATGGAACTGAATCTCGGACTGGGTGTACAACAGGCGGTCGATAATATAGGGCTGGGCATAGAACGGGCTGTCGATAATATAGGGCTGGGCGTACAACGGGCTGTCGATAATATAGGGCTGGGTGTACAACGGGCGGTCGATAATATAGGGCTGGGCGTACAACGGGCTGTCGATAATATAGGGCTGGGTGTACAACGGGCGGTCGATAATATAGGGCTGGGCGTACAACGGGCGGTCGATAATATAGGGCTGGGCGTACAACGGGCAGTCGATAATATAGGGCTGGGCGTACAACGGGCGGTCGATAATATAGGGCTGGGCGTACAACGGGCTGTCGATAATATAGGGCTGGGTGTACAACGGGCGGTCGATAATATAGGGCTGGGTGTACAACGGGCTGTCGATAATATAGGGCTGCGTGTACCACGGGCGATCGATAATATAGGGCTGGGTGTACAACGGGCTGTCGATAATATAGGGCTGGGTGTACAACGGGCGGTCGATAATATAGGGCTGGGTGTACAACGGGCGGTCGATAATATAGGGCTGGGCGTACAACGGGCGGTCGATAATATAGGGCTGGGCGTACAACGGGCGGTCGATAATATAGGGCTGGGCGTACAACGAGCGGTCGATAATATAGGGCTGGGTGTACAACGAGCGGTCGATAATATATGGCAGGGTGTACAACGAGCGGTCGATAATATAGGGCGGGGTGTACAACGGGCGGTCGATAATATAGGGCTGGGTGTACAACGGGCTGTCGATAATATAGGGCTGGGTGTACAACGGGCGGTCCATAATATAGGGCTGGGTGTACAACGGGCGGTCGATAATATAGGGCTGGGTGTACAACGGGCGGTCGATAATATAGGGCTGGGCGTACAACGGGCGGTCGATAATATAGGGCTGGGTGTACAACGAGCGGTCGATAATATAGGGTTGGGTGTACAACGAGCGGTCGATAATATAGGGCTGGGTGTACAACGGGCTGTCGATAATATAGGGCTGGGTGTACAACGGGCGGTCGATAATATAGGGCTGGGTGTACAACGGGCGGTCGATAATATAGGGCTGGGTGTACAACGGGCGGTTGATAGTGTCAGACTGGGCGTACAACGGGCGGTCGATAATATAGGGCTGGGTGTACAACGGGCGGTCGATAATGTCGGACCGAGTGTACAATGGGCGGTCGATAATGTCGGGCTGCGTGTACCACGGGCGATCGATAATATAGGGCTGGGCATAGAACGGGCAGTCGATAATATAGGGCTGGTCATAGAACGGGCGGTCGATAATATAGGGCTGGGCGTACAACGGACGGTCGATAATATAGGGCTGGTCATAGAACAGGCGGTCGATAATATAGGGCTGGGCGTACAACGGACGGTCGATAATATAGGGCTGGTCATAGAACGGGCGGTCGATAATATAGGGCTGGGCATAGAACAGGCGGTCGATAATATAGGGCTGGGCGTACAACGGGCGGTCGATAATATAGGGCTGGGCGTACAATGGGCGGTCGATAATATAGGGCTGGGCATACAACAGGCGGTCGATAATATAGGGCTGGGCATAGAACGGGCGGTCGATAATATAGGGCTGGGCATAGAACGGGCGGTCGATAATATCGGGCTGGGCACAGAACGGGCGGTCGATAATATAGGGCTGGGCGTACAACGGGCGGTCGATAATATAGGGCTGGGCATAGAACGGGCGGTCGATAATATAGGGCTGGGCGTACAATGGGCGGTCGATAATATAGGGCTGGGCGTACAACGGGCGGTCGATAATATAGGGCTGGGCATAGAACGGGCGGTCGATAATGTCTGACCGGGTGTACAATGGGCAGTTGATAATATCAGGCTGGGCGTATAATGGGCGGTCAATACGATACCACCCGTTTTGCGGTGCTGCCTCAGACGAATTTCTACCCCAGAGAGTTCTTGAAAAAGAGGGAAAAATTGGAGTGTTGACAGGGAAATTTTAAAATGAAGTGGGAAAGAGACTCTGATGAACGGTGATTAAGGTTGAGCAATTGTTGCAGTTGCAGCACCCAAGTTGTTGACTTCAAAATTTGTGGTGTTGTGTTCATACAGCTCAGTGAGGAGACCAAGTAGAGTTCAAATTCACTCCAAGATGCTGCACCTTCAGATCCATTAGTACTATACTGGGAAATTAGGAACACAATGGTGCAGATTAAACTCAGAAACTGAGTGACATCAACAGATCTTGATGAAACTTTCAGATTTGGAGAATTTAGTGGCCAATTGAAGTATAACTCCCAGTTAGCAACAGATGAGCAACAGAAAGACTTATGTTTTGCTATAGAGGAGACAATGAAATGGGGAAAGAAGAAGTAAAGCATTACTAAGAAAGACTCTTGACAGTGGTGAAAGAGATCCAAGCCGAATGACAAGATTACGAAGGGTATGGTAGCATAGTGGTTATGTTACTAGGCTAGTAATCCAGAAGCCTGGACTAATAGTCCAAAGAGAGTTCAAATCCTACCAAGGCAGCTGGGGAATTTAAATCCAGTTAATTAAATAAAATCTGGAATAAAAAGCTCATATCTGTAATGGTGACTACCGGATTATCACAAAAACCCATCTGGTTCACTAATGCCCTTTAGGGAAGGAAACCTCCTTACCCAGTCTGACCTATATGTGACTCCAGACTCACAGCAATGTGGTTGATTCTTAACTACCCTCTGAAATGGCCAAGCAAACCACTCAGTTGTGCAATCCAGTCACAATAAGAATAAAACTGGACAGACTACCTAGGCACCGCATGACAAAGGCAAACCAAGCCCAGTTGACCTTCAAAATCCTCCTCACTAATATCTGGGGACTTGTGCCAAAATTGGGAGAGCTATCCCAAAGACTAGTCAAGCAACAGCCTGACATCGCCATACACACAGAATCATACCTTTCAGCCATCGTCCCAGACTCCTCCATCGCCATCCCTGGGTATGTCAAACATGGGCAAGGAAATCTCCTGCTGATTACCACCTACCACCCTCCCTCAACTGATGAATCAATCCTCCTTCATGTTGGAGGAAGCACTGAGGGTAGCAAGAGCAGAGAATGCACTCTGGCTGGGGGAACATTAACGTCCATCACCAGGAGTGATTCGGTAGCACCACTGCTGGCTGAGTCCTGAGGGACATAGCTGCCAGACTGGGCCTGCAGCAGGTGGTGAGAGAAACAACATGAGGGAAAAGCCTACTTGACCTCCTCCCCACCAATTACCTGTCGCAGTATTGGTAGGAATGACCACCGCACAGTCCTCGTGGAGACGAAGTCCCGTCTTCACATTAAGGACACCATCACAACGAGTTGTGTGGCACTACCACTGTGCTAAATGGGATAGATTCCGAACAGATCCAGCAGCTCAAAACTGGGCATCCATGAAGCACTATAGGCCATCAGCAGCAGCAGAATTGTATTCCAGCACAATCTGTAACCTCATGGCCCGGCATATTCCTCACTCTACCATTACCAACAAGCCAGGGGATCAACCCTGGTTCAGTGAGGAGTGTAGAAGAGCAGCACCAGGCGTACCTAAAAATGAGGTCCTGGTGAAGCTACAACACAGGACTACATGCATGCTAAACAGCAGAAGCAACGTGCTGTAGACAGAGCTAAGCGATTCCACAACCAACGGATCAGCTCTGCAGTCCTGCCACATCGTGAATGGTGGTGGACAATTAAACAACTAACGGGAGGTTGAGGCTCCGTGAACATCCCCACCCTCAATGATGGCAGAGCCCAGCATGTGTGTGCAAGAGATAAGGCTGAAGCATTTGCAATCATGTTCAGCCAGAAGTACCGAGTGGATGATCCATCTCGGCCTCCCACCATCACATGAAGCCAGTCTTCAGCCAATTTGATTCACTCCACGTGATATCAAGAAATGGCTGAGTGCACTGGATACAGCAAAGGCTATGATCCCCGGCTGTGGTGCTGAAGACTTGTGCTCCAGAACTAGCCGTGCCTCTAGCCAAGCTGTTCCAGTACAGCTACAACACTGGCATCTACCCGAAGAAGTGGAAAATTGCCCAGGTATGTCCTGTCCACAAAAAGCAGGACAAATCCAATCCAGCCAATTACCACCACCTCAGTCTACTTTCAATCATCAGCAAAGTGATGGAAGGTGTCATCGACAGTGCTATCAAGCGGCACTTACTCACCAATAACCTGCTCACCGTTGCTCAGTTTGG
Source organism: Heptranchias perlo (assembly GCF_035084215.1). Classification (NCBI taxonomy): domain Eukaryota; kingdom Metazoa; phylum Chordata; class Chondrichthyes; order Hexanchiformes; family Hexanchidae; genus Heptranchias; species Heptranchias perlo. Next base: position 56,704,323 of record NC_090325.1, read on the forward strand.
GTTCCGCCAGGACCACTTGGCTCCAGACCTCATTACAGCCTTGGTCCAAACGTGGACAAAAGAGCGGAATTACAGAGGTAAGGTGAGAGTGACTGCCCTTGATATCAAGGCAGCATTTGACCGAGTGTGGCACCAAGGAGCCCTAGTAAAATTGAAGTCAATGGGAATCAGGGGGAAAACTCTCCAAAGGCTGGAGTCATATCGAGCACAAAGGAAGATGGTAGTGGTTGTTGGAGGCCAATCATCTCAGCCCCAGGACATCGCTGCAGGAGTTCCTCGGGGCAGTGTCCTAGGCCCAACCATCTTCAGCTGCTTCATCAATGACCTTCCCTCCATCATAAGGTCAAAAGTGGGGATGTAGCACAGTGTACAGTTCCATTCACAACCCCTCAGATAATGGAGCAGTCCGTGCCCACATGCAGCAAAACCTGCTTGGGCTGATAAGTGGCAAGTAAAATTCACGCCAGACAAGTGCCAGGCAATGACCATCTCCAACAAGAGAGAATCTAACCACCTCCCCTTGACCATTGCTGAATCCCCCACCATCAACATCCTGGGGTCACCATTGACCAGAAACTTAACTGGACCAGCCACATAAATACTGTGGCTACAAGAGGTCAGAATCAGGGGGGAAACTCTCCAGTGGCTGGGTATTCTGTGGCAAGTGACTCACCTAACTCCCCAAAGCCTTTCCACCATCTACAAGGCACAAGTCAGGAATGTGATGGAATACTCTCCACTTGCCTGGATGAGTGCAGGTCCAACAACACTCTAGAAGCTCGACACCATCCAGGACAAAGCAGCCCACTTGTTTGGCACCCCATCCGCCAACTTAAACATTCACTCCCTCCACCATTGGCGCACTGCGGCTGTAGTATGTACCATCTACAAGATGCGTTGCAGAAACTCACCAAGGCTTCTTCGACAGCATCTCCCAAACCCATGACCTCTACCACCTGGAAGGACAAGGGCAGCAGGCACATGGGAACACCACCACCTGAACATTCCCCTCCCAAGTCACACATCATCCTGACTTGGAAATATATCGCCGTTCCTTCATCGTCGTTGGGTCAAAATCCTGGAACTCCCTAACAGCACTGTGGGAGAACCTTCACCACACAGACTGCAGCGGTGCAAGAAGGCGGCTCACCACCACCTTCTCAAGGGCAATTAGGGATAGACAATAAATGCTGGCCTTGCCAGCGACACCCACATCCCATAAATGAACGAATAAAAAAAAAAAATCCAGAGGTGCACACAAGAATTGGGAGTCAACGGGGAACAATAGTCGGTCAGGGGCTCATAGTACTGGGCTCAGGAAAGCCCAAAGTCATGTTGCCACTGGACTTTGAGAATGACTTGCTCTATTTAATAGGCGATTGAGTGGTAGGGCAAGTGAGTAACCCAACTGGGTGCAGCCATTAGCAAATGCGAATGATAGTCTCACATGGTTTTGGTAGCATTTTTTTTTTGCTTTCTAGCCAATCCTCATGGTAGCAATAGAAATTACCAGAGGAACAGTGGAGGAGAAATTGGTATGCGTTTACACTCGTTTTTCGGGTGTAAATGTATACCAATTTCTGGGCATGAGGTCCTGCGCCCAATCTGCTTTGCCGGCATGCCCGCCACCGTATTGGTCCACACTGTTTTTAAGCATCCCTGGCAGCCACCTGAAAGCAGCGTCTGTTTCAGGACCATTCTGCAATATTCGTTAAAAACTAGGCGGAGCATGCGTCCTTCCTGCTCCAACTAGTTTTTCCAGTTCTACAGTAACCCAACCAGCGGACTTTTTGCCGGAGGCTGCAGAAAAGGAGAAAGAGGTCGAGATGCAGAGAAGTTTCGGGAGTGAATTCCAGATCTTAGAGCCTAGGCAGCTGAAGGTACGGCTGCCAATAGTGGAACGATGAAAATCGGGGATGCGCAAGAGGCCAGAATTGGAGGATCGGAGGGTTATAAGGCTGGAAGAGGTTTCGGAGATAGGGAGCGGCAAGGCCATAGAGGGATTTGAAAACAAGGATGGGAATTTTAAAATTGAGGCATTGCTTCACATGCAGGTAGCACTGTTTGGGACATTATAGATAAAGCACACATCTATCCATCTGGGTACTAAATTCTCATAAAATCCACCATCATGTGTTTATATACAATCTATGTGTTTGGCACAATTAACATTGTGCCAATCAAAGAATGTATAGTTAATATGGTGCATCTCATTGATCTGTGAGGCCCTCCAACATTTGTACTCACAAAGTCTATCTGAACCTCCCTCCCAAATAAATCCATATTCTTCTCATATTCAGTGAGAGGTTTCTAGTAATAGGGTCCACTACTGGTTCAACATTGTACCCTGCTGTTATGTTAAAGTTTCACCTTTAAATATGAGGAATATGGACTCAGACAGATAATTTGGCATATGAAAGATTTGGCCTGTGTACGTTACCATTGCCATCATGACAATATATAATATAATTTGCGTAAAACCCTGTCACTCTCACCTGTATTGCTTCACTTGCTACAGCCTTGTAAACATTTCTCTTTGTATTGATAGGGTTGCTTTCTCCAAAGCATGCTTGGAGGCCCCTCCTTAGAAAAAGGTCCCACCATTTCTCCATATATCAGACTTCCATGTAGGAAATCTTGGGGGGGTGAAAATGGCTTACTTTGTGGTCACTCAGCTATTTTGCTGAGTTGTATTGTGTGTTCCACAGCTGGATTGATTTTTAACATGTATATTAGTTAGCTGGCTCATTAACTGCTTGAGAAATGTTAATCATTATTATAGGTGTGTTGTAATTGGCTTTATTTTTTGTTCCCACTAATGAAAGTAAACAATTTAAAACCACATGTTTCTGCCATTTCATTAGTGAATAGCAAATAGCGATTAAAGGTCATTTATTCTTTTTGTGAGAAAAGAGGAAAATAATGTCCTTTAATAAATGAATAATAACTTTATCTTATATTTGTACTCAAAGCAATTTCTTTTTGCAGCCCTATTTTTTCAAGTGCCTTGGCCGCTGTGATGGGTAAATGGGATCTGCCTGTTTTCACTCTGCCTTTTAATATGTCTGTTGGCCTGTTCATGGCTGCAACAGGACACTACAACCAGCATTTCCCTCAGGTTCTTATTGAACCTGTGACTTCATCACAAAACATCACATGGCCTGATCTCAGTATTCCAATGGTAAGGAAAATTATGTGCTATTTTACCATCCTTAAACACAGTATGATAGATAGCAAGCATATTAAATGGTAGAGGTAGCGTTAAACATACACAGCAAACTATATCTATTCAAAGCTAATTAATTTTGAATAAGCTTATATTCTCATTTGAATAACTATTAATTTGTAATTATGATTTTTCTCTTTATATATGCAATTATGTATGTTACTGAAGGACTTACAAGTCATCTGTTGATATGACTGTAAATTATGTGATTATGGTAGGATAATCTCCCTCGTTTGCGCACTATACCCTCATAATACTTTTCACAATAACACTTGGTTACCAAGCTGTTGTGAAAACATAAAGGGGTAGATTTTTATGTGTCCAGTGGGTGAGAGGTGAGTAATTCGAACCTACTGCCTGCCCGATAGAATCAGTCTGAGGCCCCACCAATATTCATGGCCGGGCTTCATTTCCGTCGGTGAGCAGCTTGCCGATCGAAGGCGGCATAAAATCTGACGGTGCCAGAATGCAGCTCAACGCAGGTAAGTTTAGTGGGGGTGGGGGTGGGGGGGGGGGGGGGGGAGGCAATCCTAGGCGAGGTCCACTGAGGGTCAGGCAATGTGGGGCCAGGAGTACCAGTAATGCTACTCCTGACCCGAGAAAAATCATTTTAGAAGTTTAACTTGTTTGTTTTGCAGCTGCCTGCAACGGTCCTTTTAAGAACACCTGGGGTAGGCCGCTAAACGTTCGTACCAATGCTCGGAGCATGCACGGCACATGCTCTGCCCCTTGGTACCTGAAAATTGCATTGGGATCCTATTGACATCATAGGACCCCAAATTGCATGGACTAAGGAAGTGCCTGCCTATTTTCACACATATTTCAAGGACTCCACAACATTGCGGCAACGGGAACAGGGTAGTAAGTTCTGTGCTCCAATTTTCCTCGTGCTACCAGCCCATTCACGTCAGAAAACGGGGACACAAATCAGCCCCATAGTAGTATGCATGGGCCCAGTATCTTAAATCGAATCCCAAAAATACACTGGTGCCAAAAATCTGCAGGGGGAGCATCCCTGTGTAAATAGAGGGATGGGTCTGCTCAGGACGTCACCACACACCTTGCCAAAGTTCATGTTTTAGATGAGTGGCTGGCGCCTGCACCACTAGCAGTGCATCTAGGGAACCTGCCTGACCCGCGTGCCAGAAAGTTTGGCTTAACTTGTCGGTTCTGTGGCGGGGGGGAGGGGGGTGGCGGGGGGCGGGTGGCAGAGGTGGAGTGACAGGCCCTCCCTGGAAAGAACTTAGATATGCCCCCAGCAGCCCCCTTTGTAAGGGGACCACTTTAGAATCATTTTAGAAAAATCTATTTTTCTTAGGGGTCTGCTCTGGACACCCATGTGGGGCCAACCTCTCTCGTCTAGCGGCATCGTACGTCTAGTCTCATCATAATCGGGCTCTCAGTCTCATTTCTGGTTCTTTCAACACATCCTGCCAGAGTTTTTGCAGGATTGCACTGGAAGGGCTGTGAACTTTCAAGATCTGATGTCAACTTGCCAAAAATGTCAGCCAAGTATCCTATATTACTAACGACACATAGGAGTTAAAAACATAATAGAGTTTAACAAATAGTTAACAGTCTATGAAGCTTCTTGCTACCTAACATCACATTTAACCATATCTCAGAAGTGTTCAACCTGTGGCCCTATGGCTAACTGCAGCCTCCAAGGCCTGGCAATCCAGCCCAAGAAGCCCAGACAAATCAACCCATTTGTACCAATATTTCTTATTTGCTGGCTTTTCCCGTTTCAGTTTTGTGGGTCTGAAGGTTTGGCAAGTTTTATTTGTAGCAAAGTTGCCTCATCATTGGATAATTCTTAATTCAGAACAGCACAATCTGTTAGTATCAAGATACATGCAAATTAATGGGAACATGGTTTTAAACTTTGTATGTGGTCCCCGAGACTCCATGGTACGCACCTATCTGACCCACAAAGTCAAAAAGATTGGACACAACGGCCTTATTCAATTAATAATGCTTACAATATTTGCTTTCTGTGCACAAAAAAACATTTTCAGTTGAATCAACTGGATCTAAAGTTAATTTGCAGTGATGCAAACTGGATTTGCTGCTCTACAACAATGGGAAGCTTAGTTTACAATGTGGGCCAGTTGCTGAATCCTGCATTACTGTTCTGATCTTAAAAAAAACCTTTACCTTGTGAAAAGTAAACAATTTTACAACACCAAGTTATAGTCCAGCAATTTTATTTTAAATTCACAAGCTTTCGGAGGCTACCTCCTTCCTCAGGTGAACGATGTGGAAATGAAATCCTCGAAATGAAGTCGCATTTATAATTCACAGAACAATGCTTGGTGATTACAGACAGTTTTTTCAACTGCCCGTTGCCAAGGCAATCAGTGTGCAGACAGACAGGTGTTACCTGCCAGGTCTCAGAATATACAAATCACCAAAAAAAAACAACAAACAAAAAAAAACAGAGATAGAGAGAAAGTTTTTTTTTTGTTTTTGTTTTTTTTTGTTTGTTGTTTTTTTTTGGTGATTTGTATATTCTGAGACCTGGCAGGTAACACCTGTCTGTCTGCACACTGATTGCCTTGGCAACGGGCAGTTGAAAAAACTGTCTGTAATCACCAAGCATTGTTCTGTGAATTATAAATGCGACTTCATTTCGAGGATTTCATTTCCACATCGTTCACCTGAGGAAGGAGGTAGCCTCCGAAAGCTTGTGAATTTAAAATAAAATTGCTGGACTATAACTTGGTGTTGTAAAATTGTTTACAATTGTCAACCCCAGTCCATCACCGGCATCTCCACATTGTGAAAAGTAGACAGGTCTGTGTTCATTTCCATAACAAATAAAAATCTTTTCATTAATAATTGTCTAACTATTTATACGGTGCACTTTAAATAGCTGCTTTGGTGCAAACATGAGGTATGCATAGCATTTCCAGTGTTTGTCATCAGTTTTGCCTTAATTGTCTATTAACTAATTGAAACAATTTTCACATTGCTTAAAAATCACTTAATGTCTCCTTATTTCATTTTTATTTAGCTTCTGAGAGCTATCCCAGTGGGAGTTGGACAGGTATATGGCTGCGACAATCCCTGGACTGGTGGCATTTTCCTTGTTGCATTAGTTATCTCATCTCCAGTCATATGTCTGCATGCTGCAATTGGATCCTGTGTGGGTATACTGGCAGGTAAGATTACATCACTGCATCCTGAGATGAAAGCCTGTAAAGGTTCTATGAAAAATGTTTTTTTTAATTCATTGTTGGGAATGTGGGCAGAACTGGCAAGGCCAGCATTTATTGCCCATTGCTAACAACTGCGTGGCTAGGCCACTTCAGAGGGCAATTAGGAGTCAACCACATTGGTGTGGGACATGGAGTCACATCTAGGCCAGATCAGGTAAAGATGGTAGGATTCCTTTCCTAAAGGACATTAGTGAACTAGTTGGGTTTTTACAACAATCTGACAGCTTCATGATCACCTTTACTGAAACCAGCATTTTATATCCAGATTTGTGTAACAATTAATTCAAATTCTCATGGTGGGATTTGAACTCATATTCTCTGGATTATTAGTCTAGGCCTCTGGATTACCAGTCCAGTAACACAACCACAATGCTACCATACCTTTAATTCAATCTCTGGTGGGTATGAGCCAACAACCCAAACTTTCACACAAGTTTATATTTGTAAGTTTCAGTGTTCCTATTTTTTTTGCAAAAAATGTGATTGAGGGTATGAGTATAGAGGCCTAGAAATTCTTTGGCACCATGCCTGTTTTTCAGGCACAAAACGGACACCTAAGCATCCAACATGGCAAGCAGCATGCATGAGCTCATTTCGGACCGAAAGTGCGCCACCCACTATATTGGATCAGGCTGCTCCGTAGGCAAACAGGATGCGCGCCAGAAGTATATAAAACAATGAATAAAATATTTAAATACGGTTCCTACGCTTGTTGTAGGACCCTTTTGTGACATTGGTCTGCCCCAGCGCCTGACTTGCCCCATGATAAACTCACTGAGCAACTCATGGCGTTAACCAGCAGAAAGGACCTTTCAGCAGTGCTATTTAAAGGGCTCATTCACTACACAGAGGTTTGCCCTTTTAGGTTGCTGATCAACTCCAGGGAATTTTTTGGTCTGGTTTCTGATATAAAACTTATATGCTACCATTTGTTTCACTTGTTCATTTATTAAATTGAATATTTAAAAAGTCAGTTAGTTTAGTGTGCTAAGTGATCTAATAATTATACATTAGACATACTTGTACTGAAACAGGAAAGAACTAAATAGCAACCAGTAAGGGGCCGAGCAGTTACATATTTTACTCTATTTATCAATTTAGGAACGTAGGTTCAGGAGTAGGCCATTCAGCCCCATAAGCCTGTCCTGCCACTCAATGAGATCATGGCTGATCGGTATCCTAACTTCATTTACCCATCTTGGCTCCATATCCCTTAATACCCTTGGTTAGCAAAAATCTATTGACCTCAGATTTAAAATTATTATTTGAGCTAGTATCTACCGCTTTTTTTTCTATATCTTCTTGTGTTTATCAATTTGCCTTACAGGATTATCTCTGGCTTCACCATTCAAGAAAATCTATAATGGATTATGGAGCTACAACTGTGTTCTGGCCTGTAGTGCAGTGGGAGGAATGTTCTATGCCCTGACGTGGCAAACTCACCTCTTGGCAATAGTGTGCGGTAAGTAGAAAAAAAATCTTTGCCGGCACCATATGAATATTTGTTGTCACAGTCTATTAAAATTGTTTCAGTGCAAAATAAAAGGAGAAATAGTCTTTGAAGAAAACCAGCTCATCCTTCCAGCCAATTTCTCAGAACAGTTTTGACCATCGCCTTCCACCCTTTCTCCTTCATGATCCACCTCTATGGTACAATGCTGTTATGGTTCTACTCTTACCTGTCACAAACCTACACACTACATGTCCTCAAATCATTCTCCTTCCCCCCCCCACCCCACCCCCATGCTTGTAGAGTCAAGCCTGGTGTATCCCTCCTTGATGCTCTCATATTTATTATCTACATGCTACCCCTCAGCAACATCATTGACAAACATGGGCCTCAATTTCCATATGTACATTGATGGCACCCACCAACCTGTCCACCTGTCCATCAGCACCTTTAACCATGTTGTATGACTGCCTGACCAACATCAATTGCTGGATGAGTCATAACATCCTACAGATCAGCACTGGCAAAACTGCAGCCATCCTGTTCAGTTCCCACCGATGTGTTCATGTTTCTGGCATTGACTCCATTTGATAGTGCTGGATAGTGAGGAAGAAAGCTGTAGACTGCAGGAAGGTATCAATGGACTGGTCAGGAGGGAAAAAAAATGGCAAATAGAATTCAACCCAGAGAAGTGTGAGGCAATGCATTTGGTGAGGGCAAACAAGGCAAGGGAGTACACAATAAATGGGAGGATACTGAGAAGTGTAGAGGAACGGAAGGACCTTGGAGTGCACATCCACAGATCCCTGAAGGTAGCAGGACAGGTAGATAAGGTGGTCAAGAAGACATCCTTTATTAGCTGAGGCATAAGAGCAGGGAGGTTATGCTAGAACTGTATTAGCCACTAGTTAGGCCATAGCTAGAGTACTACGTACAGTTCTGGTCTCCACATTACAGGAAAGATATGAATACACTAGAGAGGGTACAGGGGAGATTTACGAGGATGTTGCCAGGACTGGAGAATTTTAGCTATGAGGGAAGATTGGAACAGAGGAGGCTGAGGGGAGATTTAATTGAGGTGCATAAAATTATGAGGTGTCTATACAGAGTGGATAGGAGGAACCTGTTTCCCTTGGGCAGAGAGGTCAATAACCAGGGGGCATAAATTTAAAGTAATTGGTGGAAGGATTAGAGGGGAATTGAGGAGAAATCTTTTCACCCAGAGGATGGTAGAGGTCTGGAACTCACTGCCTGAAAGTGTGGTAGGGGCAGAAACCCTCATCACATTTAAAAAGTACTTGGATATGCACTTGAAGTGCTATAACCTACAAGGCTACGGACCAAGAGCTGGAAAGTGGTCTCCTTCTATGCTGTAAATTTCTATGATTCTATGATTTACCTCCCTGGCTGCTTACTCAGGTTGAGCTGAGCCCACTGGTGCACACCTTGGTATTGTCTTCAAACATGAGCTGAGCTTTCTACCCCAGGTCTGATCCATAGCCAAGACCATCTTCTTCTACCTCCAGAATATTACACACCTACCTCACCTCTCTAATGCTGAAATATTCATCCATGTCTTTATTCCTTAAAGGATCAATTTCTCTAATGCTCTACTTCTTGGCCACTCTGCGGCCACTCTTCACAATCTCTAGCTGATTCAGAACTCTATGGCCCAGGTCCTCTCACGTACAATGTCTCGCACACCCACCACCCCATCTTTGCCCAGCTCCACTGGTTCTTTTTATCCCAGTGAATCATCTTGAAGATCCCCATCTTTGTCTTCAAAACCCTCCAAAGCTTTCCCTAATCCTATTTGGGAAATTTTCTCCAGCAGTAAATCCCTACTCTGAATTACTACTGAACTGTCAACTGTTGCTCCAACATCGGAGGCTTTTGTTTCAGTCAATGTGTCCTTGCTTCCATGCTTTCAAAAGCTCTTCAAAATCTATTTCTCCAATCATGCCTTTGGTTGACCCCCATCCTGACCATCAAATCCCCTTTTCTTTAAAGACACCAATCACAATATGTCTCAACCTAAAGACTAATGGGCAATGGATAAACATTTATAGTAATTTAATTATATAAAGAAAACTAACCAATGTTTCTCATGTTTCCTAAACACAATGTTTTCCTATCTTCCTCCAACAGCAATTTTCTGTGCTTACTTAGGAGAAGCAGTCATGAACATAATGTCGGTGGTAAGTCACTACCATTAATTAATCAAAATTTAGATTACCTTTAAAATAAACATAGTCTGGATTTCAGCACATTTTTATTAAATGTGCAGATTTTGGTTACAGAAAAAAAGAGAAAAAATATCACTGTTGAAATGCAGCAAACGCAGCAGCCAATTTGCACACAGCAAGGTCCCATAAACAGTAATGAGATAAATCACCAGATAATCTGTTTTAGTGGTGTTGGTTGAGGAATAAATGTTGGCCAGGACACCAGTAGAAATCCCCTGCTCTTTGAAGAGTGCCATGAGATCTTTTACATCCACCTGGAGTTCTTCGGTTTAACATTTCATCTGAAACATGGCACCTCAGCACTAAAAAAGTGCTCAATCCCCTGGAGCAGAATGACTTAATATTTCTTCAATGAGGTGGAAACCCCATGGATCTGGGTTCCACACCAAATTATGCCCCCCACCAGAATTGTGCTCCAGTTGTGCCCACCCCCCCCGGCGCATCACAGAATATTTACCCTCACGTGAACAAATTTAGTTCAAGGCTGGTGAGACACAAAAATTAATGGAACATATACCAATCCAAGGTTGGAAATCCTTATGGGTGGTTAAAACTGTAAGAGGTTGATGCTTTTTTTCAACGGCTCCTTTTCTCACGGAAAGTCCAATTGTTTGTGATTTTTCTATTTCTTGGCATGTGAGCTCAGAGGGTGTGTACTTCCTAACTTCAGAATTTGATCAACCAGCTAGGACAAGTGGATTGAGTCAGTGTTCCCTTTCCAATTCAAATATGCACAGACTGACCTGTCACAAAGAATATGAAGCTCTTATATTTCCCATGCAAATTTGTCCAGTATATATTGGGTTACAGCTCAAAGATGGTTACATGGAGAGCACAAGACTTTCTTTGTGGCTTTGATTACTTTGGGAGATGATGGCCACTAAAGCTATTGTACTCTGCTACAAGCACAGTGTAAGCAGAATACAGAAAGTGCAGAGGAGAATTGAAAAAAGAAATAAGGGGAGCAAAGAGAATGTATGAGAAAAGATTAGCGGGTAACATAAAAAGGAACACTAAAGTATTTTACAAACATACAAAGAGTAAAAGGATAGTCAAAGGAAAGGTGGCGTCAATTAGGGACCAAAAAGGAAATCCTGTTGTGGATGGCTGAAATACTAAATGAGTACTTTGCATCTGTCTTTACGAAAGAACAGGATGCTGCCAATGTCACAGTAAAGGAGAAGGGAAGAGAAATTAGATAGGATAGAAATAGGAGGTGCTTAAACAGCACTCAAAGTAGAAAAGTCATCCAGTCCCAATTGGGATGCATCCTAGATTGCTGAGGGTGGAAATAGCGGAGGCTTTGGCCACAATTTTCAAACCTCCTTGGATATGGGAGCGGTGCCAGAGGACTGGAGGGTTTCAAATGTTACATCCCTGTTCAAAAGAGGGAAGAGAAATAAACCAAGTAACTACAGGCCAGTCAGCCTAACGTTGGTTGTGGGAAAACTTTTAGAGACCATAATCCGGGACAAAATTAATTGTCACTTTGAAGAACAAAGGTTAATAAATGACAGCCAACATGGATTTGTTAAAGGCAAATTGTGTCTGACAAACTTGATTGAGTTCCTCAGTTGAATAATGGAGAGGGTTGAAGAAGTTAATGTGTATATGGACTTTCAGAAGGCATTTATAAAGTGCCACATAATAGACTTGTTAGCAAAATTAAAGCCCATGGGATTAAAGGGGCAGTGGCTGCGTGAACATGAAATTGGCAAAGAGGCAGAAAGCAGAGAGTAGTGGTGAACGATTGTTTCTCAGACAGGAGGGAAGTATACGGTGTTGTTCCCCAGGGGTCAGTATTAGGGCCATTTGTCTTTTTGATATATATTAATGTCCTGGACTTGGGTATAGGGGGCATCATTTCAAAGTTTGCAGATAACACAAAGCTTGGAAATATAGTAAATAGTGAGGAGGATAGTAGCAGACTTCAGCCATAGGCAGACTCATGGCAGATGAAATTTAATGCAGAGAAGTGTGAAGTGGTGCATTTTGGAAAGAAAAATGAGGAGAGGCAATATAAACTAAATGGTACAATTTTTAAAATGGGTGCAGGAACATAGAGATCTGGGAGTGTACAGACACAAATCTTTGAAGATGGCAGGACAAGTTAATAAGGCTGTTAAAAAGGCATATGGGATTCTGGGCTTTATAAATAGAGTACAAAAGCAAGGAATTTATGCTAAAGCTTTATAAAACACTGGTTAAGCCCCAGCTGGAATATTGTTACCAATTCTGGGCACCACACTTTAGGAAGGATGTCAAGTCCTTGGAGAGGGTACAGAGGAGATTTACCAGAGTGGTACCAGGGATGAGGGACTTCAGAAATGTGGAGAGACTAGAGAAGCTGGGATTATTCTCCTTAGAGCAGGGAAGGTTAAGGGAAGATTGAATAAAGGCGTTCAAAATTAAGAGAGGTTTTGATAGAGTAGATAGGGAGAAACTGTTTCTACTGGCAGGAGGGTCGGTAACCAAAGGACACAGATTTAAGATAATCGGCAAAAAATCCAGGAGGGCAATGAGGAGACATTTGTTTACGCAGCAAGTTGTTACAATCTGGAATGCATTACCTGGAAGCAGATTCAATAGTAACTTTCAAAAGGGAATTGGATAAATACTCGAAATGGAGAAATTTGCAGGGCTATGGGGAAATAATAGGATAGTGGGACTAATTGGACAGCTCTTTCAAAGAGCCGGCATAGACACAATGGGCCAAATGGCCTCGTTCTGTGCTGTATAATGCGATGAGTATTTTCTTAAAGCTTTTTTGTTAGCTCTCACAAATTTTACAAATGTTCTCTGAAGTTTCTTGGAAAAATAAGGAGCAGTTAGAAGAGAGTAAACCTGACTGTTACCCCATCCCTTCTTTCAGATTCTAAGAAAGGAGGGAAGAGAGAAAACAGGGATCTACAGGCCAGTTAGCCTGACATCAGTCGTCAGGAAAATGCTGGAATCCATTATTAAGGAAGTGGTAACGGGACACTTAGAAAATCATAATATGATTAGGCAGAATCAACATGGTTTTATGAAAGGGAAATCATGTTTGACAAATTTATTAGAGTTTTTTGAGGATGTAACTAGCAGGGTAGATAAAGGGGAACCAGTGGGTGTAGTATATTTGGATTTTCAAAAGACATTCAATAAGGTGCCACATAAAGAGTTGTTACGCAAGATAAGGGCTCATGGGGTTGGGGGTAATATATTATCATGGATAGAGGATTGGTGAAAGGACAGAAAACAGAGAGTAGGAATAAACAGGTCATTTTCAGGTTGGCAGTCTGTACCTAGTGGGGTGCATAAGGATCGGTACTTGGGCCTCAGCCATTTACAATCTATATTAATGACTTAGATGAAGGGACCAAGTGTAATGTATCCAAATTTGCTGACGATACAAAGCTAGGTGGGAAAGTAAGCTGTGAGGAGGGCACAAGAAGTCTGCAAATTATTCACTTTGGTAGGAAGAATAGAAAAACAGAATATTTTTAAAATGGTGATAAACTATTAAATGTTGGTGTTCAGAGAAATGTGGGTGTCCTCGTACAAGAAACATAAAAAGTTAGTATGCAGGTACAGCAGGCAATTAGGAAAGCAAATGGCATGTTGGCCTTTATTGCAAGGGGATGGAGTACAAAAGTAAAGAAATCTTACTACAATTGTACAGGGCTTTGGTGAGACCACACCTGGAGTACTCTGTACAGTTTTGGTTTCCTTATCTAAGGAAGGATATACTTGCCTTAGAGGCAGTGCAACGAAGGTTCACTAGATTAATTCCTGAGATGAAAGGGTTGTCCCATGAGGAGAGATTGGGTAGAATGGGCGTATATTCTCTGGAGTTTAGAAGAATGAGAGGTCATCTCATTGAAATATATAAGATTCTGAGGGGTCTTGACAGGGTAGATGATGACAGGTTGTTTCCTCTGGCTGGAGATTCTAGAACTAGGGGGCACAGTTGCAGGATAAGGGGTCGGCCATTTAAGATTGAGATGAGGAGGAATTTCTTCACAAAGAGGGTTGTGAATCTTTGGAAATCCCTGCCTCAGAAGGCTGTGGATGCTGAGTCGTTGAATATGTTCAAGGCTGAAATAGATAGACTTCTGGACTCTAAGGGAATCAAGGGATATGGGGATTGGGCAGGAAAGTGGAGTTGAGGTTAAAGATCAGCCAGGATCTTATTGAATGACGGAGCAGGTTCGAGGGGCCGTATGGCCTACTCCTGCTCAAATTTCTTATGTTCTTACGTTCTATATAATTAAAGTCCTAACAAATGAATGACTCGTGGAGATTTAACAAACCTGGCTGCACTATGCTTGCACTATGCTCACCAAAGCTATAAACTTTCAGGACTTTACCAAATGATATATGCTTACCCTAGACATGATTAGAAAAGTATTTATCCAGTGGATCAGAATCTGTAGAGTGATCTGCATGCAAGCGTTTCTCACAGGAATGTTTGATATTTTTATCATTAGTTTTAGCAGTATGTATATTAAGGATCCTGCAACTGTTACATAGTCTGCCCAATTTTACATCCATTAAAAGTTTACGCTATGACATCAACAACTTGCATTTATTTAACACCTTTAACGTAGTAAAACATCCTAAGACGCTTCACCGGAGCATAATCTGACAAATAACTTGATACCGAGCCAAAGAAGCAGACATTAGGATAGGTGACCAAAAGCTTGGTCAAAGATGCAGTTTTTAAGGAACATCTTAAAGGAGGAGAGAGAGGCGGAAAGGTTTAGGGAATTGCAGAGTTTAGGGCCTAGGCAGCTGAAGGCATGGCCACCAATGGTGGAACGATTAAAATCGAGGATGAGCACGAAGCCAGAATTGGAGGAACACAGAGATCCTAGAGAGTTGGAGGGCTGGAGGATAGGGAGGGGCGAGTCCATGGAGGGATTTGAATACAAGGATGAAAATTCTAAATTTGAGGCGTTGGCGTACCGAGAACCAATGTAGGCCAATGAGTATAGGGGTGATGGGTGAACACGACTTGGTGCGAGTTAGGCTATGGGCAGCAGAGTTCTGGATGAGCTCTAGTTTATGGAAACTTTATTGCTGTGCCACCATTACATTGCACAATAAGTTTATAGACCAAATTAGAACTGTACAAACTTATTAGTCTGCAACAAGACAAAGTATAACAGGGAGAAAGAAGTGGCATTGACAACATAGAATCTGTTATACCATATTCAGAGCATTAGAGGTAGAATTTTATGAGTTTGGCTGATGGTGGGAAGCTTCATCCTCCAGCAGCAATATTGGAAATTCAGGCCTGTGCTGCCCACAATTTTCCAACTATTTATGTGTGACGAGCAGCTGATAAACCCAACTTGCACTGCTAGTTGTACCTCATTGGAGTTTGCATTGAGATCAGTGCTTGGACACATCTACAAAACTTTGTTCCCAAGGGAGATAATTTTTGATGTTGGAAGGGAGCAGGCAGCATTTCTCCTCCTAATAAGGTTCCAGAAAGTTTAAAACAAGATTGACAGGAGTTCCAATGGACAAACTGACTCCAAAGTTAAACCATTGCAATCACATTAATCCACACCCAGAATCATTTCAGATTGATGTGAAAGTGGTAATATAGTGGCTGCCTCAATTTACGTATCTATCCATCTTAATGACTGCAGTTATGCTACAGATACCGCTTAATGCTGGTAACTGCATAGTCCCAAGATATACTGCCAATTCACAGTCGTAACAAAGGAAGCATTGCTTGAACACATACACAGAGCTCCCTTCCCACAGTAAAGTCATCCAGTAACTATTTCCACCATTGTAGGAAATAATTTTACTGTGTTATGAAAATGATTTTCTTTGACATTACGGGCTCGATTTTCGCACCCCCAAGCGGGTGCGTTCGTGGCCGGAGGGCTGCGAAAATCAGAGATTCCGGGGCGGGTCTGGAGTCCGGCTCCAACCCGCCCACTTCCGGGTTGCCCAGTGACGCGCTGAGATGCCCGCGCAGCCCCCACATGTGGGACTCCCGCCAGCAATTAAAGCCAGCGGGGTGCCACTTAAAGCAATTATTTAGGTATTTCAGGTCGTTTAGACACCTGATTAACATGATATTTTAGGAGCGGTGGGACTTTGCAAACAACTGGGACTGTTTCCCGTACTGGGGGAAACACTCCCAGTTGAAATGGACGTGTTGCAATCATCAGCCTGTGGCAGCTGCAAAGGTCCATTTGACAGGTGGTGGGGGGGGGGGGGGGGGGGAGACCCTCACTCATTGCAGGAGGCCACTCTGTCACTTTGGACAAAGTTTGGCCTCCACCACCCTCCTCCTAACAATAAAATTCACAAACTTGCACACTTACCCTGGTGTCCAGACACATTTACCTACCTTGCGGACCCCCGCAAATGTACATCTTCCGGATGGGGGCCGCCGTAGCTGCAGTCATGACCTCCTCAGAGGACGAACAGCATCACCAGCCTCGCCGGCCACGCTGTCCACCTCTTACACGTGGAGCCCCACAACACAGTGCTGTGACACATCCACCTGCACAGCAGGAGGGAGGGCAACTGCAGAGAGATGCGTCGCAGAAGGCACTACCCTCGCCACAGGGTCCACAGACCGAGGCTCAGCTTCCTGGACACCTCTGAGCAGCAGTGCACATGGAGGCTCAGAGTCACTCGACATGGAGTCGTGGACATCTGCAGCCTCCTTCATGCCGAGCTGCTCTCGGCTGGCCCGAGCACCATCTTCTTACCTGTCGCTGTCAAAGTCACCACTGCCCTCGACAACTTCTCCTCCGCATCCTTCCAGGGTACCACCGGGGACATCGCCGACGTCTCTCAGTCGTCTGCACAAAAGAGCCCTGCAAATACACCGACACCCACTCTGCAGTGACACAATGGGTGGCATCAGTTGTGGGTCCTCATAGTGATTCTCAGGAAAGGGCATTATTACACAAACCAGACAAGATTCGCAAAGACATGGCAGTAGTGGTGACAATATAATATGTAATGTGAGTTGATCAGAAATTAAATATAAGTAAAAACCATATAAGTCAAGCACCCTTGTGCATCCCCTTCATGCTCACGACACGTTTGCCTTACGTTTCCTACTGCACATATGTGATGCATGCCCTGTGGCTGCAGCACAGGTAGTGGCAGGTTGATTGAGGCTGACCGTGAAAGAGATGCACGAGAGGGTGAGTATGAGATCGAGCCATGAGATTGTATGAGG
Organism: Heptranchias perlo; assembly: GCF_035084215.1. Lineage (NCBI taxonomy): Eukaryota > Metazoa > Chordata > Chondrichthyes > Hexanchiformes > Hexanchidae > Heptranchias > Heptranchias perlo. Next base: position 56,721,667 of record NC_090325.1, read on the forward strand.
ATTGGGTTGAGTGGTAGTGGCGGGATGAGTACTGGCGAGATGAGTAAGTGCAGGTAAGATGAGGATGAGCTTTGAGTGGGTGTGAGGAGTGATGTGATAGACTAGTGTTGGCAGTGCAGAAGGAGATGTGGGGTGGGGGTGGTGATGTGGCAGACAGAGGGTAGGGGAATGAGTAAGTGTACTCACTTTGGTTGACCTACTTAGGTGATTGAAGCGCCTCCTGCACTGTATGCAGGTGCGCGGTATGTTGGTGGTGCAGGTGACCTCCTCTGCCACCTCGAGCCAGGCCTTCTTGGTGGCAGAGGCAGGCCACTTCCTCCCGCCTGCCGGGGGGAAGATCTCTGTCCTCCCTCTCCTCCTCACCCCATCCAGTAGGACCTGGAGTGAGGCATCATTAAACCTGGGAGCAGCCTTCCCCCTGGGCTGCTCCATGCTGTAATTTTGCCTATTTTCTGCATCATCAGTCAGTGGAGGACTGCCCCTTTAAATAGGGCTCCTCCAGCTGACAGCCTATGTTGCGCATGCGCAGTCCGCCCGCTGCGCAGCTTTCCAGCGCGAAACCCGGAAGCAAAGGTAAGTACCTTCAATCAAGCTGCGATCGCGTGCGGAGCACCCCAATTTCACTGGGCGCGTCACCCACGCGCCCAGTCGACCCCCCGCTGCGAACCTGCCGCCCTCCTAATATCGGGCCCTATAAGTGGAAAAAAACCAAAAGCATTTCTAAGACATTGTGACTAGAAATATATTGGGGTCAATTTGCTGATGGCCGAGCAGGTGCGTTCGTGGCGGGGGGGCTCCTAAAATTGGGGATTCCTGGAGCGGGTCCGGAGCCCGGCTCCAACCCGCCCACTTCCGGGTTCCCCAATGACGCGAATCGGTCCGCACGCAGCCCCCGCATGCGGGACTCCCACTGGCAATCAAAGCCGGCGGGATCCCACTTAAGATCATTATCTGGGTACTTGAGGTCGTTGACAGACCTCATTAGTTGGCGATTTTAGTGTTGTGGGAAAAAATCACCACTCGGAGTCAGACTTAAAGATTCAACATGCAGTTTATTGGACAAAGCTTTGGGAGAAGGACTGGACACTCCGTAGTGAACGCAGCTACCTTCTCAACTTTAAAATGGTTGTCATGCTTTTTTATACCTTTGAAATACAGATTTCAGTAGCTTTTACATCATAAATCTTGATTACACACATTAACCAATTAAGTCCGCACAGCAACAACGGACAGTTTATACATTAACCAATTAAGTCTGCATAGCAACAACAGACTGCTTACGCATTAACCAATTAAGTCCGAACAACTATTATCACCTTAAGACAGCATGCCTTTGTTTTATGCAGTCTGGTGCTATAGTTTTTATCAGTTCGTTATGAAATGTCCATTGTATTCTCAGACTGCAAGCCAGTTCTGGAATGTACAAACTCAACACTTTTAACTGTCTTTCCCACAGTCACAGAATCCATGCTTTTTTAATAGTGTCCCTTTGTTAATAGAATCCATTTTGTTTAATTAAGTGTCCATTTTATTAGTAGTCAAGCGTTATATTTAAGCCTTTAATTAAGGTTAGTCTAATCTACACAAAGCGCATTTCAATGTGGTTTTAGGGTAAATACCACTGTCATGTACCCATTAGTCACTTCATCGTTGCCTTTACTTCAACAGTCCAAAATCCACGCTAACATTAGGAGGATTCGGATTTTGGACTACCCAGAACGTGTTTCCCATGCTGGGGGAAACACTCCCTGTTTAAACAGACGTGTTGCAGCCAGCAGCCAGTGGCAGCTACAAAGGTCCATTTAACAGGTGCGGGGTAAACCCTCATTCATTGCAGCGGGGCACTCTGTCACCTCAGACAAAGTTTTGCCTGCCACACCGTTGTCTCCACATTCCAAATTATTAAATCAGACCCTAAACTCTGCTGTCCAAACACATTTACCTACTTTGTGGACCCCCTCACACTCACAGCATCAGGATGGGGTGGGGGGTCCATTACTGCATTCATCACTCCATTGGAGGACGAGCAACATCACCAGCATCGCCAGGCATGCCGTCCACCTCCGCCACGTGGAGCTACACAACACAGTGCTGCGCCACAGGCACCTGCACAAAGTAGTCGTCCAACTACACAGACACCCACTGTAGGGTGACCCAACGGGTGGCATCAAGGGTGTTCATGGAGAACCTCATGAAAGGGCATTATTGCACAAGCCGGTCAAGAATGGCCAAGAAGTGGCAGTAATGGTGACTATATAATATGTAATGTGAGTTTATCAGAAATCAAATATAAGTAAAAACCATGACAAACCCTCAAACACCCTTGTGCATCCCCTTCTTGCTCACGACACGTTTGCCTCACGCTTCCTACTACACATATGTGATGAATGCCCTGTGGCTGCAGCACAGGTAGTGGCAGGTGGGTGAGGCTGACCATGAAAGAGATGCATGAGAGGGTGAGTATGAGACAGAGCCATGCGATTGTATGAGCGATCATAACATGATCGAGTTCAAGGTAGTTTTTGAAAGGGGAAAAAGTGAATTAGCCCCTAAGATTCTAGACTTGGGTAAGGACGACTTCAATGGGATGAGACAGAGGCTGTCCACAGTAAACTGGGCAAATCTGTTAATGGGTAAAATGACTGATGATCAGTGGGAAATGTTTAAAGAAACATTTAACATGATACAGAATCGGTTTATACCCCTGAGGGGCAAGAACTCTACTTGCCAAAAAAAACAGCCATGGGCAACTAAAGAGGTAAGGGACAGTATAAGACATAAGGAAAGGGCATACAAAAAGGCAAAAAATGGCACAGATCCTGGCGAATGGGAAAGATACAAAGATCAACAAAGGGTCACAAAACAGATAGTAAGAGCTACAAAAAGAGAGTATAAAAAGAAACTTGCAAGGGATATCAAAACCAATACGAAGAACTTTTATAGTTATATTAGGAAAAAGAGGGTGGTCAGGAGCAGTGTTGGTCCTTTAAAAACTGAAAGTGAGGATATTGACATTGACAATGGGGAAATGGCGGACATGTTGAACAATTACTTTGCGTCAGTATTTACAGTAGAAAAAGAGGATAACATGCCAGAAATCCGAAGAAAACTAATATTGAATCGGGGACAGGGACTCAATAAAATTAACATAAGTAAAACAACAGTAATGAAGAAAATAATAGCACTGAAGAGTGACAAATCCCCAGGACGAGATGGTTTCCATCCCAGGGTTTTAAAGGAAATAGGTGAGCACATTGCAGATGCCCTAACTATAATCTTTCAAAGATCTCCAGATTCAGGAAATGTCCCTCTAGATTGGAAAATTGCACATGTCACTCTGCTTTTTAAGAAAGGAGAGAGGGGGAAACAGGGGAATTATAGACCAGTTAGCCTAACATCTGTTGTGGGGAAAATGCTGGAGTCTATAATTAAGGATAGGGTGACTGAACACCTCGAGAATTTTCAGTTAATCAGAGAGAGCCAGCATGGATTTGTGAAAGGTAGGTCGTGCCTGACAAACCTGATTGAATTTTTTGAAGAGGTGACTAAAGTAGTGGACAGGGGAATGTCAATGGATGTTATTTATATGGACTTCCAGAAGGCATTTGATAAAGTCCCACATAAGAGACTGTTAGCTATGACAGAAGCCCATGGAATTGAGGGAAAAGTATGGACTTGATTAGGAAGTTGGCTGAGCGAAAGGCGACAGAGAGTAGGGATAATGGGTAGGTACTCACATTGGCAGGATGTGACTAGTGGAGTCCTGCAGGGATCTGTCTTGGGGCCTCAATTATTCACAATATTTATTAACGACTTAGATGAAGGCATTGAAAGTCTCATATCTAAGTTTGCCGATGACACAAAGATTGGTGGCATTGTAAGCAGTGTAGATGAAAACATAAAATTACAAAGGGATATTGAAAGATTAGGTGAATGGGCAAAACTGTGGCAAATGGAATTCAATGTAGGCAAATGTGAGGTCATCCACTTTGGATCAAAAAAGGATAGAATAGGGTACTTTCTAAATGGTAAAAAGTTAAAAACAGTGGATGTCCAAAGGGACTTAGGGGTTCAGGTACATAGATCATTGAAGTGTCATGAACAGGTGCAGAAAATAATCAATAGGGCTAATGGAATGCTGGCCTTTATATCTAGAGGACTGGAGTACAAGGGGGCAGAAGTTATGCTGCAGCTATACAAAACCCTGGTTAGAACTGTGAGCAGTTCTGGGCACCGTACCTTCGGAAGCACATATTGGCCTTGGAGGGAGTGCAGCGTAGATTTACTAGAATGATACCCGGACTTCAAGGATTAAGTTACGAGGAGAGATTACACAAATTGGGGTTGTATCCTCTGGAGTTTCGAAGGTTAAGGGGTGATCTGATCGAAGTTTATAAGATATTAAGGGGAACAGATAGGGTGGATAGAGAGAAACTATTTCTGCTGGTTGGGGATTCTAGGAGTAGGGGGCACAGTCTAAAAATTAGAGCCAGACCTTTCAGGAGTGAGATTAGAAAATATTTCTACACACAAAGGGTGGTAGAAGTTTGGAACTCTCTTCCGCAAACGGCAATTGATGCTAGCTCAATTGCTAAATTTAAATCTGAGATAGATAGCTTTTTGGCAACCAATGGTATTAAGGGATATGGGCCAAAGGCAGGTATATGGAGTTAGATCACAGATCAGCCATGATCTTATCAAATGGCGGAGCAGGCTCAAGGGGCTGAATGGCCTACTCCTTTTTCTATATTCCTATGTTCCTATGATTGGGTTGTGTGGTAGTGGTGGCGATGAGTACTGGCGAGGTGAGTAAGTGCAGGTAAGATGAGGATGAGCTTTGGGTGGGTGTGAGGAGTGATGTGATGAGTACTGGCGAGGTGAGTAAGTGCAGGTAAGATGAGGATGAGCTTTGGGTGGGTGTGAGGAGTGATGTGATGAGTACTGGCGAGGTGAGTAAGTGCAGGTAAGATGAGGATGAGCTTTGGGTGGGTGTGAGGAGTGATGTGATAGACTAGTGTTGGCGGTGCAGAAGGAGATGGGGGGTTGGGGCGGTGATGTGGCAGACCAAGTGTAGGGGAATGAGTAAGTGTACTCACTTCAGCTGACCTACTTAGGTCACTGAAGCGCCTCCTGCACTGTATGCAGGTGCGTGATATGTTGGTGGTGCTGGTGACCTCCTCTGCCACCTCGAGCCAGGCCACTTCCTCCCGTCCGCCGGGGAGAAGATGTCTATCCTCCCCCTCCTCCTCACCCCATTCAGTAGGACCTGGAGTGAGGCATCATTAAACCTGGGAGCAGCCTTCCCCCTGGGCTGCTCCATGCTGTAATTTTGGCTCCTTTCTGCAGCATCGGTCAGTGGAGGACTGCCCCTTTAAATAGGGCTCCTCCAGCTGATAGACTATGATGCGGGTGCACAGTCCACCCGCTACGCGGCTTTCCAGCGCGAAACCCGGAAGCCAAGGTAAGTGGCTTCAATTTACTTACGATCGCGTGCGGAACCCACCGATTTTACTGGGCGGGTTACTGGGCGACCCCCCATTGGCAACCCGCCTCCCTCCTAATATCGGGCCCATTATGTCTGGATTGTACAAAATAAGGGCACAAACTGCCAAGAATTCCAAAATTCCCTCTAGTCCTCAATGGAATAAATAAACATTAACTTTTCAGTTTCGCTGTTTGTTAAGCTGTATTTATTCTGCCATTTGTTTTGTTGGCGCAAATCGGTTTCATGTGCGCATCAATCCAAAAATGGCAGTATAACTCTGAAGACTACCAAACACACTAAAGTGCTGAGGTGTAAGGTTCCCTCCAGGAGGATGTCTCCTACCAAAGCGTTCAGTATAAATCCAGCCTCACTGACCTCAGCTGTTTTTGTTGAAGTAGAACAGATGTTGCTGTGTGACTGTTTTATTTTGTGTTGTTTTCTAGGTTGGATTACCTGCATGCACTTGGCCTTTCTGCCTTTCCACAATTATATTTCTGCTGATGACCACTAATAACAAAGCCATTTATAAATTAGTATTATATGAAGTGACCTACCCTGAGAAGAACAGAAGGATTTACCAGGAAATGAAGCAAATTGAACAAAGTAAATGAAAAGAACATGATGCAAAAAATCTTAATGAAAAGTACAACTGCGTACAATATATTATGTACAACTATGTACAATAGGTATACATGCAATGCTCCCCTCTTGATTACACATTGTTAATTACATAACCTACATATTGTATAAATGTCTCAAATGACGTGATTTTTCCACAGATGAAATATGTCCCTATGTTCATATTCTTGAAATTATGTTGCATATATCCTTGTCCATTTATTTGAACTGCTTCTGTTCTAACTCCTGAAGTTGGAAAGTAAATTGGATCGCATACATCTGAAGTTAAATCCACCTATGTGTATGTAGGACCCAACCTGACTGACATTGAAATAGATCCTTAACAGCATGACACAGTGAAAGGAGTTGTATATCCAACAACTACTACAACAACTTGCATTTAACTAAGGAAAATATCCCAAGGCGCTTTGCAGAGACGAAATCAGACAAAAATGGGTGCCGAGACAAAGATGGAGATATTAGGAAGGGTAGTGATTTTTAGGAGGGCCTTAAAGCAAGAGAGGGAGATGGGGAAGCAGAGGGAATCCTGTCCCAAAATGGGTTACAAAGGATGAAGCTGAAAGTTATTCAATTGCAAACTAAAAGAAGTTGGAAGCACATCAAAATAGTAATCCAGGATAGGGAAGATGTGGAATTTGAAGCTAACATGGTTGCCCTAATGAAATCTTGACGATTTGCTGGAGTAGATTAACTCCTTTTTTTCTGAGCTTTGTTGAGTTATTCTTGGATCTTGACTTATCAACCAATGGAGTAAAGTAACATATGGCTGCTATCACCCACCAAACCAAATTACAGCATGAGTCAGTGCCTTCAGGACAGCAGGTGAGAAAACTGGAGAAGGAAAATATCATCTGTCCCTTTTCATCAGTCCTGAGCAATGCATGGCTGCTGTGGATCCAGTTTGCATTAAAAAATAACAATGGCAAACAAAAGCTGGGGTAATTTTTTGTCTTCACGTGTTGGGAGTGCGTGTGGGAATTTCAGGTATACTTCCCTTCATTAACTAAAGATGACATTCTTTTAGTTAATGGGAAGAGCCGCCTAGTAGTTATAGTAATGGACTAGCAACCCAAATGTGGAGTTCAAATCCCATCATGGCAAACTGTGAAACTGAATTTATTAAATCTGATCATCTGTGGGCTAGCACCAGAAAATTACCATGAAAGTTAGAAGATTGTTGTAAAAACTCATATGGTTCATTAATGTCCTCCAGGGTTGGAACCTGCCATCCCTACCTGGTCCAGACTATGCGTGACTCCAGTCCCAAGATATGTTGTTGACTCAATGCCCTCTTATAAATACCACGTTACCAGAGTTGCCCACATCCCAAAAGAAATTTTAAAAATTCTGCAGCTTTTCTTTAGATAGTGCTCAGCCAGTTGATAGGTTTCGGCATAGAATAGTTTCTCAGCAGAAAACTTGATACTTTAATCATCAGCTTTTGCTGAACCACTCCATAGCGATAGGTGCATTAAATATAAAGAGGATAGTTTTCCTGGCCTCCTGACTGTCCATGCCCAGCAGAACCACTACTTCCTATCCAAGAGGAACGCTTAATGCAGGCCCACCCTTTGGCTGGGCTGGATGGTTGAAAGCAGTACAGGATATACCAGCACCTCTGCAGGCCTGCATCTTTACCCCTGGGAAATGGACTGTCACAGGATCTTACAGGTCTGTAAGGTCATCCCCTTTGTATTGTACGTATCTCTAGCCACTTATTTGGATAAATCTTCCTGGTTTTTGATGTTGTCTGCACCAGTAGAAAGCAAAACATTCAATTTTTTTTTACACACAGTTTTCCCAATTGAATTGTGTAGTGGCTCTCGCCCTAATGCAACACTGCAACCAAGAAGTAATGGTCAAGCCATTAAAAGAAAGCAGGTCACTGGATCGAGTTGCAAGAGAGCTCTGCATCTCACAAATGCAGATTTCAAGATCTACAAGATAGAGGAAATACTGAAAGAATGGGCCAAAAATGAAAGCCCGGAAACCAAACAGGAAGATAGAAAAAAAGTGTGATGTAGATAATGTTATCTTAATCTCATTTATGACAGCAAGACTTCCTATAAAAAGTTTGTTGCTGACAGGATAGTCCAAGTCTTTTGCATGTCAACTGTGAATTACAATATTTGAGCTAATAAATGGTGATCCCTGACAAACAATTTTCCACAAGTTGTCCATTATGGAATCCATTATTAAGGATGTGGTAACAGGGCACTTAGAACATCATAATATGATTAGGCAGAGTCAACATGGTTTTATGTAAGGGAAATAGTGTTTGACAAATTTATTAGAGTTTTTTGAGGATGTAACTAGCAGGGTAGATGAAGGGGAACCAGTGGATGTAGCATATTTGGATTTTCAAAAGACATTCAATAAGGAGCCACATAAAAGGTTGTTACGCAAGATAAGGGCTCATGGGGTTGGGGGTAATATATTAGCATGGTTAGAGGATTAGTTAACGGACAGAAAACAGAGAGTAGGGATAAACGGGTCATTGTCAGGTTGGCAGGTTGTAACTAGTGGGGTATCGCTTGGGCCTCAGCTACTTACAACCTATACTAATGACTTGGATGATGAGACTGAGTGTAATGTTTCCAAGTTTGCTGCCGATACAAAGCTAGGTGGGAAAGTAATCAGTGAGGAGGACACAAACTGAGTGATTTTAAACCCCAAGAACGGACTGGTTGGGGCGAGTGGGAGTTGAAAATAGTTGTTTCTTTGGGCTGCAACCCAGTGGAAAGCCTGTATTTTTATGTGCCGACATTAAACCCTTAAATAAAGCCGGTTGTGGTCGCACCCCAAAAAACAACTATTTTCAACTCCCACCCACCCCCAACTCACCAGTTCTTGGGGTTTAAAATCATCCCCAAAGAGTCTGCAAAGGGTTATAGACAGGTTAAGTGAGTGGACAAGAAGGTGGCAGATGGATTATAATGTGGGGAAATGTGAGGTTATTCACTTTGGTAGCAAGAATAGAAAAACAGAATATTTTTTAAATGGTGAGAAACTATTAAATGTTGGTGTTCAGATAGACTTGGGTGTCCTCGTACAAAAAACACAATAAGTTAGCATGCAGGTCCAGCAGACAATTAGAAAAGCAAATGACATGTTGGCCTTTATTGCAAGGAGGTTGGAGTACAAGAGTAAGGAAGTCTTACTACAATTATACAGTGCTTTGATGAGTCCTCACCTGGACTACTGCATACAGTTTTGGTCTCCTTATCTAAGGAAGGGTATACTTGCCTCAGAGGCAGTGCAACAGAGGTTCACTAAATTGATTCTTGGGATAAGAGTGTTATCCTTTGAAGAGAGGTTGAGTAGAATGGGCCTATACTCTCTGGAGTTTAGAAGAATGAGAGGTGATCTCATTGAAACATGTAAGATTCTGAGGGGTCTTGAGAGGGTAGATACTGAGAGGTTGTTTCCTCTGGCTGGAGAGTTGAGAACTAGAGGGCATAGTCGCAGGATAAGGGGTCGGCCATTCAGGACTGAGATGAGGAGAAATTTCTTCACACAGAGGGTAGTGAATCTTTGGGATTCTTTAACCCAGAGGGCTGTGGATGCTGAGTCGTTGAATATATTCAAGGTTGAAATAGATAGATTCTTGGATTCTCGGGGAATCAAGGGATACGGGGATCGGGCAGGAAAGTGGAGTTGAGGTTGAAGATCAGCGGAGCAGGCTCGAGGGGCCGTATGGCCTACTCCTGCTCCTATTTCTTATGTTTTTAATTCTATCAGGAAAAAAAAATAACTGAATGAACAAATGGTATACTGTAAAACAGTTGAAAACCACAAATTTGAGCCTCTGTGATAGGGAAATCCACAATGTTGTAAGAATGTAACCATAGCCTAAAAATTTCTGCTGGCAATAGTAGCAGATGAACATTTAATACATTCATATGACATTCCTTTGTTCACTATTTTAACTGTTCATTTTAAATTGGCTAAGCTGTCTAGCAGGACAGTGGAAATCTGAAACCATCTTCCCCAAAAGGTTATGGATACTGGGTCAGTTGAAATTTTCAACACTGAGATCAATAGATTTTTGTTAAGTAAGGGCATCAAGAGATACAGAGTTGAGATACATATCTAATTGAGTGATGGAACAGGCTCAAGGGGCTGAATGACCTAATTTGTTCCGATGTTCTTAATGCCTCAATTGAAGTAGCAGAGAGAGGCATGTTATATGAATATATTAAGCATTTGTCTATTAACATTGCAAACAGTAATTTGTAGGCTTGCGCATCAAGTCTGTATTACAGCAACCCTAGCGCCTGAATGAGTGGAGATCAGGGCAGGCACGATGGGCCGAATGGCCTCCCTCTGTGCTGTATGATTCTATGATACCAAAGTAGGCCTTGCTTCATCTGAATGATGAGATCAGTAGAGGAGGATTGATAATTGCATTTTTTTCTGGACAATGCTTAAAGTCCATGACATTGTGTTTTGACTGACCAGGGAAGATTTGCATTACAACTTCAATCTTACAGTCACTTTATTGAACAGTTCATTATCTGGACTTTTAAACTCATTGAACAATAGGGCTGATTTTATAAATCACACTTGCATCAGGGAGCTTTGTTCATTTTAATAAACAGAAAATCATGACAAGCATACACCCAAGTTTCCAGTATGCATTCCCAGCAGGTGAGGTTCCACAGCAGAAGGGCAATTTTGTAAAATTGGTCTTATTAGCCCTAATTTTTGTTTCAAATGTCACTTAAGAAATAAAGGTATAAAGAAAATGCTGTGTGCACTGCGTTCGATCAGCATTTGAAAGGGAATGATCTGTTACCAACTTGCTATTTTCTTATTTTTCTATTCTTTTAAAAAATGGATATTCCTTTGCTGGATTCTCTACATACAATACATAATTAGTTAAAGGTTTCGCAGTCAAATATTCAGAACTGTATCAATAAAGTCGCCTTCACTGTCAGAAACAGTGACCAACCTACAGGAATACCTTTAGTAGAGACAGAAATGGATGCAGCTGCTGAATGTATTCTAGTCCCAGTTTCCATCAGCCACAGAGTTCATGGAATATCCAGAAAAGACCAAATTTGAAGCGTTTCAATTCTGCTTATAATTGTGCTTGACGTCAGCTGGTGTGGCTTTTCTATGCAAACAATCAAGTGTAAATTAGGGGTTCTTTACACCGACTATGCAATTACTAATCTAATTGTTGCTAGCACATGATGTAAGGTGCTCCTATATGAGTAAGTGAGATAAGTGTGTAACAAGATTTTCACACTTTGAATATGTGAAATATATATAATTATATAGTTATCTAAGACATATAGGCAAATGTTACGAGTTAGGAGGCTCTGTAGACATCCCCATCCTCAATTATGGTGGAGTCCAGCACGTGAGTGCAAAAGACAAGGATGAAGCGTTTGCAACCATCTTCAGCCAGAAGTGCTGAGTGGATGATCCACCCGATATCCCCACCATCTCAGAAGCCAGTCTTCAGCCAATTCAATTCACTCCACGTGATATCAAGAAATGGCTGAGTGCACTAGATACAGCAAAGGCTATGGGCCCCGACAATGTCCCGGCTGTGGTGCTGAAGACTTGTGCTCCAGAACTAGCCGTGCCTCTAGCCAAACTGTTCCAGTATAGCTACAACACTGGCATCTACCCGACAATGTGGAAAATTGCCCAGGTATGTCCTGTCCACAAAAAGCAGGACAAATCCAATCTGGCCAATTACCGCCCCATCAGCCTACTCTCTCAATCATCAGCAAAGTGATGGAAGGTGTCGTCAACAGTGCTATCAAGCGGCACTTACCAATAACCTGCTCACCGATGCTCAGTTTCGGTTCCGCCAGGACCACTCGGCTCCAGACCTCATTACAGCCTTGGTCCAAACATGGACAAAAGAGCTGAATTCCAGAGGTGAAGTGAGAATGACTGCACTTGACAGCAAGGCAGCATTTGACCGAGTGTGGCACCGAGAAGCCCTAGTAAAATTGAAGTCAATGGGAATCAGGGGGAAAACTCTCCAGTGGCTGTAGTCATACCTAGCACAAAGGAAGATGGCAGTGGTTGTTGGAGGCCAATCATCTCAGCCCCAGGACATTGCTGCAGGAGTTCCTCAGGGCAGTGTCCTAGGCCCAACCATCTTCAGCTGCTTCATCAATGACCTTCCCTCCATCATAAGGTCAGAAATTGGGATGTTCACAGATGATTGCACAGTGTTAAGTTCCATTCGCAACCCCTCAGATAATGAAGCAGTCAGTGCCCGCATGCAGCAAGACCTGGACAACATCCAGGCTTGGGCTGATAAGTGGCAAGTAACATTCACGTGCCAGGCAATGACCATCTCCAACAAGAGAGAGTCTAACCACCTCCCCTTGACATTCGGCAGCATTACCATCGCTGAATCCCCCACAATCAACATCCTGGGGGTCACCATTGACCAGGAACTTAACTGGACCAGCCACATAAATACTGTGGCTACAACAGCAGGTCAGAGGCTGGGTATTCTGCGGCGAGTGACTCACCTCCTGACTCCCCAAAGCCTTTCCACCATCTACAAGGCACAAGTCAGGAGTGTGATGGAATACTCTCCACTTGCCTGGATGAGTGCAGCTCCAACAACACTCAAGAAGCTCGACACCATCCAGGACAAAGTAGCTCGCTTGATTGGCACCCCATCCACCACCCTAAACATTCACTCCCTTCACCACCGGCGCACCGTGGCTGCAGTGTGTACCATCCACAGGATGCACTGCAGCAACTCGCCAAGGCTTCTTCGACAGCACTCCCAAACCCACGACCTCTACCACCTAGAAGGACAAGGGCAGCAGGCACATGGGAACAACACCACCTGCATGTTCCCCTCCAAGTCACACACCATCCCGACTTGGAAATATATCGCCGTTCCTTCATTGTCGCTGGGTCAAAATCCTGGAACTCCCTTCCTAACAGCACTGTGGGAGAACCGTCACCACACGGACTGCAGCAGTTCAAGCAGGTGGCTCACCACCACCTTCTCGAGGGCAATTAGGGATGGGCAATAAATGCTTGCCTCGCCAGTGACGCCCACATCTCATGAACGAATTAAAAAAAGTGTGCCTGACTCTGTCTCGCCCAACAAGAGGGCAGATCGGTCAACCGGGCGCAGAGGTCGTTGTGCCTGATTCACAGCCTTCCCAATTATTCACTTAATAATTTTAATGATCAAAAAAATGAGGAGTGCTAAAAACTCGTAAAACTTATCCCTACAGTCCAACTCTGTAACGCTTATCAACCAAGATTTTCAGTTCTTCTGTTACACCAGTAGATGGCATAAGTGCACCATATAATCCATAAATGTTATTAAAAAAAATTGTGTACATACAATTGTATTTGTACTGATATAAAAAAGTTGCCAGAGACTATTTACACTTATGGTTTATAAACTATATACATGTACAATGTAATGCTTAATATGTAATGGTATGGGCCCTAAAAACCCACAATCCTGGTGTGGGAGTCTGCCAGAAAAGCCAGAAAGGCTGGGACTCAGATACATTGGGTCCTGGCCTTGCACAGTAGTTTCCAGAAAAGTCTTCTTGGAGCAGATCTTCCACCCACCCTGAACTCCCCACATTGGAAGCTCCCACTTTCACAGCCCCAGAGTGAACAGGCACGCTTTGCCGACAATTGGCAGAAGCGGGGCCGACCTGGGGGTCTAGTGCAACATGATAGCCGGCACCCCTGAAGAAAGAAATATTTTTTGAAAACAAAGGGGCCGCTGGAGGCAAATATTACTTCTTCTTAGGGGCCCCAACACACGCCCCTCAGATCCAGCAACCTCCACCAGGAATCCTTGCCCCTCCATCATGGCAGCTGCCCTAGATCCATTCCTAGTGATGTGGGTACCTGCCATTGCAATACGAAGTAAGGAACCTCCCCTGACCCTGAAAACCCTACCAGGGTCAGCAACGGAGAGTCCCACTAGGGGTGTCTCAGTATGAACCCCTACATGGGTCGTGCTGTCTTCATGAAAAAGTGGCAATTTTTTTTTTGTCAGCATTAGAAGAGACTGCATCATTTTATGTCATAATGATATCACACACAAGTGATTTATGTAATTGAATCAAGTATGAAAACTGAAGAAAAGTTCGCCAAGTACTTTTCCACAGAAGCTGTGCCCCTTCAATAGGGTTGGCTTCACTTGCGCATAAAAAGATATAGCACACTATCTTCCATTTGCAGAACATCACTGATATCTCTACATTGCTGGGGAAAAGTCTTGGGACTAAACAAGTTTTAGGGCAAACTACTGTAAGAATTGTGTGAAAAATTGGGTGATTTTAAAAGCTTAGTGACAAACAAAAGATTTGAGATAGTGATGAAAAATCTGCTGCACCCTTGGTTACCAGAATAACAGATTACTGAATATATGTTCAAGGAACACTTTCTTCATGAAAATGTGCCTCACAGACCGCTTTATCTGTATGGGGAGAGAGCAGAAGTACACGAGTCATGATGATGTCACACTAAGGACAGCAGGTTATTTTTCTAAAGGACATTAGACAACCAGTTGGGTTTTTACAACAACCCGACAGCTTTACGGTCAATTTTACTGATAGTTATATTTCCAAATATTTTTTTAAAAACTGAATTCAAATTCTCAAACTGCCATGGAGGGTACTCTCATCCTCTGGATTACTAGTCCAGTAACATAACCATTACATTACCATATCCACCCTCTGTGACTATAACCCTGGTGCACTATTGCTCCTCATCCTTCTCGGTTGACCGCGCCATTCTCCTCCAACATCTCTCCTCCATTGACCAGCTGAGTGAGACTGCCCTCACCTGGTTCCACTCTTACCTGTACATTCGTATCCAGAGAATCTCTTGCAATGGCTTCTCTTCCCACCACGCAACATTACCCCTAAGGATCTGTCCTTGGCATCCTCCTATTTCTCATCCTCATGCTGCCCCTCAGCGACATCATCCAAAGACATAATGTCAGGTTCCACGTGTACACTGACGACACCCAGCTGTACCTCTCTCTACTCCTGCACTGCCTCTGTATTGTCAGACCGCTGGTCTGACATCCAGTCTTGGATGAGCCACAATTTCCCCCAGTGAAACACTGGGAAGACTGAAGCTATCTTCTTTGGCCCTCGCCACAAACTCTGTACCCTCTCCACCAATTCCACCCCCCCTCCCTTGGCCACTGTCTCTGGTTTCACCAAACTGTTCGCAACCTCACGTCCTATTTGATCCCAAGCTTTGCTTTCGACTCCATTTCCTCCGTCACAAAGACCAACTAGTTCCACCTCTGTAACATTGCCTATTTCTGCCCTGCCTCAGCCTATCTGCTGAAACCTTCAGACTTGACTATTAACAATGCTCTCCTGGCCGGCTTCCCATCCTCCACACTCCATCGACTTCAGCTCATCCAAACTCTTGCCCATATCCAACACCATCCCGCTTTATTCATCCCTCTGCTTGCTCACCTAATTGGCTCCTGGTCTTCCAACGTCTCAAATTTAAATTTCAAGCCCTTGTGTTTAAAATAAATCCTTTCATAATCAACCCCCTTCCGCTCTAACCTTCTCCAGCCCTAAGACCCTCCGAGAACTATCCGTTCCTTCAATTCTGGCCTCGTGCATTCTCCGCTCTTCATTCCACCATTGGTGGCCATGCTTTCAGCCATCTAGACCCTAAGCTGTGGAATTTCCTTCATAAACCTCTGCATCGCCACCTCCCTCTCCCATTTAAGACCCTCCTCTTTGACCAAGCTCTTAGTCACCTTTTGGCTTGGCATTGATTTTTGTTTGATTATGCTTCTATGGGTACCTTGAATGTTTTTCTACGTTAATGGTGCTATATAAGTGAAAGTTCTTGTTCTTGTCCGTTTGGCAAAAATAATTAATTTTGTAAATGCTCAACATTTATTGTTTGGAGATGAATGTGCTTTTTTGTTCAGCTTTTCATACTGGTTTACATTAGGAGATACTTTGATATATGCCATTGTTCATACTTGAGGTTTGTGATTTATTTTAAATTATTTTTTGTACGTGTACTAATGATAGAAGAATTATTAGAGCAACAGCTTTGCTTTAGCACTAAAAAATGAATGAGGTGAAAATCCCAAGATCTCATATTGAAAAATAACTGAAATAGTTGCAAAGTTCAGATGTGGTGAGTGTCTGGAACGAGCTGCCAGAGGCAGTAGTAGAGGCGGGTACAATTTTGTCTTTTAAAAAGCATTTGGACAGTTACATGGGTATAGAGGGATATGGGCCAAGTGCAGGAAATTGGGACTAGCTTAGTGGTATAAACTGGGCGACATGGACATGTTGGGCCGAAGGGCCTGTTTCCATGTTGTAACTTCTATGATTCTATATGCAGTGCAATGATCTGTTTTGATGAGATTTAGTTATCTTGTGTGTTCATAAAACTCAAAGCTAACACTTTTCATGAAAATGATGTCCCTTTAATTGAAGCAAGATCACCATATCGAGGGACACTTATTTTATACAATTGTGGTATTGTTAAGTTATTTTACCTTATAGTTTTGATTTAATTGCAGTTGTAGTGTATTAATGTGCAAGCTCAATGTGAACTGTAGATTTGTTTTTTTTAAACTTAAGATTGCTTGTATAACATGCTAGTTTATAAAATAGTAGGTAAACTCAAAACTTTTCCATTTCGCTCAAGTGAAATGAAGTTCACTGTGTCGATATCTGATATGGCTGATTAAAACCCTAATGTTTTGAATAATATTAGAATAATATTTAGATATAAATTGCCTTTGGCATTATATTCACATTAACATAACTTTAGTCTGCTCAATTCATTTTTACTTGAATGACATTGCTGAAAACATTGGAAACCAGACAGCTTTTCTTCATCAGATAGTTGCAAATTCCTTCTCTTTTTTCATGAATTTTTTACTCCTCAGGTTAAGGGATGAGTGTTGCGCAATTTCACACTTTCTAATTCAGGCACCCAGTGTTAGCACCAGGCGCTGTCAATTCAAGTATGGTTGAAATAAATGCAGAGTAAATCTCCCTTTATTGTGACTCAAAGATTTACCACAGCCCACCCCTATAAGTATACTGTACAAATGTGACATTTTTAAATTTCCCACACCAGCTTCCCTGATTGAGGTTTGCAATTTAGTGCCAATTAGTAACGATTTGGGTTTGTTTTGTGCTATAGGGATTGCATTGGGACTACCCAAATTGAATTTATTCTCTTTTTATGGATACAATTCTGGAATCATTTTACAATACAGAATGAGGCCATTCAGCCCATTTTGCTTATGCCAGCTTTCTGAAAGAGGTATCCACTTAGTCCCATTTTCTTGCCCTTTCCTCATACTCTTCTAAATTTCTCTTTTTCAAATATTTATTCATTTCCCCTTTAAAAAAAATCATGTATTCTTCTTCATTGTTTCTGGTAGGACAGTCCATGCCCTAACAATACTCTGCACAAAAAAAAATCTCCTAAGCACTCACTTCATTCTTTTGGTGATATCCCCTCAAGTTACTGATTACCAACAGTGCAAATGATCTTGAACATTCATCAGGATCGGGGCAGTTGCTTGATGCACTAACCTTAAATTGTGATTATATATTTGTAATGGTTATACATTTCCATAAATGGGAAGATCCGATTAAAATCCGACAAAGCTGCAACATGCCAGGCTATCTCCAAATGGCAAGTCCACAAACAAATTTAAACACAAAGCATAAGTTTAAATTTGATGCATCTTCAGTGGGAAATGAAAATGCCAGCTATAGTGGCCACAGTTTAAGTCATCTGTTTGATACATGTGGTCAACACATTAGCTAATAAAGCAATACTCTCCTGGAATGACCTAGAGGCAGAAACGTTGAGGGCTGCAGTGACCTTGCTTGTTAGTGGCAGTGACATGAAGGGGTGGTGGAAGCAGATCCAATAGTAACTTTCAAAAGGGAATTGGATAAATACTTAAAAAGGAAAAATTGCAGGGCTATGGGGAAAGAGATGGGGAATAGGACTAATTGGTAGCTCTTTCAGAGAGCAGCCTAGAGGAGTATAGAAAGTACAGGGATTATGTAAAAAAGGAAATAAGGAGAGCAAAGAGAGGGCATGAAAAAATATTAGCTAGTAAGATTAAAGAAAACCCAAAGATGTTTTATCAGTACATTAAGAACACGAGGATATCTAAGGAAAAGGTGGGACCTATCAGGGATGATAAGGGTAACTTGTGCATAGAAGCAGAGGATATGGGTAGGGTTTTAAATGAATATTTTGTCTCCGTATTCACAAAGAAAAAGGATGATCCGGACGTAGTAGTTAAAGAGGAGAGGTGTGAAATATTGGATAAGGTAAACATAATGAGAGAGGAAGTACTAGAGGGAGTGGAATCCTTGAAAGTTGATAAGTCACCAGGGCCGATGGATTATTTCCTAGGCTATTGAAGGAAGCCAGGGAGGAAATAACGGATGCTCTGAGGATCATTTTCCAATCCTCACTAGATACAGGGGAGGTACAACTGGAAGACTACAAACGTAATACCATTGTTTAAAAAGGGTACAAGGGAAAGGCTGAACAATTATAGGCCGGTCAGTCTTACCTCGGTGGTGGGCAAACTATTAGAATCAATACTGAGAAATAGAATAAACTGTCACTTGGAAAGGCATGGTTTAATCAGGGATAATCAGCATGGATTTGTTCAGGGAAGGTCATGCCTTACAATCTGATTAAATTCTTTGAGGAAGTGACAAGGAGGATTGATGAGGGTAGTGCAGTAAATGTTGTCTACATGGATTTTAGTAAGGCATTTGACAAGGTCCCACATGGCAGACTGGTCAGAAAGGTAAAAGCCCATGGGATACAGGGAAATGTGGCAAATTGGATCCAAAATTGGCTCAGTAACAGGAAACAAAGAGTAAAAGTTGATGGATGTCTTTGCGAATGGAAATCTGTTTCCAGTGGTGTGCCACAGGGCTCAGTGTTGGGACCCTTGCCATCTGTGGTATATATTAATGATTTGGACTTGAATGTAGGGGGCATGATTGGCAAATTTGCAGATGACACAAAAATTGGCTGTGTGTAGTTGATAGTGAAGAGGATAGCTGTAGACTCCAAGAAGATATCAATAGGTTGGTGGAGTGGGCAGAAAAGTGGCAAATGGAGTTCAACCCGGAGAAGTGTAAGGTAATGCAATTAGGGAGGGCAAACAGTAAAAGGGAATACGCAGTAAACGGGAATATATTGAGAGGGACAGAGGAAGTGAGAGACCTTGGAGTGCATGTGCACAGGTCCCTGAAGGTGGCAGTACAAGTAGATAAGGTTGTGAAGAAGGCATACGAATGCTCTCCATTATTAGCCAAGGTATAGAATACAAAAGCAGGGATGTAATGATGGAGCTGTATAAAACGCTGGTAAAGCCACAGCTGGAGTATTGTGTGCAGTTCTGGTCACCACATTACAGGAAGGACATAATTGCTCTGGAGAGAGTGCAGAGAAGATTTACAAGAATGTTGCCAGGGCTTGAAAATTGCAGCTATGAGGGGAGATTGGATAGGCTGGGGTTGTTTTCGTTGGAGCCGAGGAGGCTGAGGGGAGACTTGATCGAGGTGTACAGAATTATGAGGGGCCCAGATAGATTAGAGGGAAGTATGTGTTTACCCTAGTGGAGTGTTCAAGAACTAGAGGACATAGATTTAAGCTGATTGGCAGAAGGATTAGAGGGGACATGAGGAAAAACTCTTTTACCCAGAGGGTGGTGGGTGTATGGAATTCGCTGCCCGAATTGTTGGTAGAGGCAGGAACCCTCAACTCTTTTAAAAAGTACCTGGACCTGCACCTAAAGTGCTGTAAGCTGCAGGGCTATGGACTGGTTGCTGGAAGGTGGGATTAGAATGGGCACCTGGTTGTTCTTCGAGCTGGCACAGACACGATGGGCCGAATGGCCCCCTTCTGTGCTGTATCTTTTCTATGGTTCTATAGAGCCGGCACAGGCACGATGCACCGAATGGCCTCACATGCTGTATGATTCTATAACTACTTTCCTCCTACGGCCTTCCAGCCAGTTCTCATCCAGCTCAATATATTCACCTTAGGCCTCGATCTTGTAGAGAAGCCTCTTGTGCGGTACCTCATCGAAAGCTTTTTGGAAGTCTAAGTAGTCAATGTCTACTGGGCTTCCTTCATCCACCAGGTCTCTCTGTTCCTGCACCCCCTTTAAAATTGTACCATTTTGTTTATATTGCCTCTCCTCATTCTTCCTACCAAAATGCATCACTTCACACTTCTCTGCATTAAATTTCATCTGCCATGTGTCTTCCCATTTCACCAGTCTGTCTATGTCCTCCTGAAGTCTGCTACTATCCTCTACATTGTTTTCTACATTTCCGAGTTTCATGTCATCTGCAAACTTTGAAATTACACCCTCTATACCCAAGTACAGGTCATTAATATATATGACCTTACTGCTCACACCCTGGCCATCAGGGGCAAGGGGAGAGTCATGACTGGCAACGCTGGAGAAGACTTTATGCAGGGTTTCTTCACACTTTATCTTCTACTTTCCTTCTTATTTCTATCTCACCCTACAAGCTCTGTATGGCAAACTGCTTTCACCAGTCACATTTCTCTCTGCCTTCCCTCGACACTAAAAGCTAACCCTTGTCCCTCTCTTTCATTTCAGGTGCTGAAGATGTGGATATACCTCTGCCACTTCAGGAAGATGAGTCCAGCCTTCCCAAAGATGCAGCATCACTCAATCTGACCCTCACAAGCACCAGCTCGGAGAATGGCACCACATGTACTTTCAAGGCTAGGCTAGAGGACAGGTCTTCGCACGATGAACCAACAGGCTGGAGCTAGGGCAGGATAGAATGTCATGGTGAAAACAGCTCACTGGAGGGTAAGATCACATACTAGTTCTGCTGCAGTGGACTCAGTTGCTGACTTTGAGGGCCCAAGCTACTGAAGATGACCCATGGGCATCCACCGGGAAATGCTAGATGCGCTGGACAGCCTGCCAGAGAGCTTGCGCGCAATGTCGCAGAGCATGGAGAAGTCTAGCTCCAACTTGTTTCAAGGCTTCGCGCAGATCATGCAAACTATTCTGTCCAAGCAGTCAGCTCCAACAACACGATAGTGGTGCCCACTGTCATAGAGCCTCTCCTGCCTGCTCTCATAGCTGCCGTGCATCTGAGACAGCTGCCATCTTGGCTTTGGGGGCCACTGTTGACAGGGGCTTCCAGAGCGTCACATGACTCCTGCACTCTGTTCTCATGCAGAGCTGTAGGTGTGCTGAGGAGCAGTCCCAGGAGAGCGGCCTTGGCTCCATGGGAGAGATGCCCACTGTCCTTTCTCAGGATGACAGTATGCCTGCTCTCCCGCCACTCACTCCATCAGTCCCCCTGCTAGTGCCACACAGCCAGCTGGGTCAGACTGCCCCAGCCCACGCCGAGATGCTGCAGTCTGCAGCTGGACCTTCAAGGCCCAGAGCTGCTCGAGGTCGCCCACCACGGCCATCTGAAGTGTCCTCAATGGAAGCTCAGCAGCCTTCCATCTCTCAAACTGTAGCCACTGAAGAAACACTTCGTAGGAGCATTAAGATAGATAAAAGAGGGCAGATGACAGGCACTAAGGGTTTGCACAAGGGTGATTCATAATTATTTCTGTTAACTGTTAGATATAGATGGAATTGAGTATTTGATAAATTTGTTTTTTGTTCTGGATTTGGTGTTGGTCTTTATATTTGAAGTGAAGTGGGGTCAAGTCTCATAAGGCTGGACTGAAGGAAGGCAATCAGATGGTGCTAGTAAAGATGGTGGCGATGAGGATTGCGAGACTGTTGGTGTATTGGGGATGGGAGAGGTGGTTCAAGTGAAGCACTCTTCGATAAGTTGCTCTGAGAGCTCTAGCAGCCGGGGCACTGATGGTCAATGCAGCACCTGCTCTTCCTCCTTTTCATGCTGCTCCTCCTCCTGCTCCACTCGTTGCTGCCCAGGCGGTGGTAAGGGCTTGTCCCTCATGATGTCTGCAGCAGGCAAGAACTAATCTGGATAGCCACTCAGGGCTGTACTGCAAAGCTTTTCCTGAGCGGTTCGGACAGCAGAAGCGTTTCTTGAGCTCGCCGACTGTTTGCTCGATCACGTTTCTGGTGACAGCATAGCTCTTGTTGTAGGCCAGCTGTGCCAGTGTTCCTGACGGCAATCATGAGCCATGTCTGGAGGAGATACCCCTTGTCGCCCAGTAGCCAGTCAGTGGCCTGACGGCCTGGCTGGAATAAAGGTGGCATAGGGAGCACGCAAGGCAATGTGGGTGCAGTCTATGGTACCTTGCACCTTGGGGAAGCCTGCCATGCAGGCAAAGCCCAGTGTTCTTTCATCTTGCTTCACTCTGTCCATGGGGAAAGTAATGTAGCTATTCCACTTGGTGTAGATAGCCTCGGTGACCTACATGATACCACAGTGGATTGCAAACTATGAGATATCGCTCATGTCACCTATTGAAGCCTGAAAGAAGCCAGTGGCATAAACGTTAAGGGCCATGATGACTTTGACAGCTGCAGGCAGTGATGTCCATCCTCTGGTGGGAGGCTCAAGTTGTGGTTACAGCAGGTGACTTAGCTCGGTGACAGCCCCCTTGGTGAAGCAAAGGCAACTCATACATTGCTCCTCGGAAAGGTTGAGGTAGGAGAAATGCTTCCTGAATACCCACTGCGTTCTTTGCAGTGCCCTCCTTCTCCCTCTTGTCGCAGCTACTCCTGCTCTCTCCTGTCTTCCTTGCTGCTACCCCTCATCGTCCAGCTCCAAATTCAGCTCTACCACACCACCCATGACTACAGACAATGTTTATGAGGCAGCCAAAAACAGTGCAGCACCAGCAAATTCTTCTTAGCAGTCAAAATTAAGCTTCCAGAAAACAGGCCAAAAACACCCAGAAGTTCACCAGCAGCCTCAAATGACAAACCAGCAACTAACCTACATTTAGTGGATGAGCCATTTAAATAGCGCCGCTGAAGGGTCCTTCCTGCTTGTTGGCGCCATGAGTTGCTGTGCGAGTTTATCACGTGGCGAGACAGACGCTGGGGCAGACCAATATTAAAGAGGTTCTACGCTTATTTAAATATTTTAATTCACTATTGTAATAGTTCCGGCGTGCATCCTACGGAGAAGCCTGATCCAATACGGCGGGCAGCGCACTTCCAGCTTGTAACAAGTGTGTGCACCCTGCCCGCCGTATTGGATGCTTAGGCCCAGGTTTTGCCCCTGAATTTCCAGGCCTGCATTTCATTGTGAAAGGGAAGATATTCAATTATCCCATGATGCCTCAGTTACCATTGAAAAAAAGTAGAAAGACTGCAGTTTCTGTTGATCCACACTGAAGCTTATCTGGGTGCATGGTGATACAGGGCTAAAGTTACTTCTTTAATGGTGCAGTATATGGCAAAGAACTGTTGGTATCTGTAAGGACCCTATGACATAAAATCTGAGGGCAACAATCATCTTCCTGTCACCGGCAATTCAGGCAGCTAGTGGACTATTGATACAGGTCTCCTTCAAACATTGATATACCGATTCTCATGGGTAGTGCCTCTTGCAAGTTATATACGCCTCATGTTCTCTGTGCTCCCTCTTCTCCTGCTGCTACACTTGAAATACTCAGTTAAAGCCACTATACACATGCTTTGGGGCGGAAAACTCCTCTGTACTATTTGCTCTTGTGTTGACATTTCAAAATAGCTTTCATTAAAATCATTAACTCCATGTCTGACTTGGAATTAAATACTCCTTTTTTGATTACATCCTATTCTGTGTAATTCTGCATTAGTTTCTCATAAATAACAAATAAAAATCTGCTTCTATCATTTCTCATTAATTTTTTGTAAATAAGTATTAAACATGGGTCGGTAGTTCTATTGCTCTTTCTACTGGTCATGCACTACTATTTAAGCATGCCTACTTTTTCACTAAAATTAGCAAACAAAAATATGACCCGAAGTTCTTCCACATAACTATGTGTTAACAAATTCTGGCAAGCCCAGCAAATTTCTACACAAATATCGGCTACTTTCAAACATATATCTTAAATGTATGGTATCAGTGTAGCACAAAGTATGTATTAATTGTCATTTAGGAGTCATGCAACTCTCATAGGCATCTTGCAGGCCTTTTAACGGAAGTAACCCAATACTAATGTGCCTACCTGTAACCATTTACAGCTTTCACATCAAAACACACAACCAAGTTCTAAAAATAGGTAAACAAATATAAGAGGAACATAAACAAACCTATTGAATAATGAAACATAAAATTATCCATTTTTTTTTATTTCCTATCTTTTTGTTTTCTTCTTATATTGTGATAGGAACTTTCATGAGCCTCTGGTTAAGAAACACAAACTGGAGACACATCGGGCCCAATATTAGGAGGGAGGCGGGTTGGAAGTGGGGGGTCGACTGGGCGCGTGAGTAACGCGCCCAGTGAATTCGGGTGCTCCGCACGCGATCGCAGCCTAATTGAAGGTACTTACACATGCTTCCGGGTTTCCAGTTCCAGATCTGCGCAGGGGGCGCACTGTGCACCCGCATCACAGGCTGTCAGCAGGAGGAGCCCTATTTAAAGGGGCAGTCCTCTAATGCTCCTCCTGCAGCAAAGAAACAATTTGGAGTATGGAGCAGGCCAGAGGCAAGGCTGCTCCAAGGATCTCTGACTCCTCACTCCAGGTGCTGCTCGATGGGGTGAGGAGGAGGAGGGAAATTTTTTCTTGGCCACCAAGAAGGTCTGGCTGAAGGTGGCAGAGAAGGTCAGCAGCAGCGGCAATGTGTGCAGAACCTGGATCCAGTGCAGGAAGCGATTTAATGACCTAACCAGGGCAGCCAAAGTGAGTATACTTACACATTCTCCCACACTCCGTCTTCCACATCACCTCCACCACCACAGAACTCCTTCTGCACTGCCACCACAACGCTCTTGCATCACTCCTCACATCCACTCAACCATCATCCTCACCTTGCCTGCACTTACTCACCGCCCCAGTTCCCATTCAAACACTACCACGCAAACTAATCCTCATACAATCTCATGGCTATGTCTCACACGCACCCTCCCATGCATCTCCCTCACGCTCACCCCCACCCACACCAATGCATGCAGCGGGTCACCATGCAACCATCACTCAATCACGCCTCTGTGTTTTGCCTTGATAGGAGAAGAGATGCCAGAATGCTCGGGAGAGGGCAAAGTCCGGAGGGGGCCCGCCACACCAGGTGGTCTTAACAGACGCAGAGCAGCAGGCACTAGAAATAAGCCGGACACTGGAGTGCCTGTCCGTGGCGGATGCCGAGACTGGGAGTGCACAAGCGGCTGGTGACAGAAATCTAACACTCAGCACTCATGATAGCGAATGATCTTAGCATCACTTGGCATCTGCAGCACCTCAACATCTGTCCACATGCTTAATATTGCTTTCTGTTCTCTTGCAGGGCCATCTGTGAGCTCCATGACTGCGGAGGGCGATTCCTCAGAGGACCTGCCGGCCTCTGAGGGTGCATTGTCACATCTGAGCCAGCCAGCCATCCATCAGCGCAGATACACACACCTCGGTGGGTCCCCGTCCTCACTTAGTTGGGCTTGCACATGGTGAGTCATCATGCACATGTAAGCACGAGCAGACCCTGGTGACAGGGGCTGCCGTGGAGAGTCCACGTTGGTGGGAGCACTCTTCTCCAGGCTCTGCTCAGCTAGACCAGATGCTGAACCCTGGGGGCCAGTCATGAAAAGGAGAGTCATCGAGGGCCAGCAGCATATTGCCGAGGTACTGGAACAGGTGCAACGTGCATTCCCCACAATCGCGCAGAGGATGGAGAAGTCCAACTTCTGCATGAGTGGAATGATGGCACAGGTACAGGAGGGTATCTCCGCGATACCGTCACAGAGACACGAAGGCATCTCTGAGATAGTGTCGCGGGTAGGTGCAGGAATGTCTGCGATGGAGGAAAGGCTAGCCTCCATCGAGCTTCAAGCACGGCTCAACAACGAGTCCATTCAGGCCCTGACAACGGCCGTTCGGATTCAGGGTGAGCAACATTCTGCCACCTTAAACAGGCTGACAGATACCTTACAACTGGCCTTCCAAGGCTTCACACAAGTCCTCCAAACTGTCGTCCAGCAGGGTGGAAGGAGTGATGTGGGCCTGGGCCAGGAGAGGGATGATGGTGAAAGGGGACATGGAAGTGGGGACGCCACTCAAAGCGCTCCCACGTCTCACCCGTTGCCCCCTCTCAACCAGTACCCGCAATGCTGCCCCCTCTCCAGGTGGCCGAGTCTGCCCCTGCCCCTCACGTGCTCATCAAATTTTGCCATGAAACCTGAAATTTAAAAAAGACTCTTTAATGTTGGTTTACAATTGTTTTCCAATAGGAAAGATCACGAACACTAAAGAAACATATTTTTTCATTTAAAACTAAAATAATAAATTAAAAGTGTAATAATAAAGTAAAAGTGAATTAAATAATCAATAAAATTAACATTAACTACTATCCTTTATACAAAAAAAAATCAACTTCAGTCAAAAAAAATCTAGAAATAATTGGTTTCATTCCAAGTTCACTGACCAGCGTCACTATAAATACACCTTTTCCCAAAAGAAATCCCTAGGGGTGTGGTTAAATGGCACCAGTCAGACAGATGCACAACAAATTAACTGGATCCGTACCTGAATTGCATCTCAGAGGATCCGCAACAAACAACAAAAGATGTCAAACAAAGCAACATCATTTTATCTTCAAGGAGCATGGCAATTCAGAAAGGAATATTGTACTGGGTGCAATCTATTGCCAGCATGGTGATTACGGTTGCAGCACTTTGTACAGGTTTGGACTTAAATGCTTTTGTGTTTGTATTTCTTTTCATTGCTTCAACCTGAAAATGATTTAAAAACAAAACAGAAAGTGTTATGCTCATCAAATCATCAAATAAAAAACTACGTTGATTGTGAACAATCTCTTCTGGAGACGTTTTCTGCCCAAGATCTCACTGTACAGGTGTCAGATCTGTATATAGTATAAATAGCCTAACAAAGCGTTTGAAAAAGTAGCTTTTATCCAGATATAACCCTAAAATAGTGTCGTTCACCAGGGAAATAACCAGATGTCTCATATGTACCATGAGGGAAAATATTGTAGAGACCGTTGACGATATTTTGTCCAATATATGAAGATTGAGTTTCATTTAACTTTATCTCATATGTGTAGTTTGCACATATGGGAGGGTGCGTGTGAGACATAGCCATGAGATTGTATGAGGATTAGTTTGTGCTTAACTGACTACAGACATTTACGCAAAGTAACTGGTCGATTATATGGACTGTTCTTATACCTTTGTACCAGTTTATTTTCATTTATATGTGTGTGGTAGGGTTTGTATTTGATGCAAGACTCATAATAACATCAAATGTAAAGTACAATATTCGAACTTTGCACTGTGTGAATCATTTTAAGGGTGCAGCTAAAATATTACATCTTGTACACTAGTTGCCTCCCTGTTGTTGCTCTCCTCCCCCTCCCTTCTACAGGGGCTACACACACTAATATTATGTGTACCCAACTGGAAAAGTTTAAAGCATATGGAATTAGGGGAAAGGTAGGAAAATGGATGAAAACTGGTTAGAAGGGAGGAAACAAAGAGTAGGAGTTAAGTGTTTCTCAGTGTAGTTGGAGGTGGGTAGCAGAATCCCACAGGGTTCTATTCTGGGACCGTTTCTGTTCACTGTATATCATTGCTTTGTATATAGAGCTAGTGCAAGTGCTGTCTGAATTTGCAGACACTACTAAAATAGGAGGCATAGTGAATAATTCTGAGGGCAACAGGAAGCTGCAAGGGGCTGTTGATAACATGGTGGAATGGGCAATAAAGTGGCAGAAGGATCTGGCAGTTCAAGTTCACAAGACATTAAAAGCAGCCTGAACCTACATCTAAGGCTAGTTTTTCTCCTACCTCCCCTAATGCCCTCTCCAAGCTCCTCTTGTCCATGGGAGCTCGTCCTGCTCCCTTCACTCCATTGCCACTAACCTGCTGACTACCCAATTTCTCTGCTTGGCCCCCACATGATAGCTGACATTGTAACTGGTTCCCTCTCAAGTGCTGTCCTCCTCCCTTTAAAAATATCTGTCATCACCCTCTCCTCAAAAAAACCATCCTTCTGTCCTTATAAACTACTGCCCCATATCTATTTCCTTGATCATGTTGTCTACTCTCGAATCCATCCCCATCTTTCTCGCAACTCCACGTTTAAATCTCGCCAATCAGGTTTCTACCCCTGCCACAGCACCGAGGCAGATCTAACCAGAGTCACAAATGACATCCCCTGTGACTGTGGCTGTGAAGCATTATCCCTCCTCATCCTCCTTGACCTCATTATCCCTCCTCATCCTCCTTGACCTCATTATCCCTCCTCATCCTCCTTGACCTCATTATCCCTCCTCATCCTCCTTGACCTCATTATCCCTCCTCATCCTCCTTGACCTCATTATCCCTCCTCATCCTCCTTGACCTCATTATCCCTCCTCATCCTCCTTGACCTCATTATCCCTCCTCATCCTCCGAGACCTCATTATCCCTCCTCATCCTCCTTGACCTCATTATCCCTCCTCATCCTCCTTGACCTCATTATCCCTCCTCATCCTCCTTGACCTCATTATCCCTCCTCATCCTCCGAGACCTCATTATCCCTCCTCATCCTCCTTGACCTCATTATCCCTCCTCATCCTCCGAGGCCTCTCTGCAGTCTTTGACACGGTCAACCAGTTGGTTGATGAGGAATTTTGGAACCCACACTCAGAATCTTAGAAAATTTACGGCACAGAAAGAGGCCATTCAGCCCATCGTGACCGTGCCGGCTGAGAAACGAGCCACCCACCTAATCCCACTTTACCGCAGGTCACGGCTCTTCAGGTGCCCATCCAAGTATTTTTAAAATGAGTTGAGGGTTTCTGCCTCTACCACCCTCTCAGGCAGTGAGTTCCAGACCCCCACCACCCTCTGGGTGAAAAATCTTTTCCTAGTTTCCGCTCTAATCCTTCTGCCAATCACTTTAAATCTATGCCCCATGGTTATTGACCCCTCCGCTAAGGGAAATAGGTCCTTCCTAGCCACTCTATCTAGGCTCTACATAACTTTGTACACCTCAGTCAAACCACAGCCTCTTCTGTTCCAAGCAAAACAACCCCAGCCTATCTAATCTGTCAGCATAGCTAAAATTCTCCAGTCCTGGCAACGGAACACCACTATAATTCTATATTTTCTCCATCACAAAGATCGACTCCTTTCACCTACGTAACATATTCACCTCCACCCCTACATCAGCTGCTAAAACATTCATCAATGTCTTTTTCGACTCCAAACTCAACTATTCCAATATCTCATGCCCAGCCTCCCATCCTCCACTCTCCATAAACTTCAGCTCATCCAAAACTCTGCTGCCCACATCCTATTCTGCATCATGACCCGCTCACCCATCCCTCGTCCTCAATGACCTGTGTAGGCTCCCAGTTCATCAAAGCCTCAATTTAAAATTCTCATCCTTATGTTCAAGCACTTCATTAATCTCATCCCTCCCTATCTCTGTAACCACCTCTAGCCCTACCACTCCTCCAAACTCTCCAGTCCTATGACTCTCACCTCTTGTGCATTTTCTTCCCTGTGCCCGACCATTGGCAGCCGTGCCTTCAGCCTTCTAGGACTTACGTTCTGGAATTCTATCTCTAAACCTTTCCACTTCTGCACCTCCCTCTCTTCCTTTAAGACACTTGCAGATGACGTTGCCAAGGGGCAGCATATAGACAAAGAAGACAAAGGGCCAAATGATAGATCCATGGGGGCTCTGGAGATAATGGTGCAGGGGGAGGAAGAGAAGCTATTGCTGGAGAGGCTCTGGCCACGATTGGATAAAATCCACCTCTATTCAAATTTAGATCACCCCTCCTAATATCTCCTTTGGCTCGGCATCCATTTTTTCTGATTATAACTGCAAAGTGCCTTGGGACATTTTTTTATGTTAAAGTCGCTGCACAAATGCGAGTTGTTGTTGTAACAGTGTCCTCGCCCTCATTATGCTGAAATACCTCCTCCAACAGCGACTCCATGTGTTGTCCCCACCGCAGAGCCGAGTTATGAAGCATACAGAGAACCACAATCATACAGGACGCTCCTTCTGGGCTGTGTGGTAAAAGTCACCAGACCTGTCCAGGCATCTGAATCATTGTTTGAGGACTCCCAATGGGCTCTAATTGACCCATGGTTCTGATTGTAGAGGAGTTCCATAGCTGAGCATGGGTTCCTAAAAACACCCATATGCCAAGTTTGCAAGGGATAGCCCTTATCTCCAGGCAGCCAGCCAGCTCAGCATTGGAAGTGATTGCAGTACAGGTGGTTGCAAGGGTGGGCGGGTTGGGAACACTGGCTATATCTTCACTCTGTCGTTTTATTTGCAAGAAAACAGAAGAGAATAAAATATTAAAATGCTTTCTCAGTTAACCACTTTTAATCAATACTTTCACTGCTTGATATTCTCTACGCAACCAGCACTCAATTGAACACTGGTAGATGACATGGACATAAAGGCACTTACCATGAGCTTATTGTAAGCATTTAGCTTCACCATCCCTCACTCTCTGAATGGTCTCCCAAACAATTATGTCAAGAATAGCCTCCTCCAATGGCTCTTTTGAACTGTTCGGAATCCCATTAGTACTGTGCTGCTCTTGCTGATTATGGGCCATCTTATTCCGTGGTCCGAAGAATAGTTGAGATATTTCAAGTACATAGAGTATTGACAATGTTATGCGTCTAACTAGCTTCATGACTCTGGATTATTAGTCCAGGCCTCTGGATTACTAGTCCAGTAACATAACCACTATGCAACCGTACCCTGCTGATTACCACCTACACAGTCCTCGTGGAGATGAAGTCCCGTCTTCGCACTGAGGGCACCATCCAACGTGTTGTGTGGAACTACCACCGTGCTAAATGGGATAGATTCAGAACAGATCTAGCAGCTCAAAACTGGGCATCCATGAGGTGGTGTGGGCCATCAGCAGCAGCAGAATTGTATTCCAGCACAATCTGTAACCTCGTGGCCTGGCATATTCCTCACTCTACCATTACTAACAAGCCAGGGGATCAATCCTGGTTCAATGAGGAGCATGCCAGGAGCAGCACCAGGCGTACCTAAAAATGAGGTGCCACCCTGGCGAAGCTACAACACAGGACTACATGCATTCTAAACAGCAGAAGCAACATGCTATAGACAGAGCTAAGCGATTCCACAACCAACGGATCAGATCAAAGCTCTGCAGTCCCGCCACATCCAGTCGTAAATGGTGGTGGACAATTAAACAACTAACGGGAGGAGGAGGCTCTGTAAACATCCCCATCCTCAATGATGGCAGAGTCCAGCACGTAAGTGCAAAAGACAAGGCTGAAGCGTTTGCAACTATCTTCAGCCAGAAGTGCTGAGTGGATGATCCATCTCGACCTCCTCCTGATATCCCCACCATCACAGAAGCCAGTCTTCAGCCAATTCGATTCACTCACGTGATATCAAGAAACGGCTGAGTGCACCGGATACAGCAAAGGCTATGGGCTCCGACAACATCCCGGCTGTAGTGCTGAAGACTTGTGCTCCAGAACTAGCTGCGCCTTTAGCCAAGCTGTTCCAGTACAGCTACAACACTGGCATTTACCCGACAATGTGGAAAATTGCCCAGGTATGTCCTGTCCACAAAAAGCAGGAAAAATCCAACCCGGCCAACTACCGCCCCATCAGCCTACTCTCAATTGTCAGCAAAGTGATGGAAGGTGTCATCGACAGTGCTATCAAGCGGCACTTACTCACCAATAACCTGCTCACTGATGCTCAGTTTGGGTTCCACCAGGACCACTCGGCTCCAGACCTCATTACAGCCTCGATCCAAACATGGACAGAGGTGAGGTAAGAGTGACTGCCCTTGACATCAAGGCAGCATTTGACCGAGTGTGGCACCAAGGAGCCCTAGTAAAATTGAAGTCAATGGGAATCAGGGGGAAAACTCTCCAGTAGCTGGAGTCATACCTAGCACAAAGGAAGATGGTAGTGGTTGTTGGAGGCCAATCTTCTCAGCCCCAGGACATTGCTGCAGGAGTTCCTCAAAGCAGTGTCCTAGGCCCAACCATCTTCAGCTGCTTCATCAATGACCTTCCCTCCATCATAAGGTCAGAAATTGGGATGTTTACTGATGATTGCACAGTGTTCAGTTCCATTCGCAACCCCTCAAATAATGAAGCAGTCTGAGCCCGCATGGACAACATCCAGGCTTGGGCTCATAAGTGGCAAGTAACATTCGCGCCAGACAAGTGCCAGGCAATGACCATCTCCAACAAGAGAGAGTCTAACCACCTCCCTTTGACATTCAACTGCATTACCATTGCTGAACCCCCCACCATCGACATCCTGGGGATCACCATTGACCAGAAACTTAACTGGACCAGCCATATAAATATTGTGGCTGCAAGAGCAGGTCAGAGGCTGGGTATTCTGCAGCGAGTGATTCACCTCCTGACTTCCCAAAGCCTTTCCACCATCTACAAGGCACAAGTCAGGAGTATGATGGAATACTCTCCACTTGCCTGGATGAGTGCAGCTCCAACAACACTCAAAAAGCTCGACACCATCCAGGACAAAACAGCCCGCTTGATTGGCACCCCATCCACCACCCTAAACATTCACTCTCTTCACCACCGGCGCACAGTGGCTGCAGTGTGCACCATCCACAGGATGCACTGCAGAACTCGTCAAGGCTTCTTTGATAGCACCTCCCAAACCTCTACCACTTAGAAGGACAACAGCAGCAGGCACATGGGAACAACACCACCTCCACGTTCCCCTCCAAGTCACACACCATTCCGACTTGGAAATATATCGCCATTCCTTCATCATTGCTGGGTCAAGATCCTGGAACGCCCTTCCTAACAGCATTGTGGGAGAACCTTCATCACACGGACTGCAGCGGTTCAAGAAGGCGTCTCACCACCACCTTCTCAAGGGCAATTAGGGATGGGCAATAAATGCTGGCCTTGCCAGCGATGCCCACATCCCATGAACGAATTTTTAAAAATGTATGCTATAAATTGGTCAGCAACATCCTGTTCGGTTGATTATGCAGATGAAATCTGGAAGGTTTGCTTCTATGAACTCTCTTTAAAATTGTCATATACAGCTGCTTATTATAACTTTCCTATACAGAAGTATCCCCATTCACATTAAGCTCAGTGCGCTAGGAGCACGAATTTTTTGTTCAGAATAATTGATACCACCTCTCAGTGCTTCCAGAACGAACCTTCCCTTTCAGTGCTCCCCATCCCCATCTCCCTCTGAGTGCTTCTTGCTCCTCTCTCAGTGCATCCACAATCCAGTCCTCCTCTGGTCCACCTATCACCAATACATCCACACGCAGTCCACCCCAATCGTCCCAAACCTCAGCTGTCCCCACTGGTCCCACATTCCGTCCATTCCTTCAATGCTCCGAATCCCTCTGACCTCCACATTACTGACCCCCAAGTGCTCCCTAACCCTTCTCTGATTATCCAAAGACACCATAGTATGTACATAGTAGGTACAGTACCGGAGGAGGCCATTCGACCCATCGTGCCGGTGCCGGCTCCTTTGAAAGAGCTATTCATTTAGTTCAACTCCCCTGCTCTTTCTCCGTAGCCCTGTACATTTTTTACCTTCAAGTATTTATCCAATTCCCTTTTGAAAGTTACTAATGAATCTGCTTCCACCACCCTATCAGGCTGTGCATTCCAGATCATTACAACTCACTGCGTAAAAAAATGTTTCCTCATGCCGCCTCTGGCTCTTTTGCCAATCAACTTAAATCTTTGTCCTCTGGTTACCGACCCTTCTATCACTGGAAACAGTTTCTCCTTATTTACTCTGTTAAAACCATTCATGATTTTGAACACCTCTATCAAATCTCCCGATAACCTCCTCTGTTCTAAGGAGAACAACCCCAGCTTCTCCAGTCTCTCCACATAACTGAAGTCCCTCATCCCTGGCACCATTCTAGTAAACCTCTTCTGCACCCTCTCTAAGGCCTTGACATCCTTCCTAAAGTATGATCCCCATAATTGAACATAATACTCCAGCTGAGGCCGAACCAGTGTTTTATAAAGGTTCAGCATAACTTCCTTGCTTTTGTACTGTATGCCTCTATTAATAAAGCCCAGGATCCCATATACTTTTTTTAACAGCCTTCTCAACTTGTCCTGCCACCTTCAAAGATTTGTGTATGTGCACTCCCAGGTCTCTCTGTTCCTGCACCCCCTTTAAAATTGTACCATTTAGTTTATATTGCCTCTCCTCATTCTTCCTACCAAAATGCATCACTTCACACTTCTCTGAGTTACATTTCATCTGCCACATGTCTACCCATTTCACCAGTCTGTCTATGTCCTCCTGAAGTCTATTACCATCCTCCACATTGTTTACTGCATTTCCATGTTTCGTGTCATTTGCAAACTTTGAAATTATACCCTGTATACCCAAGTCCAGGTCATTAATATATACCAAAAAGAGCATTGGTCCTAATACTGACCCCTGGGGAATACTACTGTATACTTCCCTCCAGTTTCCCATTTGTCACTGACCTCAACTTCCCGAGTCCTGCCAGTCTTCAGACATCCTCTTGCATGCTCCACCTCAGGCACTAACCCCTAACCCGAGTCTAGCCAGAGACTAGTCGCCTCTTAAATTCTCAGTCCACCGTGCACGACGGCTGGGAGCAGTATAGGTTGGGGTGGATAATGCAGCACTAGCAGCTCTCTAAAAGGTTGCTAATTATCCTGAAAGCTGTCCTGAAACTGAGGGAAAATGGTTGAAACAGACAAGGGACAGGAAATGTACAAATCAGTGGTTTTGTATCTGTCTTCACAATAGAAGACACTGACAACATGCCAATAATAGTAGATAATCAAGGGGCAAAGGGGAGCGAGGAACTAAAAACAATCACCATCACTAGAGAAAAAGTACTAGGTAAACTAATGGGTCTAAAGGCTGACAAGTCCCCTGGACCTGATGGCTTGCATCCGAGGGTCTTAAAGGAAGTGGCTACAGAGATAGTGGATGCATTGGTTGTAATCTTCCAGAATTCACTAGAATCTGGAAAGGTCCCAGCGGATTGGAAAACCGCAAATGTAACACCCCTATTCAAGAAGGGAGTGAGACAGAAAGCAGGTAAATATAGACCAGTTAGCCTAACATCTGTCATTGGGAAAAAGCTAGATTGCTAGAAAATGAAGCTGGGGCCTCAACTATTTACAATATATATCAATGACTTGGATGAAGGAACAGAGTGTATTGTGGCCAAATTTGCTGATGATACAAAGATAGGTGGAAAAGCAAGTTGCGAGGAGGACACAAAGTGTCTGCAAAGGGATATTGACAGGTTAAGTGAATGGGCAAAAATGTGGCAGATGGAATTTAATGTGTGAAGATGTGAAATCATCCACTTTGGGAGGAAAAATAAAAAGCAAAAAATTATTTGAATGGAGAAATAGTACAAAATGCTGCGGTCCAGAGGGATCTGGGTGTCCTCGTACACGAAACACAAAAAGTCAACATACAGGTGCAGCAGGTAATCCGAAGGCAAATGAAATATTGGCGTTTATTTCTAGGGGGATGGAGTGTAAAAGGGAGGTCATGCTACAATTGTACAGGGTGCTGGTGAGACCACACCTGGAGTACTGCGTACAGTTCTGGTGCCCTTATTTAAGGAAGGATATACTTGCATTGGAGGCAGTTCAGAGAAGGTTCACTAGATTGATTCTGGGTATGGAAGGGTTAGAACCATAGAACCTTAAAAAAGATACAGCACACAAGGGGGCCATTCGGCCCATCATGTCCGCGCCAGCTCGAAGAACAACCAGGTGCCCATTCTAATCCCACCTTCCAGCACCCGGTCCGTAGCCCTGCAGCTTACGGCACTTTAGGTGCAGGTCCAGGTACTTTTTAAAAGAGTTGAGGGTCCCTGCCTCTACCACCAATTCGGGCAGCGAATTCCATACACCCACCACACTCTGGATAAAAAAGCTTTTCCTCATGTCCCCTCTAATCCTTCCGCCAATCAGCTTAAATCTATGTCCTCTAGTTCTTCAACTCTCCGCTAGGGGAAACAGGTACTTCCTGTCTACTCTGTCTGGGCCCCTCATAATTTTGTACACCTCAATCAAGTCACCCCCCAGCCTCCTCTGCCCCAAAGAAAACAACCCCAGCCTATCCAATCTCTCCTCGTAGCTGCAATTTTCAACATTCTTGTAAATCTTCTCTGCACTCTTTCCAGAGCAATTACGTCCTTCCTATAAGGTGGTGACCAGAACTGCGCACAATACTCCAGCTGTGGCCTTACCAGTGTTTTATACAGTTCCATCATTACATCCCTGCTTTGGTATTCTATACCTCGGCTAATAATAGAAAGCATTCCGTATGCCTTCTTCACAACCTTATCTACTTGTACTGTAACCTTCAGGGACCTGTGCACATGCACTCCAAGGTCTCTCACTTCCTCTACCCCTCTCAATATATTCCCGTTTACTGCGTATTCCCTTTTACTGTTTTCCCTCCCTAAGTGCATTACCTCACATTTCTCTGGGTTGAACTCCATTTGCCACTTTTCCGCCCACTCCACCAACCTATTGATATCTTCTTGGAGTCTACAGCTATCCTCTTCACTATCAACTACACGGCCAATTTTTGTGTCGTCTGCAAATTTGCCAATCATGCCCCCTACATTCAAGTCCAAATCATTAATATATACCAAAAACAGCAAGGGACCCAACACTGAGCCCTGTGACACACCACTGGAAATGGATTTCCATTCGCAAAGACATCCATCGACTTTTACCCTTTGTTTCCTGTTACTGAGCCTACTTTGGATCCAATTCGCCACATTTCCCTGTATCCCTTGGGCTTTTACCTTTCTGACCAGTCTGCCATGTGGGACCTTGTTAAATGCCTTACTAAAATCCATGTACACAACATCCACTGCACTACCCTCATCAATCCTCCTAGTCACTTGCTCAAAGAATTTAATCAGATTTGTAAGGCATGATCTTCCCTGAACAAATCCATGCTGACTATCCCTGATTAAACCATGCCTTTCCAAGTGACAGTTTATCCTATTTCTCAGTATTGATTCTAATAGTTTGCCCACCACTGAGGTAACACTGACCGGCCTATAATTGTTCGGCCTTTCCCTCGTACCCTTTTTAAACAATGGTATTACGTTTGCAGTCTTCCAGTCCTCCGGTACCTCCCCTGTATCTAGTGAGGATTGGAAAATGATCCTCAGAGCATCTGCTATTTCCTCCCTGGCTTCCTTCAATAGCCTAGGAAACAATCCATCCGGCCCTGGTGACTTATCAACTTTCAAGGATTCCACTCCCTCTAGTACTTCCTCTCTCATTATGTTTACCTTATCCAATATTTCACAGCTCTCCTCTTTAACTACTATGTCGGGATCATCCCTTTTCTTTGTGAATACGGAGACAAAATATTCATTTAAAACCCTACCCACATCCTCTGCTTCTATACACAAGTTACCCTTATCATCCCTGATAGGCACCACCTTTTCTTTAGATTTGCTCTTGTTCTTAATGTACTGATAGAACATCTTTGGGTCTTCTTTAATCTTACTAGCTGATATTTTTTTCTTATGAGGAAAATTGAACAGGTTGGGTCCAATCTCATTGGAGTTTAGCAGAATGAGAAGAGATCTTATTAAAACATATAAGATTCTGAGGGGACTCGATAAGGTAGATGCTGAGAGGATGTTACCTTTCATGGGGGAATCTAAAATTAGGGGGCATAGTCTCAGAATAAGGGGTTGCCTGTTTAAGACGGAAATGCGGAAGAATTTCTTCTCCCAGAGGTAGCGAATCTTTGGAATTCATTACCCCAAAAAGCTGTGGAGGCTGAGTCATTGAATACATTCAAGGCCGAGTTAGACAAATGTTTGATCAGCAGGGGAGTCAAAGGATATGCGGAAAAGGCGGAAATAGCTGAGCAGGCTCCAAGGGCCAAATGGCCTACTCCTGCTCCTCTCTCTTCTGGTCTTATGGTTCTGCTGCAGGAGATGCTGCAGAGCAGTGCGGCTCTTTTTGAAGTCATGAGTCACCCTGCAATAAAGATGCAGATCAGCTTGAGGAATCCAGAGAGATGCTGAAAAGTTGGGAATTTGACAGCAATCTCCAGTTACTGTTCAGATGGACACAATGCTGTACAAGGTGAAGGTATGATGGCCTAAGGGCAAGATTTAACTGAACGCCTAAAGTCCAAATGAACATATCTGGCATGGCCCTTCTGAAGTCCTCGTGTTCTTCCAAAACCTGCAAATATAGATTAATATTATATGGTATAATCCTCCTGTCATTGCAAAAGATTGGCCAGAAATTTCCTTAGAGCTGCTCCCGCTCTATTGCTGTAATTTTGCCGTAAGTGCAGCAGAAACCCCATTTACACATGTAAAGTTCACTTTGTCTGCACAGAGGGATTTTGTTGCTCTTGCACTATGATAGCTCTTTGCCTCACAAATGGCCTGGCTGCAGACATGGGTGGTCTCATTGGGCTACCTTTGGGGCGGGAGGACAAGTGGGAGCAGCAAAGAAGGCACACAGAAGCTGCCAGAGGGAGGAACAGGAGGGCAATTATCAGGAGGCTATATCCACAGAGGGTCTTCAGGGACCACTTCTCCTATGTCAACTTTACTGAGGAGCAATGTCTCAGGTGCCTTTTCTTCACCAAGGAGCCTGTCACCGAGTTATGTCGCCTGCTGCAGCCACAACTCCAGCATCTAACCAGAGCATGGACAACACTGCCCGTGGCTGTCAGGTTAACCATGCCGCTAAACTTTTATGCCACGGGCTCCTTTCAGGCTATAACAGGTAACATCAACAACATCTCACAGTTTGCAGCACACCGACGCATCAGGGAGGTCTCTGAGACTCTATACCTGGAGAAATACCTACATCTCCTTCCCTATTAACAGAGTGAAGCAGGACGAGAGGGCTCTAGATTTTGCACAACTGGCAGGCTTCTCCAGGGTGCAAGGTGCAACTGACTGCACACACATTGCCTCGCATGCTCCCTATCAGCAACCTGGCATCTTTATTAATTGAAAGGGATTCCACTCCCTCAACATACAGCTGGTCTGTGACCACAGGCAGCGCATCATGCAGGTATGTGCTCTCGATCCTGGCAGCAGTCATGATTCTTCCATCCTACGACAGTCCTCTGTGCTGCCATTGTTACAATCAAGATGCCAAGTTACAGGTTGGCTATTGGGCGACAAGGTTATCCCCTCCAGACATGGCTCATGACTCCAGTCAAGAACCTGCGCACAGCTGCAGAACACGCCAACAATGAGAGCCATGCTGCCTCAAGGATCACCATCGAGCAAACAATCGGCATGCTCAAGTAATGCTTCCGCTGCCTGAATCGTTCTGGAGGAGCTTTGCAATACAGCCCTGAGTGGGTGTCCAGATTTGTCGTTGTCTGCTGCATGCTCCACAACTTTGCCATCATGAGGGACCCTTACCACCACTGGACAGCAACAAGTACAAAAGGAGGACGAGGAGGAGGGGGAGTGGGGGGGACGCAGAGGAGGGGGAGTGGGGGGGACGCAGAGGAGGGGGAGTGGGGGGGACGCAGAGGAGGGGGAGTGGGGGGGACGCAGAGGAGGGGGAGTGGGGGGGGACGCAGAGGAGGGGGAGTGGGGGGGACGCAGAGGAGGGGGAGTGGGGGGGACGCAGAGGAGGGGGAGTGGGGGGGACGCAGAGGAGGGGGAGTGGGGGGGACGCAGAGGAGGGGGAGTGGGGGGGACGCAGAGGAGGGGGAGTGGGGGGGACGCAGAGGAGGGGGAGTGGGGGGGACGCAGAGGAGGGGGAGTGGGGGGGACGCAGAGGAGGGGGAGTGGGGGGGACGCAGAGGAGGGGGAGTGGGGGGGACGCAGAGGAGGGGGAGTGGGGGGGGACGCAGAGGAGGGGGAGTGGGGGGGACGCAGAGGAGGGGGAGTGGGGGGGACGCAGAGGAGGGGGAGTGGGGGGGACGCAGAGGAGGGGGAGTGGGGGGGACGCAGAGGAGGGGGAGTGGGGGGGACGCAGAGGAGGGGGAGTGGGGGGGACGCAGAGGAGGGGGAGTGGGGGGGACGCAGAGGAGGGGGAGTGGGGGGGACGCAGAGGAGGGGGAGTGGGGGGGACGCAGAGGAGGGGGAGTGGGGGGGACGCAGAGGAGGGGGAGTGGGGGGGACGCAGAGGAGGGGGAGTGGGGGGGACGCAGAGGAGGGGGAGTGGGGGGGACGCAGAGGAGGGGGAGTGGGGGGGGACGCAGAGGAGGGGGAGTGGGGGGGGGACGCAGAGGAGGGGGAGTGGGGGGGACGCAGAGGAGGGGGAGTGGGGGGGACGCAGAGGAGGGGGAGTGGGGGGGACGCAGAGGAGGGGGAGTGGGGGGGACGCAGAGGAGGGGGAGTGGGGGGGACGCAGAGGAGGGGGAGTGGGGGGGACGCAGAGGAGGGGGAGTGGGGGGGACGCAGAGGAGGGGGAGTGGGGGGGACGCAGAGGAGGGGGAGTGGGGGGGGACGCAGAGGAGGGGGAGTGGGGGGGGACGCAGAGGAGGGGGAGTGGGGGGGGACGCAGAGGAGGGGGAGTGGGGGGGGACGCAGAGGAGGGGGAGTGGGGGGGGACGCAGAGGAGGGGGAGTGGGGGGGGACGCAGAGGAGGGGGAGTGGGGGGGGACGCAGAGGAGGGGAGTGGGGGGGGACGCAGAGGAGGGGAGTGGGGGGGGACGCAGAGGAGGGGAGTGGGGGGGGACGCAGAGGAGGGGGAGTGGGGGGGGACGCAGAGGAGGGGGAGTGGGGGGGACGCAGAGGAGGGGGAGTGGGGGGGACGCAGAGGAGGGGGAGTGGGGGGGACAAAGAGGAGGGGGAGGGAACAAAGAGGGGGAGGGGACGAAGAGGAGGGGGAGGACGAAGAGGAGGGGGAGGACGAAGAGGAGGGGGAGGACGAAGAGGAGGGGGAGGACGAAGAGGAGGGGGAGGACGAAGAGGAGGGGGAGGACGAAGAGGAGGGGGAGGACGAAGAGGAGGGGGAGGACGAAGAGGAGGGGGAGGACGAAGAGGAGGGGGAGGACGAAGAGGAGGGGGAGGACGAAGAGGAGGGGGAGGACGAAGAGGAGGGGGAGGACGAAGAGGAGGGGGAGGACGAAGAGGAGGGGGAGGACGAAGAGGAGGGGGAGGACGAAGAGGAGGGGGAGGACGAAGAGGAGGGGGAGGACGAAGAGGAGGGGGAGGACGAAGAGGAGGGGGAGGACGAAGAGGAGGGGGAGGACGAAGAGGAGGGGGAGGACGAAGAGGAGGGGGAGGACGAAGAGGAGGAGGAGGTGAACGAGGAGGAGGAGTGGGGAGGACGGAAAGGAGGTGGAGGAGGAATATGAAGAGGAGAAGGACGATGTGGAAGAGCGGAGCGGAGCGGGGCAGCAACTTTTGCTAATTCACATTTAATCGCAGATCTGCTCTTCCCCTGAAGTTGTTGCACCATTTACGAATAAATAACAATGACACAATTGCCTCACCGTTATTTTGACAGCAAATTCTAGCCCATAGAGTCGCCACTATATTACAAATGCAAGGTCGGTGTTTTAAATCAATGAGTTTGCTTTACTTTAGTAGTATATGTGTCTACTGTATACTTCAATGAAGGACTGATTGTGCTAAAGGTCGTAAGTGTTCTAGTCTCAGGCCAGTGTCAGCACTCAAAGGGTCCACAGCATAACACTGCCAATAAATGGTCGCTGTGTGGCATTAAACTGGTAATCTGAATCAATAAAACAAAGCAAAATACTGCGGATGCTGGAAATCTGAAATAAAAACAGAAAATGCTGGAAATACTCAGGTCAGGCAGCATAATTGGAGAGAGAAACAGAGCTAGTTTCTCTCTCCATGGATGCTGCTGTCCTGCTGAGCATTTCCAGCATTTTCTGTTTTTAAATCTGAATCAATAGATGGTGTGGGAAATGGAAAAAGGAAAAAAAATCACATTGGTGCACTAGCAGGTGCTTTTCTGATGTTGACATTAAGGCACTTAGTGAGGAAGAGAAGTGGATTACTCTGCATCTGGCCTATGCTGTATCTAATTTGGAAATGTTCAATGTTTTTGTAAGTTATTTGCAGCTTTTGGGAGAAGCAGTAAATGTTTGTGTTATCAGAGGGATGCTTCTACTCGAATTGGAACACTTGAACTCTTTCGCAAAAAGAGGGAAAGTGTTCCATTTCCAGTACACGCACCCCCCTGCTGATACAAAAATGTACTCCTTCTCCCAAAAACTGTAAAAATAATTTAACCTCAGTTTTATATCCACTT
This sequence comes from Heptranchias perlo, assembly GCF_035084215.1. Taxonomy (NCBI): domain Eukaryota; kingdom Metazoa; phylum Chordata; class Chondrichthyes; order Hexanchiformes; family Hexanchidae; genus Heptranchias; species Heptranchias perlo. The sequence goes on from NC_090325.1 coordinate 56,764,201, forward strand.
GCTTCTTTCTACTTTTATGACTGAAAGTTTTGCTTTCTCTGGACATTGAAATGGATGTTTATAAAAAGCATGGGTCATACAATGTCATGCTGAACCCACAAGGAATTAATTTTCTTTTATTTAGATCTTTTGATGAAGAATCAATGATATTTTAAACAATGTTCTGTGCATATACAAGATAATTATTATTCTGGATGAACTGTAATAATCAGTTTAAACATTTTTTATTTACGATTTCTACAATGTAACATACTTTTATTAAAGTAAGGTCTTAGCTTGTATGATAATACATTTTTCTCAAAGATAGTACTTCTGTGAATTGACGTACTATCTTTATTAAAAGCTTTTTGTCTGGAATACTATAGATTGTCGAATGCTCCAACATTGCCAATTGGTCCATGCTTACCACATGATCATATCATCCATGTGGTCAGCACAGACCAATCAGGTTGGGGGAAAAAAATTAACTCGTCTTCAGTCACCATTATAGTTTCATTCTCTTCACTCCCCTAACCCCATTAATTCTCCAGTCCAGTCATTTTACTGACACTACTGCTGTTCCCTCCTGGACCCAATCCCAGTACCTTTGTTGCATTCCTGGGAGTGGTCTTAGCCTCTGCTCTGCTCACTCCCAGTCCCACCATAATAACGGGATTATAGTTTTAAGCAGGCGCACAGATTCCCTCAACTTCAAAACTGGCAGATCAGTAGATTTTCTGAGTGCTGTTCCTGCTGCTTCTAGAAATTGAAAATGGAGAAGCAGGATCAGCCCTCTGCATCAGTACTGCCTGTCATGATACCAAGCCTATTCATTCTCTTAAAACATGATTCCCTGGTCAGCAGAAATACCTTATTATGTCCCCAACTCAGATGAGGGAAATACTCCTTAGTCTCCAAATACAAAGAGGCCAGCATCACAACGCCCCCCCACCCCCACTCCACTGCCCTTCCAGCTTTTATCCCTCGGCTGCTGCATTTCTTTCCACATCTGGACTCCACTGAATTCCCTCCACATTCCAGTTTCAGACTCTGCCTCCCTCCCTCAGTCTCGTGCCCCTTCCTCCTAAACCTCTAATCCCAGTCTCCCCACATGAGGTCCAACCCTCTCCAATCCCACCCAAACCAATCTACACCACTTTCTTTCTTACCTGTGCATTCTGTAATGATTCCCTGGCACAGCAGTACCAGTCAAGGCTGCAGCTCTAAATCCATCGTGACATCCGCTTTTGCATTAACAGGAAGACCATTTGGCCTAGCCTTAAGGTTGCAGCTCTAAATTCACCAGACCTTCCCAAAGCAAACCTAGCCTTTCTGCAGACTCTGCACCTTGCTCTCTCCCAGCCCAACGTGCAACAGCCTTTTCCCATTTGGCCCAACCATCACTTCCAACCAAGTAAATGTTGGCTACCATTTTGCAGTCTACCCTATCCTTTAAAAAAGGTAAAAGATACAAGTTTAATGGATCAATATGTATGAGAGATCTGTAGAGAACAGTGGGAGACATATAGACGAGGGGGGTCAAAGGAAAGGACAGACATACAAAAAGAGCAAGACTAAATGAGCAACAAAAAGACTCAGACAGAAATGTGCAGTGACGGCAATGAAAGTGTGAAAGCCAGACAAAGAAGGGGAAATATTGGAAGACAAACAGAAACACAGAGAAGGACTCAAAAAGAATTAGAAAGTGGGAGAGCATTGAGACAGTTATAGGAAGAAACACAATTTTTTTTTGAACACAAGCAATTCCATAGGCTATCAACTGTTTTCCATTAAAATTCTGAAGTGCGTTACATAAGTATTTACCAAAGCAACAAACCTTTCTGCTGTTTACAAGAATGTGTAAAACAAAACTCTTATTCATTAGTTGATCTCCTGTGGTGTTATTCACAGGTAGTCTGGGACCTGCAGTGCATTTGTAATCTGATGGTGCTAACTTGGCCTGTTCCCTGAAGATCAGTGCTCAGCGTTCCCAATGGGGAACTGGGTTCCGAGGCCAATTTGAGGCTAATTATTGTAGTTGGCAGTTTCTCTGGATTGCCAGCTGTTTGACTTCTCTACTTGTTAAACAATCATTGTATCATAGCAGGTACAACACAGTGGAAAGGTCAGAAAGGTAAAAGCCCATGGGATAGAAGGAAATGTGGCGAATTGGATCCAAAATTGGCTCAGTAACAGGAAACAAAGGGTAAAAGTCGATGGATGTCTTTGCGAATGGAAATCCGTTTCCAGTGGTGTGTCACAGGGCTCAGTGTTGGGTCCCTTGCTGTTTTTGGTGTATATTAATGATTTGGACTTGAATGTAGGGGGCATGATTGGGAAATTTGCAGATGACACAAAAATTGGCCGTGTAGTTGATAGTGAAGAGGATAGCTGTAGACTCCAAGAAGATATCAATGGGTTGGTGGAGTGGGCGGAAAAGTGGCAAATGGAGTTCAACCCCGGTGAAATGTGAGGTAATACACTTCAGGAGGGCAAACAGTAAAAGGGAATACGCAGTAAACAGGAATATATTGAGAGGGGCAGAGGAAGTGAGAGACCTTGGAGTGCATGTGCACAGGTCCCTGAAGGTGGCAGTACAGGTAGATAAGGTTGTGAAGAAGGCATATGGAATGCTCTCCGTTATTAGCTGAGGTATAGAATACAAAAGCAGGGATGTAATGATGGAACTGTATAAAACGCTGGTAAGGCCACAGCTGGAGTATTATGCGCAGTTCTGGTCACCACATTACAGGAAGGACGTAATTGCTCTGGAGAGAGTGCAGAGAAAATTTACAAGAATGTTGCCAGGGCTTGAAAATTCCAGCTACGAGAAGAGATTGGATAGGCAGGGATTATTTTCCTTGGAGCAGAGGAGGCTGAGGGGAGACTTGATTGAGGTGTACAAAATTATGAGGGGCCCAGATAGAATAGGCAGGAAATACCTGTTTCCCCTAGCAGAGAGTTGAAGAACTAGAGGACATAGATTTAAGCTGATTGGCAGATGGATTAGAGGGGACATGAGGAAAAGCTTTTTTACCTAGAGGGTGGTGGGTGTATGGAATTCGCTGCCCGAATTGGTGGTAGAGGCAGGGACCCTCAACTCTTTTAAAAAGTATCTGGACCTGCACCTAATGTGCTGTAAGCTGCAGGGCTACGGACCGGGTGCTGGAAGGTGGAATTAGAATGGGTACCTGGTTGTTCTTCGAGCCAGCGCAGACATGATGGGCCGAATGGCCCCCTTGTGTGCTGTATCTTTTCTATGGTTCTATAGTAGGCCATTCGGACCATCATGCCTGTGCCAGCTTTTTGAAAGGGCTATTTTAGTCCCATTCCCCTGCTCTTTCCCCATAGCCCTGTACTTTTTTTCCCTTCAAGTATTTATCCAATTCCCCGTACAAAGTTATTATTGAAGCTGCTTCCACCACCCTATCAGGCAGTGCATTCCACATCATTATAACTCGCTGCGTAAAAAAATGTTTCATGATGTCGCCTCTGGCTCTTATGCTGATCACCTTAAATCTGTTTCACCTGAAGTCTGTTAGAACATAAGAACATAAGAAATAAGACATACGGTCCCTTGAGCCTGCTCCGTCACTCAATCAGATCATGGCTGATCTTCCACCTCAATTCCACTTTCCCTGCCCGATCCCCATATCCCTTGATTCCCCTAGAGTCCAAAAATCTATCCATCTCAGCCTTGAATGTATTCAATGATGCAGCATCCACAGCCCTCTGGGGTAGAGAATTCCAAAAATTCACAACCCTCTGCATTAAGAAATTCCTCCTCATCTCAGTCTTAAATGGCCAACCCCTTATCCTGCAACTATGCCCCCAAGTTCCAGACTCTCTAGCCAGGGGAAACAATCTCTCAGCATCTACCCGGTCAAGCCCCCTCATAATCTTCTTTGTTTCAATGAGATCACCTCTCAGTCTTCTAAACTTCAGAGAGTATAGGCCAATTCTACTCAACCTCTCTTCATAGGACAACCCTCTCATCCCAGGAATTAATCTAGTGAACCTTCCTATGCAGTACTCCATGTGAGGTCTCGGTAAAGCCCTGTACAACTGTAATAAGACTTCCCTACTTTTGTACTCCAACCCCCTTGCAATAAAGGCCAACATGCCATTTGCTTTCCAAATTGCCTGCTGTAACTGCATACTAACTTTTTGTGTTTCTTGTACGAGGACATCGAAGTCTCTGAAAACCAATATTTAATAGTTTCTCACCATTCAATAAATATTCTGTTTTTCTATTCTTCCTACCAAAGTGAGTAAACTCACATTTTCCCGCAATGTACTCCACCTTCTTGCCCACTCATTTTATCTGTCTATATCACTTTGCAGACTGCTCGTGTCCTCCTCACAGCTTACTTTCCCACCTAGCTTTGTATTGTCAGCAAACTTGGATACATCACACTCGATTCCTTCATCTAAGTCATTAATATAGATTGTAAATAGCTGAGGCCCAAGCACCGATCCTTGCGGCACCCCACTAGTTACAGCCTGCCAACCTGAGAATGACCCATTTATCCCTACTCTCTGTTTTCTGTCCTTTAACCAATCCTTTATCCATGCTAATATATTATCCCCAACCCCATGAGCACTTACCTTGTGTAACAACCTTTTATGTGGCACCTTATCAAATGCCTTTTAAAAATCCAAATATACTACATCCATTGATTCCCCTTTATCTACCCTGCTAGTAACATCCTCAAAAAACTCTAATAAATTTGTCAAACACAATTTCTCTTTCATAAAACCATGTTGGCTCTGTCTAATCATATTATGATTTTTTAAGTGCCCTGTTATCACTTCCTTAATAATGGATTCCAGCATTTTCCCAACTACTGACGTCAGGCTAACTGGCCTGTAGTTCCCTGTTTTCTCTCTCCCTCCCTTCTTGAATAGCGGGATAACATTTGCTACCTTCCAGTCCACACTGGGACCATTCCAGAATCTAGAGAATTTTGGAAGATCATAACCAATGCATCCACCATCTCTGCAGCCACCTCTTTTAGAACCCCCAGATCCAGAGTTTTTTCCAGCATTTAGTCCCATTAGTTTGTCCAGTACTTTTTCTCTAATGATATTAATTGTTTTAAGTTCCTCTCTCATTTACCCCTTGGTTCCCCACTACTTTTGGTATGTTTTTTGTGTCATCTACTGTGAAGACAGATACAAAATATTTGTTTAACGCATCTGCCATTTCCTGATTCCCCATTATAATTTATCCTGTCTCAGCCTCTAAGGGACCAATCTTTTCTTTTGCTACTCTCTTCCTTTTTACATACTTGTAGAAGCTCTTACAATCTGTTTTTTTTTGCTAGTTTATTTTCACATTCTATTTTCTCCCTTTTTATCAATGTTTTGGTCGTCCTTTGTTGGTTTCTAAAACTCTCCCAATCCCCAGGCTTATTACTCTTCTTGGCAACATTATAGGCCTCTTCTTTCAATCTAGTACTCTCCTTAACTTCTTTAGTTAGCCACGGGTGGATCATTTTTCCCGTGGAGTTTTTATTTCTCAATGGAATGTATACTTGTTGAGAATATTGAAATATTTCTTTAAATGTTTGCCATTGCTTTTCAACTGTCAAATCCTTTAATCTAATTTCCCAATCTACCCTTGACAACTTGCCCCTCATGCCTATGTAATTGGCTTTATTTAAGGTAAGACTCCAGTTTCTGACTTAAGTACGTTACTTTCAAACTGTGAAATTCTATCATATTATGATCACTTTTCCCCAGAGGTTCTTTTACTGTGAGATTACTAATTAATCCTATCTCATTACATAATACAAGATCTAAAACAGTCTGTTCCCTGGTTGGTACCATGACATATTGCTCTAGGAAACTGTCTCGAATACATTCCATGAACTCGTCCTCCAAACTACTGTTGCCAATTTGATTTGCCCAGTCTATGTTACGATTAAAGTCCCCCATGATGACTGCATTTCCTTTGTTACAAGCTCCTATTATTTCATGATTAATACTCTGTCCAACAGTATTGCTACTATTAGGGGGCCTATAAACTACTCCCACCAGTGTTTTCTGCTCCTTGTTATTTCTAATTTCCACCCACATTGATTCTATCCTCCACATTGTTTACTACATTTCCGAGTTTCGTGTCATCTGCAAACTTTGAAATTGTACCCTGTATACCCATGTCCAGAACATTAATATATCTCAAAAGTTGTCCTAATACTGACCCCTGGGGAACACCACTGTATACTTCCCTCCAGTCTGAAAAACCATTCACCACTACTCTGCTTTATGTCCCCATGCCAATTTTGTATCTATGCTGCCATTGTCCCTCTAACCCCATGGGCTTTAATTTTGCTAAGAAGTCTAATATGTGGTACTTTATCAAATGCCTTTTGAAAGTACATACACACATCAACTGCACTACCCCCATCAACCCTCTTCGTTACTTCATCAAAGAACTCAATCAAGTGTGTCAAACATGATTTTCCTTCAACAAATCCAAGTTATTTCAAAATCTGAAAAAAAGAGAAATAACTAGAGCCGGGAATTTCCTCGGGGCTTCTCCCACTCCACTGCTGTAACTTCACCGGAAATGCGGTTGAAACCCTGTGGATGCTGCAGTCATCCCCCATTTCCTGCAACTCATACTTTCATCGAGCCTCCAACCCCATCAGCATCGCTGACATCATGTATTTCAAAACTTAAGTTTTTAAATGTCGCTATGAGAAAAATGAATTGAAGGGTTTTTTTGTGGCTTATTTGAAGGAATTTCTGACACCAGCTTAGAAGGATCGGACCTGTTGCTGCTGCTGGCCACCCTCCATTCCCACTTCCTCCCTGATCCCGCAATTGGTCTGCGCCTCTCCCATGAACTTTATAAAACTTGTTTTTCATATTTAACTTTCACAAATATAAATTAAATACAGTTTTAGCTTATTCTTAGGAGGAATTTCTCAGTCAAGGATTGGATTGGGCATCCATCATTCTCCCTTCCACTAATGGCACCTCTGGCACCATCAACATTGCTCCCAGCCTCTATCTTGTTCCTCCTTCCCCCATTACTTTTTACCTCTACCTCACCTAATTATGCTCTACCTACCCCCTCTAGATTTTCTAACCTCAAAATCACCACAGCCCTCCCTCAGCCCTACTCCAAATAACCTCACCACCTCTGCACTACACTTCATAGAATCATAGAAGTTACAACATGGAAACAGGCCCTTCGGCCCAACATGTCCATGTCGCCCAGTTTATACTACTAAGCTAGTCCCAATTTCCTGCACTTGGCCCATATCCCTCTATACTCATATTACCCATGTAACTGTCCAAATGCTTTTTAAAAGACAAAATTGTACCCGCCTCTACTACTGCCTCTGGCAGCTCGTTCCAGACACTCACCACCCTTTGAGTGAAAAAATTGCCCCTCTGGACCCTTTTGTATCTCTCCCCTCTCACCTTAAATCTATGCCCCCTCGTTATAGACTCCCCTACCTTTGGGAAAAGATTTTGACTATCTACCTTATCTATGCCCCTCACTATTTTATAGACTTCTATAAGATCACCCCTTAACCTCCTACTCTCCAGGGAAAAAAGTCCCAGTCTGTCTAACCTCTCCCTATAATATCAAACCATCAAGTCCCGGTAGCATCCTAGTAAATCTTTTCTGCACTCTTTCTAGTTTAATAATATCCTTTCTATAATAGGGTGACCAGAACTGTACACAGTATTCCAAGTGTGGCCTCACCAATGCCCTGTACAACTTTGTGTTGGCTCCCCACGTGTAATGCTCTAAGATTGAGCAGTAGTTAAGAAACATTAACCACCAGAACTTTCTGATTTAATAATATAAAAATACACCCAGATACAGTCAAAAACAATCTGGTTTGTGCTGACCACATGATTGCTATTACACCACTTAGCACCGACCAATCAGTAATGCTGGAGCACTCTACAATATTATCAATACTATAACAGATAAAACTTTTGTTATTCAGATTTAACTATATATATGCATAACAATTTACTTTATTCAGCTTTAATAAACGATTTACTCTGTTATTGCTAATTCTATTTACAGAATTAAACAAAAAGGCACGATTAAAAATTAACAGACATAGTTTTTTTATTTTATAACATTAAAAACTTTTGATTATCAATAAACTATTTCAATCTACAATTACTAGCATTGGTTTGGTTAGTTTATATGTTCCAGCGTCAACAGCAGCTGCAGAGCAATATCTGGATTTGCCCTGTGATTTCCCACAAGGTCATTTCCTGATCTCGTTCATGACATTGAGCAAGTGGTCAAGTGGAGGCTAGCCATTCCTTCAAAGGGAGAGAGGGAAAACTGGAAGGCAAAACACCTGGGCCACTGTCATAAAATTTCCAGCAGTAGTTAGAGTACATGCTAAGATCTGGGAGCAGGTAGTTCATCAGTCCTTTTGGTTGGGAATAAATGAAAAGGATTTTTTTCCTATAGATTTATAGTTTCTCTTTTTTATTTCATTTGTAGTCCCATATATATTTCTGATGTAGGGACTCCAGAAACCTCATTATTAAAATGTTCTCTCCAGTGGTCATTTACTGCAAAAATATTTGGAAAACTACACCTTAGCATTCTTAATGTAGTTAGGAACATAGGAATTATTGGATGAAAAAAGACCACGGTCCATCTAGATTGCTTTCTACCATCCTGGTTAGTTACATGATACAACAATATACTTTATTTCATAGCATTTAAAGGTACACACAGTCCAAAGTAAATATCACAATTCCAAACCAGTACATTTCAAACCAAGAACACTACAGATCGTACACAAAGCTTTCTCATTATTACAATTCAAACACTGACTCATGGTGTACACTACAAGGTGGGGTGGCCTTTCCCCATAGAGCCTTTGCATAGGTCACACCTCGCCTCAGTGCGTCCCTCAGCACGTACTCCTGGACCTTGGAGTGTGCTACTCGGCAACACTCTGTCGTGGACAGCTCCTTCAGCTGAAAGACCAGCAAGTTTCAGGTGGACCAAAGGGCCTCCTTCACTGAGTTGATGGTCTTCCAGCCGCAGGTGATATCTGTCTCAGTGTGCATCCCAGGCAACAGTCCATTGAGCACAGCATCCTGTGTTACCGACCTGTTCAGGATGAACCGGGACAAATACCAACGCATCTCTTGCCACACCCTCTGCGCAAAGGGGCAGGCCAGCAGGAGGTGGAAGACGGTCTCCTCCCCGCCACAGCCTCAAGGACAGCTCGCAGTGGCACTGAGGTTCCGTGCATGTTGGAAGGACCTCACTGGATGGGCCTTTCTCACCACCATCCAGGCTACATCCTGACTAGTTAAGATCTTAAGGCTGTGATCCCAGCCCCATCCACCAACTGCAAAAGTACTAAGGAATACAAGTACGTTTTTGCCCCACATACGCAGGATGAAATAGGGAGGTTTATCTATACCTACCTGATTCCACATCTGTAATAGAATATTATTAAAGGCTGTAAATTATGGAAACGCACCATTACAAAAACTTCACTTTTGTGTTGTTTAGTTCCCTCTCCCCACCACCTATAATATAACTGATGGAATATTGGGTATATAGTCACGATAAGATCATGTTCCACTGCATTCCCAATGTAATCAGTCCTTTTTGCATGTTGTAAATGAGGACAATGAATTTCAGCTTTCACAAAAAACAAACTGAATTTCAAAATGTGATCCTAAAACACTAATATAAATTCTGAAATCCAATGTAATAAAAAGGAATGTAACTTATTTAGTGGCCTTCGTCATAGGCTTTTATTTAGGGCCATTTTTCAGTTGGATGTTGTTTTTTGAGTTGTCAGCTTTTCCTAATTTTCTACATTGAAAAAACACCCATACATGTCAATGTACAAAAATAACAACTGTAAAGTCAGCACTAGCTTGAGCTAGACTTAAGGACACTGGACACAGAGCAGAGACCATTGAAGAACTCACTGCTCCACCCAATTCGTTCCCTCTAAAAAAGAACTTGCATCTATTTAGCGCCTTTCACAACCTCAGGACGTCCCAAAGAACTTCACAGCCAATGAAGTCCTTTTGAAGTGTAGTCACTGTTGTAATGCAGGAAATGCATCAGCCAATTCGCACAGCAAGCTCCCACAAACAGCAATGGGACAATGACTTTAACATCTCATCCAACAGACCACAGCTCCATCAGCGCAGCGCTCCCTCAATACAGCCTAGAGTTTGCGCTCAAGTCTCTGTCTGGAGTGGAACTTGAACCCACAACCTTCTGACTCAAAGGAGGTGCTACCACTGAGGCTTTGTTGTTAACAAAAATGTTGCAATCCTACAAAAGGCGACAGTATGATTCAGCTAAACATAAAAATGCTCCATTGAATCCGAAATGGGAAAAGAAATATAAGACCTGGTTGTTCAGGAGGAGGAGGCGGCCGCTCCGCTAGCGCGAGCTAAGACTGAGTTTGAAACCACGCGAGCCACCGTCCGTCACGGAGAACGGTTACGTAACACGTGATCTCTGGTCGCGTGACTTCACAACAACTGGGGCGCTCGAGCTCGAGCTCGGGGCAGAGGCTGAGGATGGCGGAAGTGGCGCGTCCGAAAAAACCTAGGCAGGCAGTAAAACCGCAGGTAAAATAAAGAGAGAACTGCGAGGCCCAGGTCGGCCCCTGCTCTGTGTGTCATGAGCGTCTCTTACAAAAGCCATCATTTGTGGCAGTTATTAAGAACACAACCCTCGCCCCGAGGTAGATGGAAGGCCGCGGAGAGGCTGGAAGGAATCAAGAGAGGAGAGGAGAGAAGGAGGAGGAGGAGGGGGAACCACACCACACCACAGCATACCATGTCTGCATTAGCAGTTTTGTATCTGATAAGGTGTTAGGATTGCATAAATGCGTAGCTGTTATTTTCCTGAAAAAAAATACCGCTCTGTCGCATTTTTTTCCCTAGGAGGCTCATTGATCTCCTTTTAGCTATTAGTATCAGGTGTGATAAAGATGTTTCTAATGTACTCCTCCTGTTACAAAAATCTGTATACTTAGAAAAAAAGCTGCCCAGGGTTTTAAAAAAACTGTTTAATAATACAATGATCTAGTTTTACAATGGGTACCTGTTGCCAACACATCAATTCCATTAACATCTGCAAAGAAATATGAAATTCTCTATTTCTCTTGAAATGCACGGCACCTTTCTCTTAGATGAAGGCATGATGGAAACTTGTGACTACAGAACTTAAACATAAGGGCTCAATGTTATGAGATGTTGAATGAATAAAGATTCATGGGGAAATAATCCTGTCATATTAAACAACTCCAGTGGTACTTTTTATTCATTCAGCATTAACAATACAAATTTATGCATCAACACACTTATTTTCTTCTGCACCAGTAAGTCAGTCCCAATTCTGTGAAAAGCATCCAGTCTGTAAAGACCACTCAAACACTCACCTGAAGCACAATCAAACCATGCAGCCGTAAGGAGAAGCCTGACCACATGCTACAGCTGAAAGGGAAGATCACTCAAATAGGATGGAGTGGGATGATGGAGAAATTTGATGACTAGTAAAAAGACATTGAAATTGATTGGCTGGATTCCAAGGACAGGGACTTTGATGACCAGAAGAGGACATATACTGCAGAGCTCTGGTTAGGTTGAACTTTGTGATGGATAAAGTGAGGTGGGAAGATGAGGGATGTAGGAAGGACATGTGGCAGCTGTTCAGATTGGCCTTGAATTTAAACATGAAGTCTATAGGTTTCTTACATTTAGTGTCAAAAGTGAGGATAAAAGGTGCTACAGAGGAGGCATATGGCAATAAACAAGAGGAGTTTGAAGTTGCTGTCACTTCCAGGATGATCCTGGAATAATTACCTCGGAGGAACAGTGTGGTAGTGATCTGAGAGTGTACTGGATAATGTTATTCTATAATAATTTTTCATCAAGCAGCTTTCAGGAAGTTAAAAGTTTTTTTTGGTTCTACTCAGTTGATCTCACTTTGTCCAAACTTTTAATTGTGATAGATCTAATTAATTCTGTACCTAAGAATAATTGAAACCAATGTTTCTACATAATGTTTTAGCTTTTTAGGTTGTTTATTGCATGAATTCTTTAATGGATTTAGCAATGAAGTAACTTGTCCATCAAATGTACAGTTTAGAATACTTTAACCTGGTATTATAAGAACATTATGGATGATGTTAGCTTCTTGTCTTGTATGTTTTTGTAATATTGCTGTGTATTAATCATCCCCCCCTGCCTCTTTGCCTACCCCTCTTCCAAGATCTTAAAACCCATCTCTTTGACCAAGGTTTGGGTCATCCTTCCTAATATCTCATTCTTTGGCCTGACATTTGTTTTTCCTTACACCTCTTTGAAATGCCATTTGTTTTTGTTAAATGCAAGTTGTGTTGTAATGCCTGTCCTGTGATCACATCATATCAGTGCTGCTTTATATATATAACTTCTGTTTAGTCCTCTTCCCAAATAGTTATGTAAAATAAGTAATATTACATATAAGGTAATGAACTATTATGATATTTTGATATCTGAACCTCATTGAATTTATGCCTTGAAATCTAATCAACGGCATATATTCTTGTATATGTTACTATCCTTTTTGATTTAAGCAATCAACAACAACAATTTGCATTTGTAAGGCGGTCTTGCTGCAATTATATAGGGCCCTAGTGATACCACACCTGGAGTACTGTGTACAGTTTTGGTCTCCTTACCTAAGGAAGGATATATTTGCCTTAGAAGGGGTGCAGTGAAGGTTCACTAGATTGATTCCTGGGTGAGAAGGTTGTCCTATGAGGAGAGATTGAGTAGAATGGGCCTATATTTTCTGGAGTTTAGAAGAATGAGTGGTAATCTCATTGAAACGTATAAAATTCTTAGAGGGCTTGACAGGGTAGATGCTGAGAGGCTGTTTCCCCTGGCTGGAGATTCTAGAACCGAGATCATAGTCGCAAGATAAGGGGTCGGCCATTTAGAACCGAGATGAAGAAAAATTTCTTCACTCAGAGGGCTGTGAATATTTGGAATTATCTACCCCAGAGAGCTGAGGATGCTCAGTCGTTGAGTATATTCAAGACTGAGATCAATAGATTTTTGAACACTAACGGAATCAATGGATATGGGGATAGGACGGGAAAGTGGAGTTGAGGTAGAAGATCAGCCGTGATCTTATTGAATGGCGGAACAGGCTCAATGGGGCCATATAACCTACTCCTGCTCCTATTATGTTCTTATTTTTATAGCGCCTTTAATGTTTTAAAACGTCCCAAGGCGCTTCATAGGAGCGATATCAAGCAAAGTTTGACACCGAGCCATATAAGGAGATATTAGAACAGGTCAAAGAGGTAGAGAGAGAGGTTTAGGGAGGGAATTCCAGAGCTTAGGGTCTCGGCAGCTGAAGGCACAGCTGCCAGTGGTGGAGCGATTAAAATTGGGGATGCGTAAGAGGCAAGAATTGGAGAAGCGCGGCAATCTCGGAGGGTTGTAGGATTTGAGAAGGTTACAGAGCAAGGGAGGAGCAAGGCCATGGAGAGATTTGAAAACAAGGATGAGAATTTCAAATCCATTGTTATTTGCCTCCATTTTATAATAATGGAGTAGATGAAAATTTTAAAAATATATTTCACTGTTCAATAATTCTGTGCTCAGCGAGGAACAGCTGTAGAAAAAAGTGTTGCGATTTGATAGTTTTGAAATACAATATTAATTTTTAAATGAATTATAAGAGCCATATTTACTGTTTTTTTATCATTCTTGGTATGTATCAAACAAAGTGAAACTGATGCATGTGAAACCATATTGAGGGGGGCTAATCTGTAACGTGTTTTGAATTTTCAGGACAAAAAGAAAAAAGCAACCACAGAAGCCAAGATAAAAGAAAGTTCTAAACCTGAATCAGACCAAGAATCAGTTTCTACTACAACAAAAAAAATAGGACTTTCTTCATCTTTTACTACAGTTGATAAGATTCAGAAAGAAGAAATTATTTCAAAACCTAATGAGGACAGGCAAACCGAGGATCACCGATCGCTTCCAGGTTTGCTGGTAGCTGATGTGACTGTGAAAAATATTGAAGAATCTGAATTGTGTGTAGAAGCTGTGTCCATTGCAGTTGTTGAATCTGAAGGTGTTGATTCAAAACAACATGTAGACAGTAAAGATCAACAGATTCAAGTCGATCAGACAAAAAAATTAAACTCACACCACGGCCCTTACCATAATAACGTGCCCCAAGAGGTGCCTGAGAGCATTAATATTCCAGAAGCTAATGAACTGCCTTGCTCCAGTAAGACTGTTATTGATGAAAAACATGAAAACTTGCAAAATGTTAGTGATGTTGAACTTGCTGTTGGTGGTGCTCCATTGGACCAAATTATATTGCACTCTAGAAGTATTTCTTCTCAGAAGTTGACAGTTGATTTGAAGGAAAAGGAGGTAACGAGGAAGAAGGACATTAAAAAAGCTGCTATTTTAATACTGGATGATAGCAAGAGTGAGATGGTTGATGTGGAGCTGCATAACATCACGACAGATCTTCCTGTACAGTTGGCCTTTGAAAGACTGTACCCTGATTTGCCATTGGAGGTCAAGAGAGACCCTGGATCTGCACTCGTAGAGCAGGTTTCACCCCATTCCAGGACACTGTATCCAGAGATTCCACATGAACCAGAAATGGTACCATTTTCAAAAGAAGAGCTGAAAATGTTTGCATCAGGTTCATGGCTGGAAAATGTTGATACATATACTGAAGATTTTCTTTCTGTGGCCAATCAGGATAAAAATGATCTTTTTGAACTCCTTATGAACTATGGGAGATGTAGAAAACAACTACTCCTGGCTGAAGCAGAACTGCAGACAATGATGTGTGATTATAAGAGTATCAATAAAAGGTTGTGGACATTCAAGGAAGAGCAACTGACTATTCAGGTGAGTTTCTGTTTATACTTTTGCTCAGTTGATCCTACTCCAAACTTTTGGTCACAGTAGACATCACTAATTAATGAATTCTGTATCTAAGAATCAAGATCGTTGTTTTTGATTCAGTTTTTTTGGTGTACTACTGCAAAATTGGAGACCAGAACTGGATATTGAGTTCTTTGTTTGGTCTGTCGAACGCATTATAGATACAATTGCCTGTCAGGGTGGTATAATCATTCGTTTCTTGCTGGTATCAATACATGGAAATGTAATAAAGAAATCTGAAGTTTCTTCATTTGCTTGGACTGCAGCTGATGAGACTCAGAAGAAACTTTCAAAACTAATGACAGAGGGCGCACTCAATTAAAGCTACATCCATAGCAACTATTGAATCTGATTTTTTTTAAAGCCACCTGGGTAATCAATAAAGATGAACATCTTAAAGTGTTTTTGTGTGTGTTTTTAATTTTCTGTTATTGATGTTCCATGCCACACTCTTGCTGTTGCCCCTCTTACCAATGATGGAGGCTGGGATTGTTATCCAGTATGTATTTATATCTAATTTCTTGATTCCATTTATTTAGTAATTTTGCTCCTAATTCTTATCTTCAACCATTGTTGTATTCCAGTTTTGTTCTTTTATTTTTTTTCCTTTTCTCAGGTTGCCAAAGCCCCTAGTTAGGTGATGAGTGATTATTTTGGGCCAAATGTCCATGTGCTCTACCACTTTATATGCATTAACTTGTGAATTGTGTTAATAGTACAGTTAGTTCCATGTAGGAACCAACGACATAGGTAGAACTAGGAATGGGGTTCTGCTGAGGGAGTTTGAAGAGCTAGGGTCCAAATTAAAAAGCAGAACCTCAAAGGGAATAATCTCTGGATTACTACCTGAGCCACACGCAAATTGGTATAGGGACAAACAGATTAGATGGTTAAATACGTGGCTGAAAGAATGATGTGGGAAGCGGGTTTCAATTCATGAGGTACTGGAACCAGTACTGGGGAAAGAGGGAGCTGTTCCGTTGGGACGGGCTCCACTTAAACTGGGCTGGAACCAGTGCCCTGGCAAATCAAATAATTAGGGCAGTAGATAGGGCTTTAAACTAAGAAGAAGAGGGGAGGGTAAAGGTAAGGGTAAATTCATAAGTCTAAAGAGAAAAGTCAAGGCTGTACAGCAGAGCAACGATTTGGTTAAAAACAAGCAGATTGTTTCCAGGAAGTGACAGTGTTTAACAAAGGTAATAGGGCATTAGTGACTAAGTTCACATCAATAAAAAAAGTTAAAATTAAAGGCGCTATATCTGAATGCACAAAGCATTCGTAACAAGATAGATGAATTAATGGCACAAATAGAGATAAATGGGTTTGACCTAGTAGCCGTCACTGAGACGTGGTTCCAGGATGACCAAGGTTGGGAACTAAATATTCCAGGGTGCTTGACTTTTAGAAAAGATAGGCAAAATGGAAAAGAGGGGGGGGGTAGCCCTGATAAAGGCAGTAGTGAGAAAGGATCTTACCTCAGAAAATCAGGATGTAGAATCAGTATGGGAGCTAAGAAATAACAAGAGCAGAAAACTCTGGTGGGGGTAGTTTATAGGTCCCATAACAGTAGTTATAGTTTTGGACAGAGTATAAATTAGGAAATTAGAGGAGCATGTAAGAAGGATAATGCAATAATTGTGGGGGACTTTAATCTTCATATACACTGGGCAAACCAAATTGGCAAAAGTAGTTTGGAGGACGAGTGCGTGGAACGCATTCGAGACAGCTTTCTAGAACAATATGTCGAGGAACCAACTAGGGAATAGGCTATTTTAGATCTAGTATTATGTAATGAGACAGGGTTAATTAGTAATCTTATAGTTAAGGATCTTCTGGGGAGAGAGTGATCATAATATGATGGATTACATATTGAGTTTGAGAGTGAAGTAGCTAAGTCTGAAACTAGGGTCTTAAATTTAAACAGAGCCAATTACGTATGTTTGAGGGGAGAGTTGCCAAAGGTAGATTGGGAAATTAGATTAAAAGATATGACGGTAGATAAGCAATGGCAAACATTTAAAGAAATAATTCACAATTCTCAACGAATATGCATTCCCTTGAAGAATAAAAACTCCACGGCAAAAGTGATCCAACCATGGCTAACTAGAGAAGTTAAGGATAGTATTTGATTAAAAGAAGAGGCTTTCAATGTTGCCAAAAAGAGTAGTAAGCCTGAGGATTCGGAGGGTTTTAGAAATCAGCAAAGGATGACCAAGAAATTGATACAGGGAGAAAATTGAATATGAGAGTAAACTAGCAAGAAATATAAAAACAGATTGTAAGGGCTTCTACAAGTATGTAAAAAGCAAGAGATTAGCGAAAGTAAACATGGATTCCTTAGAGGCAGAGACAGGAGGAATTATAATGGAGAATAAGGAAATGGTAGAGACGTTAAACAAATATTTTGTATCTATCTTTACAGTAGAATACATTCCGGAAATAGTGGGGAACCAAGAGTCTTATGAGAGTAAGGAACTTAAAGTAATTAATATTAGTAAAGAAAAATTACTGGAGAAATTAATGGGACTAAAAGCTGACAAATCTCGTAGACCTGATGGCCTACATCCTAGATAGTGGATGCATTGGTTTTGATCTTCCTGAATTCCCTAGATTCTAGAACTAACCTGGGGATTGTAAGGTGTTGTAACAATTTAACAGTTCAAAATTAGAGAAATAGAGTCTGTTTACAGAAGTTAATGTTTAGTTTGTAGAAGCTAGGAGATATGGGAAACAGACGTGTCAAGCCTTCCATCCGATGAACAAACCACATTATAAGATTATCTGATGTAATACAATGGCAAGATAGGCTTGGCAAGCAATTCTTGAGAGGAAGAGTGTATATTCTGATAAAAGATCACATGTGGGGAGACTGGTGGTGCGCCAATGTGGAATGAACCTGTTTTGTGCAAGGCGAGTGAAATACCGAGATATGTCTGACTAATGTGATTACGTGCTTGAAGTTGGGGGGTTGGTGGGGGGCATGGAGTTAGTATCATGCAGCCAGCACGGCACGCGCTGGAACATTCTGGGGTAAAAACACAGCATCTCATGAGAGGACCAGATTGTGAGCTCCTGTAATCAGGAACTGCCCTCGGCATTTAGAGACAGGAAACAAAGATGTATAAATGTTGTAACTTGTTAAGAAGAAGCAGAGTTCTCCCCTTGGGTAACCAAGAGGAACCTCTCCTTGCTTACGCTCGAACAAACGATCGATTTTGCCTTACCGATGTATCTGAGTAGTCGATGATCGAAAATCACAGCTACAGAAGGTAGCAAATGTAATCCCACTATTCAAGAAAGGAGGGAGAGAGAAAACAGAGAACTATAGGCCAGTTAGCCTGACATCAGTAGTAGGGAAAATGCTAGAATCTGTTATTGAGGACGTAGTAACAGGGCACTTAGAAAATCATAATATGATTAGGCAGAGTTGACACTGTTTTACGGAAGGGAAATCGTGTTTGACAAATCCATTAGAATTTTTTGTGTGTGTAACTAGCAGGCTATATAAGAGGGAATCAATGGGTGTGGTATATTTGGATTTTCAAAAAGCATTCAATAAGGTGCCACACATAAGGTTAGAGCTCATGGGATTGGGGGTAATATCTTAGCATGGATTGAGGATTTGTTAACAAACAGAAAACAGAATAGGAATAAACGGGTAATTTTCGGGTTGGCAGGTTGTAACTAGTGGGGTGCCACAAGGATCAGTGTTTGGGCCTCAGCTGGAGTACTGTGTACAGTTTTGGTCTCCTTACCTAAGGAAGGATATACTTGCCTTAGAGGGGGTGCAACAAAGGTTCACTAGATTGATTGCTGGGTGAGAGGGTTGAGAGATTGAGTAGAATGGGCATATGTTCTCTGGAGTTTAGAAGAATGAGAGGTGACCTCATTGAAACGTATAAAATTCTCAGAGGGCTTGTCAGGATAGATGCTAAAGGCTGTTTCCCCTGTCTGGAGAGTGTAGAACTAGGGGTCATATTCTCAAGATAAGGGGGTGGCCATTTAGGACCAAGATGAGGAAAAATTTCTTCACTGAGGGCAGCAGAGTTTTGGATAACCTGAAGTTTATGGATGGTGGAGGATCGGAGACTGGTCAGTAGAGCATTGGAATGGTTGAGCCTGGAGGTGACAAAGGCATTGATGAGGGTTTCAGCAGCATGTGGACTGAGGAAGGGGCAGAGGCAGGCAATAATAGGGAGGTGAAGGTGGATTGGACAAGCAGTCTGACAGCACAGAGGTAGAGCTGGGAGTCATCAGCGTAAATGTGGAAGCCTTCTCCATGTCTGCGGTGCTCTTGGAGGGGCAGAAACCTGATTGGAGAGATTCAACAAAGAGTAGCAGGAGAGATGGAAATGAATCTGAGAGGCAACAATACGTTCAAGGACTTTGAAGAAGAAAGACAAGTTTGAGATGGGGTGGTATTTTGTACTTGTCGGTAAGAGCTAAGGGTGGAGGGGGAGGGGAGAGAGGTTTAAGGAGGCATTTGGGAGTGGCGAAGATAAATCTGTGCACTTAGATGTCACACATGTTCACCCTCCATAAACTTCAGCTTATCCAACACTCTGCTGCCCATTTCCCATCACGTACCAAGTCCCATTTGCCTATTCCCCCTGTCCTCGCTGATTCAACTTGGTTCCCAGCCTCTCAACACAACAAATTTAAAATTCTAATCCACATTTAAATCCCTACATGGCCTTGCCAGTCCCTATCTCTGTGACCTACTTCAGCATTACATCAACCCACCCCCAACCCAAATTCTCCATTCCCTTGATTCCAGCTTCTTGTGTATGTCTTCTTCCCTTTACCCCACCATTGGCAGCCATGCTGTCTAGGCCTTCTGCTCTGGAATTCCCTTCTCCCTCTCCACCTCCCTCTCCTTCTTTAAGATCCTCCTTAAAACCTGCATCTTTGACGAAGCTTGTGGTCACCCCTTCTGATAGCTGTTCCTTTGGCTTGGCATCCATTTTGTTTTGCTTGTGCCTCTGTGAAATGTCTTGGGATGTTTCTTGCATAATGCAAGTTGCTGCTTCAAAATAAGTAAACACACAAGATAGTAGGGCACAGATTAACAATTTAAAATGAGCAGCAGTGGGGGGTGGTGGAGAAGTGATTTTTTTCCCCCCTGGAGGTAGGGCAATGCTGGCAAGGCTGCATTTACTGCCCTTTGCTAGTTGCCCTGAGAAGATGATGGTGGGACTTCTCCTTGAAGTGCTGCAGTCCTTGTGGTGAGTATGCTTCCAGGATGGTGTTAAGTTGGGAATTCCAGGATGTTGACCTTACAACGGTGAAGGAATGGTGACACATATCCAAATCAGGTTAGGATGTGACTTGGAGGTGAGGGCGTTTCCATAACATTGTTGCTCTTGTCCTTCTCAATGATAGAGGTCACGGGGAGGATGATGCTGTCAAAATAACCTTGCTGCAATGCATCCTGTAGATAATACATACCACAGCCACAATGCAATAGTGACTGATGGGATGGATGTTGAGTTCAGTGACAGGAGGGCCGATCAAGCGAGCTGCTCTGTTCTGGATGGTGTTGAGTTTCTTGAGTGTTGCTGCGGCTGCACTCATCCAAATGAGCTGTGAGTACTCCATCGTCCTCCTGACTTGAGCCTTGTAAATGGTGGAAAGGCTTTGACAGATCAGGAGGTGAGCTACTCGTCAGAGTATCCAGCTGCTGCCCTGCTTTTGTAGCCACAGTATTGATATGCTGTTTCAGTTAAGCTTCTGGTCAGTTGTGACCCTCAAGATGGTGATAGTGGTATAGTTGCGGTCAGAGAGATAGCTGGGCTTTCTCTTGTTTGAAATGGTCATTACCTGGCACCGGATGTTGTCCAATTGCTGCTGGCATTGGCTGCTTCGTTATTAGAGTAGTTGTGAATGGAGCTGCACTGTTGGATGGACAGGAATACCCCACTCCTGACTTTATAATAGAAGAAAACTCATTGATGAAGCAGCTGAAGATAGTTGGGCTAAGGATGTTTCCTTGAAGAACTCCAGCAGTGATATCCTGGGGCCGTGATAGTTGTCTTCTGATAACCAAAACCATCTCGTGTCTGGTATGACTCCAGCCACTGGAGAGTTTTCTGTTTGACCCCCATTGAAATCAGTTTTGCTAGAGCTACTTAGTGTTTAACATGGTCGAATGCAGCTTGATATCTAGGGCAGTTGCTCTCACTTTTCCTCTGGAATTCAGCTCTTGCATCCACATCTAGATCACTGCTTTGATGAGGTACAGAGCCAGTGGATCTGCTGGAAATGGATACCTGGCAAGTAGATATCACTTGATGGCATTGCTGATGGCTTTTTCCATACTTCACTTCTGATTGGGAGTAGGCTTATTTATTTAGCATTTGCAGGCTCGGGATATAATTCCAGCCATCATAGAGCATTGTATCAACATATATAGCGTGTAGGCCACCAGCTAGTTAGTGGGAACAGGTTGATGGGGTGTAATTGGCCAGATTAGGTTCATCCTGTTTTTTTGGATGTAAGGCATACCAGAATAATTTTCTTTATTGTTGGGTGGATTCCATTGTCAAAGCTATCTTGGAACAGCTTGGCTAGGGGAGCGGCTAGCTCTGATGCATAGGTCCTGAGCTCCATCTGGCATGTTGTCAGGATCCATAGTCTTTGCTGTGTCCAGAACACTTCGCTGCTTCTTAATGTTATGTGGAAAGGTCCATAGCGTGTTAAATAAAGCTGAGGCATGGAGGGGAGGGGAGGGGTCTGTGTGCAAATCAGTAAGCACTAACTACTGCAAGAAGGACAAAGTACTTGCCCAAGACTTGAGTATTCCATTTACCTATTTGGAATTTTCAGTATTTCTAAAGTTAATTGGATCGACACCCAAATTCTGTTTTTAAGCCACTGGCATAAAGTATTTACTAGTATGTTAAATTTATATTGGAATTTGCAAGCTGGCATTAAGACTGCACAAGGTACTCCTAACCCCAGAATGCCAGTTCTTACACGGAGGTAAATCGATGTAATTGGGATATTGCCTTCTATTTCCAAATCTAATATGCAAGTCTCCACAAAATTGGTTCCAAATTCTTTCACCCTTATCCCGCAAGATATTGTAACATGACCTGAGAAAGTTAGTTGCTCTGTTAATTGGTTGAATTTGAATTAAGCAGCAAATTTCACCAGTTAGGATCCACTGTGTCGCGAATTCGAATTAACTAATATTTCAAGTTAAGAGGTACTTAAGCAACAAATTTTCAAAGGGAGGTTTTTTGCATTATTTCATTTGAATTTACAGGCAATTCAAACAAAGCAACTTTAAATTAGGAGTAGACTGTATTGCATGCAGTTCTGGGTGCGTCATGGAAAGGATCCAGCAAAGATTCACCAGAATGATACCAGGAATAAGAAGTTATAGTTAGATTTGATTTTTTTTTTAACAGTGGAACAGGGAAGATTAAAGAAGGATCTAATAGAGGTTTTCAAAATTGTAAAAGGTTTTGAGGCACTAAATAATAGAAGATTGTTTCCACACTTTAATGAATCAGTACTATCAGCGCTGAAAGAGGCAAGTTAGAAGAATTTTTTCCGCTTAGAACAAAGTGCTTTACTAAAAGTGGCTGTTAAGGCAGAGACTAACATTATTTAAAAAGGGTTTTGGATAAAATTGTACAAAGGACAGGGAACTCCTGTTAGGAAGCTGCCATTGAAGAGCTACTATTGGCACAAGCAAAATGAGCTGAATGGCATGTGATATTATTTCTATGATTATTAAGGTGAAGAACTTTGAACTGAAAGTGTAATTTCCTCCTGGATACCTCTGATGTGGAGTTAGGGATTTACAAGCAACTACAAACTTCTCTCAGCAACATTATGTAGCCACTAATTGACCTCAATTATGTCTGTTAACAGCAATTAGACATTGTGGTCTTAAAGAGATGGGCTGGATTAAACGCAGCTCCATTCTTGCAGAATAATACAGTTGTTTAATCTGCAGTTTAATGCTTCTGTTGTTCTAAAGTGATGTATCATCCAATTCACCATAAAGAATGCCATGGGAGAATACAATAAACAATTTTTAAAACCTAAATTGTTCAGGCATCAAAAGTTTTAGCAATTTTAATTTTGACTAGCTCCTGTAAATGTAATTGCCTTGTCTGCACCTGCAGTTGGTATAGAGCTACCTAGTTGACAGTGAGCAGGTCTTCTGGGATTCAGTTGTCTTCCTTCTCTGAGTGGCTCGCTGATAAACCCGTATCTGATGTCAGCTGAGTGGTCCTTTTTGTGCTTTCAGAGGCAATAGGCCTCTGGGCTCTTAAGATGAAGTTAAATTTAAAATTTCTCCTTTCAGGCAATGTGGTGAGTGCTGCCATGAAGTGTTTAGAGGAAGGCTGAGGCCCAACTAGTCCCAAACACAGCTATGTTGGTATGGGAAACTCCTGATCTTCACTTGGTGCTTTTGTATTGGGAGAGAGTGAAAATCTGAAAGAATTATCACTGTCACTGTCATGTACCTCATCATTTATATTGGAGCAAGTAAACAAAAAGTTGTGCTTTGGAAAATGAAGCACTCTTAGAAGCTTTGATCAGGAAAGAGACTTGGGGGGGTTACATTGGATAAATCTATGAAATTGTAAGACCATTGCACGGTTGCACTAAAAATAGGCACCCGCTGGGGTTGCATCGATAAACCACAAATCAAAAGAGATTGTATTGTTGCTGTGATTAAACAAATGACCATACTGTCCTCGAGATAGTACAGAGGCAGGCAACCAAGATGATTCTGAGACTCTTGAATGTATTGTGAAAGAAAAGTTAAGGAAGTTGTAATCACCTTTGAAACAGAGATTTGAAGATTATGAATAAAATGGACAAAATTGATCTTTGCAATTTTTGTTTTAGAATTTGTTTGAATTCACTCTGCAAAATATTTTAGATACATATGGGATCCAACAGTTAAGCTGTTCTGGTGATTATCTTCTAGAGAGATTATCAGGAATATTTCCTGTTAGTTAGCTATCCCAATAAAATTTATGCTGGCTGATAGGATATTTGTCTCTCACGGGTGATTAATGTAGTTGTTGATTGTAAGGGCAGTATAGCAAAATCAGCAACAGGAAGTGAAGTGATATTTGGCAGTTTAGTCACAGGCAGTTGTTATGCCAGCAATGGTACTTCTGTTTTGTATGAAACTGGGAGCACCATTGTAGATACGTGGGCACCTGAGTCTGTGTATTTCCATTCCCAGCTTAAGACAAAATGGTGTGTATTCAATACAGTTGTTCTGGCCTCTTGCCTATCCGCTTCATTCACAGCACAATCCTATTAGTGCATTGAATAATGGCTGAT
The DNA here is from genome assembly GCF_035084215.1 of Heptranchias perlo. NCBI lineage: Eukaryota > Metazoa > Chordata > Chondrichthyes > Hexanchiformes > Hexanchidae > Heptranchias > Heptranchias perlo. The sequence goes on from NC_090325.1 coordinate 56,788,456, forward strand.
AAGGTAAGATTGACCAAAATCCATTCAAGTTGGCACAATGTGAATTCATATTCAGATCTCAAGTTGCTGGAGGGTATTCTTAGAAATGGCTTGACATACAAAATAATAAGTGTGAATGTGGCAGTGGTTTGCTGGTATAAAGGAGGAGAGCCCATGGACAGTGCACATGATCTTTGGAATGAATATGCTCAAGGATCAAATGGCATTTTTCCTTACTATTTTTATGTTCAAATGTATTTGATTTAAAAGAAAACACACTTTTGTGCTGGGTATTGTATAATTGCATTGTTTCTGTGTGGAAATCTTCCTCTTTCTTCTGCCTTCCTCCACTGTTAACATTACCATGTATTTTTTTAATTTACAGGGAATTTGTGTTGATCAGTCAAAAGTTACAGGCTATCATCGATTTCAGACTGTGGAGATGAACAAATTGGTTCTTGGAGAGCTGCAGCGGGTGTTGGATATTAAGGCTGATCACTTGCATCAAACACTGGCTTTACATGCCTATACCTCAGTGCTTTCTCGCCTGCAGGTAGAATCTTACATATACAGGTTATTGAACAGCTCACCAGCATTTAGAGCATTGGCAGTTCTGCAAAAACAAGGTTAGTATGCCATGAATAGATAGGTTAGTATTTTCAGTGTAGACCTTTCTTCAGTTCGGACAAAGGCTCTACACCGAAACATTAACCTGTCCTTTCATTCAAAACAGATGCTGGTGGACCTCCTGTGTATTTCCAGTATTTCTTTATTTTTCCAGATTTCCATTTTTTTATTAATATGGCGACAAAATGTACCAATTTATTTTTAAAACAAATAGAAGAATAAAGGCTAAAGTAATAAGCAGGTGCACACTTCTAGTCGATTTTAACCCACTAGGAACTTTTCATTCATCATTAAATCTTAAAAGTGCACCTTCACTAATTGCTACTTGTGTATGCCAGGTATTTTTTGACATTGATTCATTGTGTTGACATCAAGACAACCGTTCTTTGAAGAAGAATAAAATCCTGGAAATGTGAAATAAAACTGACAATGCTGGAAATGTATAGGAGGTGAAGCAACACCTGAAAGAGAAAGACAATTAGATTTGGGGTTGGATCCTTAACCAAAATTAGAATGGTCAGGCTGAAGAAGCACCTTTTATAGGACTAATCGAAGGGAGAACAACAGGTAAGGGTCAGGAATGTAGATCTGTTAACATAGAGGCAGCTAGCTAATGGGTTCAATAGCCTGTGAATCAATTTTAATGTACTGGAAAGAAAGTGCTTTATACTATACTCAGGTCATCACAGCCATAAGAACAGACAGAGGAATGAGTGAGACCTAACTGAAAATAGAGATGAAAACAGTGGAAACATAGGAATCATTCACCCCTCGAACCTGTTCTGCCATTCAATTAGATCATGGCTGATCTGTACCTCACCATTTACCCGCCTTTGTTCCATACCCCTTGATACCCTTGCGTAGACTGCCTGTTTGATATCCAGTTTCAGGTGAGCCATAGTTTCTTCCAGTTAAACATTGGGAAGACCGAAGCCATTGTCTTCGGCCCTCACCACAAACTCCATACCCTTGCTACTGATTCCATTCCTCGCCCTGGCCACAATCTCCGGTTGAACCAGACTGTTCGCAACCACTGCATCGTATTCTGTTCTGAGCTGAGCCCATATCCTCTCCGTCACAAAGACCACCTACTGGTGCCTCCATAACATTGCTCGCCTTCACCCCTGTCACAGACCATGTGATGCTGAAACTCGTATTCATGCCTTTGTTACCTCCATACCCGATTATTCCAGTGCTCTCCCATCCTCATGCTCTGTAAATTTCAGTTCGTCCAAAACGTTGCTGCCTGTATCCTGTCCAACTCACCCATCACCCCTGTTCATGCTGACCTACATTGGCTTTCGGTCCTCCAATGCTGCCAATTTAAAATTCTCACCCTTGTGTTTAAATCCCTTCATGGCCTCACCCCTCCCTATCTCTAAACTCCTCCAGCTCTGTAATCCCTCTATGACTGTTACTGGCCTTTTGTGCATCCCCCCTCCCTTCAACCCACCATTGACAGCCTTTACCTTCAGCCCTCTACCTCTTTTCCTTCCTCTCTTCCTTTAAGACCCTCCTTAAAACCCATTGCTTTGACCTGCTTTAGTCACCCCCCTAATATCCCCCTCTTTGGCTTGGCACCATTTTTGTCTGATTATCCTTCTGTGAAGCACCTTGGAACTTTTTTCCAAGTTAAAAGCACTATATAAATACAAGTTGTTGTTGAAGATAAGTTAGACTCTTGGCAGTTAATATTGGATTTATTTAATGCAATGTTATATGTTCACCTTACTGTGCAATAAAGCAGCTTATTGAATCATATCCAGCTTCATCTCACCAAGTATTTGTTCAGTCCACCTTTTAGAGAGATTGAAACACTTCAAGTGTAAGACATAATTATCCAGCACAGATCACAAGACAATGGTAAAAGCTTATCGAAGCAATTGACTGGACTCAAAAAGGTATCTTCAACAGATCTGAGTTTGTAATATGAAGTTACCAGAGTTTTGTGCAGACTCTTATCTATCTGATGAAACCAAGCCTGAAACTTTCTCCAGGTTAAAGAACAGTTACCTCAACTGGACCTTATTAAATAAAAATAGAAAACGCTGCAAACACTCAGTAGGTCAGGCGGCATCTGTGGACTTTACTAAACATCTACAGCTATTGACCTTATTAAACATCTTTTCAGCATTCAATGATACGTATTATCAGAGTAGTGTAATGGCATGTTTTTAAATTTCATTAAGGTGCCAGAGAAGTAACAGATTTCACAAATCCCATCTGATAACTTTATATAAGGAATCACTGAATCAATTCCATATGCCAATACTGTTGGTATTTTGCACTCAGAATTTAACAAGATGGGTCTGTAGCTACTGCAGTGGGTGGGGTTCTTCCCTTCTTTTGCCAGTAATGACATTAATGCATCATTGATTAGTGGCAGTTTGGTGTCCTGCTTTTAAAGGCTTTTAGCAACACTAGTTCTAATTTGGGCAGGATTTTCTTTTGTAGAATTCTATTGTGTACCCATCTGAGATGGGTTACTTTAATGTTTTGCCTGTCTCTAATTGTACCCATACTCATGGAAACGGTAAATTTAGAGAATACAAAGTAAAACCCATTGCTAGTTTGTATGATGGAATTTCCCTTTTTCTTAATTATCTTGATTTTAAAATTCAAATAATATATTTAACATGGTGAAAATGCAATTTTGTGCTATAGTACTTTTTTTTAAATTATAACTAATAGAGTTTTCTTGTGATTTATATATAGATGATCAAGAAATAGATTGTAGCCATTCAGATCTACAAATTTTAAAAGAAAGCATCAGTGTATTCTTCAGTTTTACCCGAAGAATAATTGAAGATGGTCAGTTCCACAGTGACATTCTTCACTGGCTACAGAAATTGGTATGAGATTATAATATCGCACGCTGTTATAAAGTGTCTGTTAGATAATTATACTGTCTTGATGTGGGTGGATCTAGGTCAGTTTCAGTTTCCTCCTGGCTCCAACCTCATACACCACTGCTAGATATTAGTAATACTAATTATATCCAGTGGTTCAAGTTCCAACATTTAACATCCCAGTCATTGACCTCTGCCTGTCTCACATAATTTAATTGTTAAATACCCTTCACCATTCTGTTCATATTGGTGTCACCAGACTGCAATTTTCTGGACATGTTATGCGGAGGAAAGCCAACCAAAAGCGGAGGAAATAATTTTCCATTGAAACCACATCAGTGGAAAAATTCCTATCTCCACTGCATCAAAGCTTCTGAAGGCAGAGCACGTGTGCAATTATTCTAGTTTTCAGAATGGATGAAGCCCGCAGATCCCAAAAACCTGATGCAATATCTGATCATAATATTACGTAGAATTCCACTGAGTCACAATTCTAAGTAGATTTAACCGCTAATTTAAGTTTTGTGAGCTGTATACTTAATAAGCCATAAAGAGTTGACCAATAATTTTGTTTAATCATTTAATGGCCTTGGCACTGTGACTCAAAACAAGAGGAGAAAGTAAATTAACCCTATTTTTAAACAAGTTAGGAACATAATGTTATAGCATAAATCATCTAAAAAATGATTAACGACCACAGATCAATTTGAAGTATACTCTGTCATTGGAGCGCATGTGGCGGGGTGGGGTGTGGGCTCAGTTATGCATTCCAGAATTAAATCTTCGATCTTAAAATTTAGATACTTAGCCTCATTATAAATTGATTCTTAGAAATCATTCTTAGGGAGAATTTTTTCTTTGCTTTATGTGATCAAGATGATATATATGCACTAGATCTGCTGTGTTGTCATGGACCAAAATTTAAAACACACATTATCTCTTTAACTGTCTCCCATTCTTTGTTTTTGTTTCTCTCTACCTGTCTTACTCGCTCATTCTTTTTCTGTACGTATCTCCTTTCTTATGTCTCCCACTTTCTGTATGCCTCTCACATCCTCTTTCTCTCTCTATGTATGACTTCTTGTTTGTTTTCCTCTCTCTCCCTTAATGTTCTTATAATAAAGCTCAGCACAATGTTAAGGTTTTTTTTACAAATAGTAGTGGATCTCCCATGGCATTGCTCATGGTCAGTCAAAAGCTACATGTTTTAAAATGACAGGAGTGTTTGATAAATTAATCAACAGTGGACTACTATTGGACCCCTAGTCGAGTTGCTGTCAGGAAGTCCGACGAAGTTGTGTTTTATAAGGAAGTGGATAAGGAGTGGTGGTGGTAAAAGGATTAATTAATTATGTGGATAACCTGTTGCCACTGAAATCTGATTGCATGCATGTAGAGCAGATTTATTTCTTTAGTGAATTGGTGGCTGGTTGTTCCCGCTGAAACCACGTTACATTTATTCAGGCCAGATTTATTTATTTGCATACTTCCTAGCTGACCTGCTCCAGGAGCATGTTGATATATTGAATGTGGATATATTTACTTAATTACCAGCTGTTCTGTTACACTTGAAGACTGATAATGCATTTTGACCAAATTTTTCGTGCAACTATTGTATAACTGGCGTTGCACATAGGTAGTCAAGACCAAATGTAGTATTCAGGTCATAGAGGGTGGGAGCTAATTGAATTGGACCAAGAAGGGGGAGGGAGGAAGAAGGCACATGGAAGGACATGGGGAGGGGAGAAAAGTGGGGAGGTAGAGAGAGAGGAAGGGAACTAGGTAAAAGGGAGATAAGGAGGAGGAGGATGGGGAGGTTGCCTCCACTCATATGAACATAGAAACAGGAGTAAAACATTCAGTGCCTCGAGTCTGTTCCACCATTCAGTTAGATTATGGCTGATCTGTACTTCAACTCCATTTAGCCACCTTTGTTTACCCACCTGCACATACAGGTGCATCAGGTAATCCGGAAGGCAAACTGAATATTGGCCTTTATTTCTAGGGGGATGAAGTATAAAAGCAGGGAAGTCATGCTACAACTGTACAGGATGCTGGTGAGACCACACCTGGAGTACTGCGCACAGTTCTGGTGCCCTTATTTAAGGAAGGACATACATGCATTAGAGGCAGTTCAGAGAAGGTTCACTAGATTGATTCCGGGTATGGAAGGGTGGTCTTATGAGGAAAGATTGAACAGGTTGGGTCTATACTCATTGGAGTTTAGAAGAATGAGAGGAGATCTTATTGAAACATACAAGATTTGGAGGGGACTCGATAGGGTAGATGCTGAGAAGATGTTACCCCTCATAGGGGAATCTAAAACTAGGGGGCATAGTCTCAGAATAAGGGGTCGCCCGTTTAAGACGGAAATGAGGAGGAATTTCTTCTCCCAGAGGGTCGTGAATCTTGGGAATTCTTTACCCCAAAAAGCTGTGGAGGCTGAGTCATTGAATACATTCAAGGCTGAGTTAGACAAATTTTTGATCAGCAAGGGAGTCAAAGGATATGGGGAAAGGGCGGGAAAGTGGAGTTGAGGTAAAAATCAGATCAGCCATGATCTCATTAAATGGCGGAGCAGGCTCGAGGGGCCGAATGGCCTACACCTGCTCCTATCTCTTATGGTCTTATGTTCCATATTCCTTGATACCTTTTACCTAACAAAAATCTATCCATCTCAGTCTTGAAAGTTTCAATTGACCCAGCATCCACAGCTTTTTAAGGAAGGGAGTTCTAGATTTCCACTACCCTCTGTGTGGAAAAAGTGCGTCCTGATTTCACCATTAAATGGCCTAGCTCTAATTTTAAGATTATGCCACCTTGATCTGGATTCCACTACCAGAGGAAATAATTTCTCAGTATCTACCCTATCGAATCCCTTTATCATTTTCTAGATTAGATCATCCCCTCATCCTTCTAAATTCAATGGAATACAAGCCAAATTTATGCAACCTGCCCTCATAATTGGACCCTTTAAGCCCTGGTATCAATCTGGTGAATCTTTACTGTACCCCTTCCAAGGCCGTTATATCTTGATGGTGCCCAAAACTGAATGCAGTACTCCTAATGGGGTCTGACCAAAGCCCTGAATATCTTCACTTGCGATAAAGGACAATATTCCGTTAACCTTTTTAATTAATTTTTGTACCTGTGTACTAGCTTTTAATAATCCATGCACACAAACAACTAAATGCCGTTGCTCCTCCACAGCTTATTGAACGCCATAGTTTTGCCCATTCGCTTAGTTTGTCCATATCCCTTTGTAACTTACTCCTCCCACCCATACAACTTACTGTTCCTCCTAACTTAGTGTCATCTGTAAACTTGGATATACAATTCTCAATTCCTTCATCCAAGTCAATAATATATACGGTGGAAAGCTGAGGCCCCAGAACAGATCCTGGAGAACAGTTAGAATCTGTTTCACAGGTGTAAGCAATTATAAAAATTACCTTTTTATGACATATTTGAACCTTAGCATTAAGACAAAGTGATAATTATAGAAACCACCTTACAATGTTTACTATAAATGTGTTCTTCACAGTTATTAACAATGAATCCTTTTAGGTCGCAGTGTTACACGGAGTTGGCTCCGCTGCTGACCACCTCTTTCTTCTGAATCATATCGTTAGATGCCCAGCAGGTGTGAGCAAATGGGCAGCCCCTTTTGTAAAGGTATGTTTTTACTAGCTGCATGAAACTAATGCAACCTTGCTTTGGTTTTTAATTTAATACTATTCATACAGAAAATTATGTATTTTCATGAGTTGTTGTAATGTTCTATTCTGATTTGTGATAAAATAATACAAGAAATATCTGGCAGTGGCTGGTTTTCTTTTTGAAAGCCTAGCAGTGCTGAAGCTTATCGTGGTAGTTCTATTGCAAACACTGCTGAGATCAGCTAATTTAACAGATTAAGAATCAAACCTGAGACTGTCTAGTCTGTATAACTTGATACCATGCACTACCATACTGCTCAATGCATATGTATACTTAAAAAGTTGCATCCATCCTGGGTGTCCAATCGCCAAGCATGAAATGTAGCCTAAAAAGCTTAGAGTCACGGTCCAGTGCACACAGTAATAGAACAGAACCACAACGAAGGTACAGTGTACCTTGTTCCATAGCAGAAGCTGCTGCTGTCAAAAGTGCACTTTTTTTTGTTAACTTGTATACAAACAAAGCTAAGGCTCCCCTGGCATGTAAACTGATTAGTAAATTCTTAAAATTCATAATTCAAATAGCTTCATTTGCAGGCTTTTATTCATTCTACTCCACATACCAACAGTCAGTAAATCTTATGTACGTTTAAGAAAATTTGGTGCAGGTAATATCACCTCACCAAGACGTTTCTATCTCTAACGATACATTTTGATGTAAAAGGGCAAGAAAAATTTCTCAGTACAACCCCACGTCTGGTTTAAATCTTTTGAAAGTATATTCAGTTTTATATTGAGACCTAACTAGAATATTTGTCAGCAATCTAAAGCTTGTGCCTTTTCATAAATGTGAGATGAGAGTGACTGCCCTTAACATCAAGGCAGCATTTGATTGAGTGTGGCACCAAGGAGCCCTGGTAAAACTGAAGTCATTGGGTATCGAGGAAAATTCTCCAGTAGCTGGAGTCATACCTAGCACAAAGGAAGATGGTTGTGGTAGTTTGAGGCCAATTATCTCAGCCCCAGGGCAACACTGCAAGAGTTCCTCAGGGCAGCATCCTCGGACTAACTACCTGCAGCTGCTTCATCAATGACCTTCACTTCATCATAAGGTCAGAAGTAGGGCTGTTCGTTGGTGATTGCATCAGCTCCATTCATAATTCCTCAAATAATGAAGCTGTGTCAAAATCTTGGAACTCTCTACCTAACAGCATTGTGGGAGAACCTTTGCCACATGGAGGGCAGCGGTTCAAGAAGGCGGCCCATCACCTTTGGGCAACAGGATGGGCATAAATGCCTGCATTGCCAGCAAAGCCCACATCCCGAGAATGAATTTTTTTAAAGTAGCTTTAAAAAGTTATAGATCTTGAAATTACTTTGTGGGATTATAAGACTGAAATCTTAATACGTTTGTTTGAAATTCCAGTCTCTAATCTTTGAGTAGAGTTCTTAACACCTCTGCTTAAAAACAAAAGCAGCAAGAGGCATTTCATACGAGAAGTTAAGCGTTCACACCGATTACCCCACAACAATTTCAGGGCCATGGTACTATGTGATGTTTGTCTGAACATGTATTTCAGCATGTAAAAACTGTTACAAAATGGAACTATGATGTGTTGTACCTGGTACTTGCAGACCAATACTTTTTTACCCAGCAATGAAATATGCAAGACAGCTTATTCAGCATTTTTCTTAATTTCAGATTAAAGTGCTCAGTAATCCTTCGGGTGTCTTTCTCTTTATGCAAGCCCTAGCTGTACTTCTGTCGCCGATCAAGTAAGAATTACTGTCTTTGTGAGTGGCTAAGATTGCTCCTGTTTTTTTTTAAAAAAATTTCCTTGCCCCTCCCCATGCACTGATTGCCTGTCTGCCTGTGTCAATACCATTGATGAGCCATTCATTAGACAATCCATGATCTTGGTACAGTCATTGAATTACCTACCCTATGGAGAAGTGTCTAGCTCTGTACTTCCCACCAAATGCAATGCAGAGATTAAGTACTCACTGCTTGGGGAATCATGTTATTGAGTATGTGAACATATAACATGGGTACGGTGGTTAAGGTTCTGGATTAGCAACCCAGAGGTCATGAGTTCAAATCCCACCATTGTGAAATTGAACTCAATAACTCTGGTCATTTGTGGATGAGAGCCACAAAATAACTATGAAGGCTATCAGATTGACGTAAAAACCCTACTGGATCACCCCTGGCCTACATGTGACATCTGTCTAGGCAACTAGGGATGGGCAATAAATACTGCCTTGCCACTGTCACTCACAACAATTTTTTTTTTAAACTGTATTAGGCCTTCTGGAAACTACATACTAGCTTTTAGTATCAGAGCATTGAGTATTCAACTCTCACTCAGTGTTATCCTCATTTGGCAAATTTTACCAGTTCCCACTGAAGCTTCTCCTTGAAACAGGTGCTAATTCTAGCAATTAAATTGAAGAATATGTAATTTTCTTTTGGGGTGGGGTGAGGGAAGCTATGTTTAGCTTCCACAAAGTTTGCCTTTATTGTTGCACATAGCCTTTAGTTGGAAGGAAGACCTAAATTCCATCCTCAATCATGCCCCTCCTTCTTTGCTGATGGGAAGTATGCTCTGCTATTGGGATAGGTACTTTTTATGTCTCCCCACCATCTATTCAAATGTTTTCATTTCTTGAGTATCTCCATTTTGTGGCCAGATCATAAACCTGAGCGATTCTGACTGATAAAATAATTCAGTGTTGGTATTCAGTCTTGTGTCGCAACACTAGTTGGTGCTATTTCCTGTTACCCACGCCAAGCCTTAACTTGTTCGAACACTGAATGTCTTTAACACAAAAAGTTCTTAGAAAGATTTTTTTAGTCTTAATTAACTTCATAATTACCATGTAACATTTGATATCTGCAATTGTATTTAAAACGTAGACTGTAATTAATTGTGTGATCTTTTGCACAGTAATTTAAAATTATGTCCAAACAATCTTAGGCATCGATCCGAGCTTCTGATGAACATAAAACCCAGTGACGTAAAGCCACTGTCAGCTATGCCAGCAGGAAAAGACATACAGAACTGGACCTTGGTAGATGAAGCAGGGGAAGAGGTATTTACCAGTTTTTTAAAAAAACCTGGAAGTCATAAATGTAGATTGTTGCAAAACAAAAAACTTTTCTAATGAGCTCACAATATCAAAAAATACTTTTAAGAAATAGAAAACTTACGCATATACATTACTGAATAAATTTCACTAAAAAATTACTGGGAGTAAATTGTGGGAACTATGACCCCCTTCTGTCATTTATCAAGATAGTGAAAAATTTACTTTGCAGGTATCATAGTAGGTACAGCACAGGAGGAGGCCATTCGGTTCATCGTGCCTGTGTCAACTCTTTGAAAGAGCTATCCAATTAGTCCCATTCCCCTGCTGTTTCTCCATGGCCCTGTACATTTTTTCCCTTCCAGTATTTATTCAATTCCCTTTTGAAAGTTACTATTGAATTTGCTTCTACCACCCTTTCAGGCAGTGCATTCCAGATCATTACAACTCGCTGCGTAAAAAAATGTTTCCTCTTGTCGCCTCTGGCTCTTTTGCCGATCACGTTAAATCTGTGTCCTTTGGTTGCTGACCCTTCTGTCACTGGAAACAATTTCTCCTTATTTACTCTGTTAAAACCGCTCATGATTTTGAACACTTCTATCAAATCTCCCCATAACCTTCTCTGTGCTAAGGAGAACAACCCCAGCTTCTCCAGTCTTTCCACATGACTGAAGTCCCTCATCCCTGGCACCATTCTAGTAAATCTCTTCTGCACCCTCTCTAGGGCCTTGACATCCTTCCTAAAGTGCGATGTCCAGAATGGAACACAGTACTCCAGCTGAGGCCTAACCAGTGTTTTATAAAAGTTCAGCATAACTTCCTTGCTTTTGTACTCTATGCCTCTATTAATAAAGCCCAGGGTCCCATTTGCTTTTTTAACAGCCTTCTCAACTTGTCCTGCCACCTTCAAAGATTTGTGTATGTGCACCCCCAGGTCTCTCTGTTCCTGCACCCCCTTTAAAATTGTACCATTTAGTTTACATTGCTTCTCCTCATTCTTCCTACATTTCCGAGTTTCGTGTCATCTGCAAACTTTGAAATTATAACCTCTATCCACAAGTCCAGGTCATTAATATATATCAAAGAGAGCAGTGGTCCAATTCCAACTCCTGGGGAACACCACTGTATACTTCCCTCCAGACTGAAAAACAACCATTCAAAACCTCTCTGCATTCTGTCCCCTAACCATTTTGTATCCACGCTGCCACTGTCCCTTTTAATCCCATGGGCTTTAATTTTACTAACAAATCTATTATGTAGTACTTTACCAAATGCCTTTTGTAAGTCCGTATACACAACATCAACCACACTACCCTGATCAACCCTCTCCGTTTTGAACTCAAATTACTAGTATTAGAATTTATTCGATTAATGCACATTTCAGCTTAAGTCATGAGCATGACATGTTTTAGCGGTGCAGAATTCCTGTTTATCTGCATAAGGATTAACAGCGACACACCACTTATATTTTAATTTTATGGACCCTAACTATGTAATTACGAGAAAAGTCTGGTAGCAACTGAATAATTTATCTGAACTGGAACCAGTGGCTTGAAATGTTATGATAGATCAGGTAGGATTTTTTAAAATTGTGTTAATCCTTGAAAATTAAATAAACTACATAAAATTAAGCAATAGGATTTAGTCAAAAAATACCTTCTGTACAAAGGAATTAACTATTTTCTATCCATCTAAAGAAAGAAACTATAGTGCTTTATATCACAACCCTTCACATTTGATCATTTTCTAATTGTAGTCATTGTTGAGTAAACGAATGTGCAGCCAATTTTGCACACAGCAGGTTCTCACAAATAGCAAATGAGATGAATGACCAGATAATCGTTTTTTGGTGATTGAGAAAGGAATGAAGTGTCAGTCTAGATTATGTGATCAAATCTCTGGAGTGAGGTTTGAACCCATGTCCTTCTGACTCAAGTGGGTGCTATCAGTGAGCCAAAATTGACACCTAAGAAAAGAAGGGAGTTCTTGTAATCTGGCCAACATTGCTCTCATAACCAACACCACCAAAAGCAGATTAACTGGCCATTCCTTTACTGTTTGTTGGACCATACTGTATGCAAATTGGCTGCCAACATAACCAGCGAGTACAATTCAAAAGTAATCGATTGGCTGTGAAACATTTTTGACATCCTGAGGAAGTGAAAGGTGCTTTTAATGCCAGTTCTTTCTTTGTACACTTTGATTGTCTATTGGCTTATTCTTATGCTTAAAATCTGATATAAAAATAAGATGTTCTAAAACTGCCTTAAACTTCAGTTATCTATAGCTGTGCATGTATTGTGCTGAGCATAGGAGGATAATAGAAGTGAGTTACTGGGCAATTACATAATTTAAGGACTGGGTGATGTATACAACAAGAGTGAAACTTAAGGAATTCAAACACATCAAATGAACATTGAGACATTTGTCTTTTTAAACTAGTGGATTAGTATATAGTTAATTTATGTCAATTTTGCATTAATTCCTAAACTAGGATGAAGATCCTGACACCAGCTGGCTACTGCTGTCAGAAGATGACTTGGTTACCCTTTTGTCACAGTTTCCTTTTGATGAACTGTTTAAGCAATTACTTGGAATAACTGTCAAAGGTAGTACTTTCTTTTCTAGACAGCAGATTTCCTATAACAATGGTTTTATAATTACACGAGCACTGTGCCATGTAAAGCACAATATTTTATTCTGTTACTAAGGGGGAGGTGAAAGTGCGAATGCTGGTAGATAAAGCCATTAAAAAGACCATCAGCATTTTTCGATTAATAAATGGGCATAGAGGAAAAGAGTGAACAGCCAATGATAAATTTATACAAAACATTGGTCAGAGTACTGTGTCGAGTTCTGGGTGCTCCATTATAGAAAGGACATTAAAGCCATATAGCACATACAGCGTAGATTCACAAAGATGAGTCCAGGGATGGGAAACTGTAGTTACGAGGGAAGACTTATGATATGTGGGATATTTCCACTAGAGCAGAGAATGTTAATTTAATAGAGGTTTTTAAAATTATGAAGGGTTTTGATGGTGACTAGCAAAAGATTACTTCCTCTAGTTGGGGAATCAGTGATGAGGCGGTCATCAATTTAAAATTGTCACTAAGGATAAGACAAGGGTAATGAGAAATGTCATTACATGATTGTTGGAGCATGACGTACTTTGACACAGGGTTGAGGCAGGCATTTCATCTTTTACGGGAAAAGTGGATCAATATTTGAAGCAGAGGAAGGAATGGGGAAATGAGGAGAGAATAGGGTAGTGGGATTAGTTTTGGATTGCTCTAGCAAAAAGTCAGTACAGACACAGTGGGCCAAAAGACTTCCTTCTATGTTGTAAGTTTCTGTGACTCTGTTATAAGACAATTTTGGCAGTGTTTTGCATCTGCTTCTATGTTCCTTTTACAGTTCTTTCTCCTCCCTTTAAAAACATTTTGTTACTGGATTCTTAAATAATTCAGCATTTCTTGTAGGAGCCTCTGAGTCACTATTTACATAGGGAAAATCAGTTAGCATGAATGTCACTGGAGGACCATACAATTGTAAAGTTTGTAAATTTACATCAAATGTCATGAGATTTTAATAGACCTATAACTTCAGTGAGTTCATTCAGATAAAAGAAAGTATGATGCACCATCTCATTTTTGGCACTATTGTGTAATAAACTTCATAAAAAGATTTAATCACACCCTAAGTAGTGACTGTAGAATGAGCTTGAAAAGTTTTTCTAAATAACATGTATAATAATTATTACTTCTATATAATGCGAATGTTGAATAAAGTAAAATTTTAAAATTGATTTTTTTATGTTTGGCAGAAACGTTTTCACTTCACTTGCTTTCATATGTTGACTAGGTGAATACAACCCAGAAAAAAACACACATCATCAGATGATGAAGATTATTGGATTTGCATCGTCATTGGTAGAGCTTCTAGCTGTGGGATTGGAAACTTTTAATAGAGCACGTTACAGGCAGTTTGTGAAAAGGATTGGTCAGATGATCAGGTGAGATAAAAGTGAAGCTGTTGTACCCAATCAAACATGATTTTTTGACTTTGCATTCGTAAAATAAAAGCAGTGTGTTTATTTAGTGCCTTTTAACATAGCAAAATATCCTGAGGAGTAAGGAAAAAATGGTCGCCAAACTGAAGGAGAAATTAGGAAGGGTTTGGTCAGAGGTGGGTTTTACAAAGAACATAGGATTTGGAGAGGCAAAGCAATATATGGAGGCAATTGCAGAGCCTGGGATCCAAGCAGCTGAAAGCACAGCTGCTAGTGGAAGGGATGCCCAAGAGACTGGGGTCAGAGGAATGGAAAGTTTGTGGATTGTAGCATGGGAGGAGGTTACAGAGATAGGGAGGAGTGAGGCCATGGAGGCTTTACAACTCGATGAGAATTTTAAATTGGAGGCATTGGGGAACTGGGAACTAATGTAGGTTAGCGAGGACAGGGTGATTGGTTAGTTGAACAGTGCGGGATAGCATACTGGTAGCAGAGTTTTGAATAGTGCAATTCTATGTAATTTCATTCTCCATTTCCAGTTTCCCACTCAAGTTGGGGGCTCATGCAATATTCATGGAAAATAAAATGCAGTATCCAAGGATAATAAAATGCTATTCAGCCCATCAAACCCCCTCATTCCACAGACCATGTACAATTTTCCCTATCCTGATTATACCACTTCAGCTTAATTTTCCACGGTAATGTTTTGCATAAACATTTTCTAATTCCCAAATCTCAAACTGCGAGAGGCTAGTTGAGTGTGGAGTTCAGACACGGCGGGAGTGATTGGGACTTGTATTGAATAAGTATTGAAATTTTCATTTATATATTTTACTGTATTTTGAGTTTGAACTGAAGTTTAATTTAGCCACTCAATATTAGGAAAAGTTTAAACTTGTTCTATTAGCACCTGGACTATGGGCTGATTTAAGCAGTAATAGGTTAATTAATTAGGTAAATAGGGGGTGTTCCCCAGCTGTGTTTTCCTGTGACAGTTGGGCTAGTCTGTGAGTTAAAAAAGTATAAATTTGAGCTACATAACAGGAGATTGATTTCTAACTGTGAGAATTGTAAACAATTTTACAACACCAAGTTATAGTCCAGCAATTTTATTTTAAATTCACAAGCTTTCGGAGGCTTCCTCCTTCCTCAGGTGAACGAAGCTTTCGGAGGCTTCCTCCTTCCTCAGGTGAACGGAGGCTTCCTCCTTCCTCAGGTGAACGGAGGCTTCCTCCTTCCTCGTTCACCTGAGGAAGGAGGAAGCCTCCGAAAGCTTGTGAATTTAAAATAAAATTGCTGGACTATAACTTGGTGTTGTAAAATTGTTTACAATTGTCAACCCCAGTCCATCACCGGCATCTCCACATCATAACTGTGAGAAGCCAGTGGAGAGTGAACGGCCAGAAAAGTTTGAGGTTTCGTCTCAGTACGAGTTCAACATTAAGGTGCAGTTGGACAAGGGATTTTTCTGTACTTGTGTGAAGTTTGTAAGCAGAGTTTGATTCTTGTAAGAGAATGGTGCCAATGGTCTTACACAATCTACATTTTTTAAGTTGGATACAAAGAGATGGTAGTACAGGGCTTTTGTGCTGTGTGTGGAGTGCGATATGTGGATCATCATTGATCCTCAGTTCGCACTAAATGTTGAAAATTGAGTCCTTGGTAGAAAGAGAAAAGTGGATGACTATCCAAAGTGAAAGCAGAGGGAGACAGGACTCACAGGTGTCGGAAGCCTCCAGGTTAATGGAACTAATACGGTTGTA
Organism: Heptranchias perlo; assembly: GCF_035084215.1. Lineage (NCBI taxonomy): Eukaryota > Metazoa > Chordata > Chondrichthyes > Hexanchiformes > Hexanchidae > Heptranchias > Heptranchias perlo. Next base: position 56,804,432 of record NC_090325.1, read on the forward strand.
CAGTGACAATTACCCAGAGGAGTGCGGTTCAGAGCAAAATTGTGGCACAGAGGAACAAGGGCTACCCAGGGGGGTGAGAGATAGTTGGACTGTAGGAATAGGAGAGTGGTAGCAGTGGAGATTCTGTAGTCAGAAGTATAGACAACTTTTTTGCAGTTGAGACCCCCGTGACCTGAATAGTATGTTGTTTCCCAAGTGTCAGGGACATCCTTTCTCACAGAATGGGTGGAAAAAAACTTCTAGAAAGGGATATATAAAACAGTGGAGGAAGATTTAAACTAAAATGGCAGAGGGATGGGGGAAAATCTAGGTTTGAGACTAGAGAGGGAGAGCAGGTTTGATAAAGTTGTTGGAATAGAAGCAGAAGGCTCAGCTGAAATAAATAGTGAGAAAATATCAGGAAATAAAGAGGGTATGAGGTTGTGAGAGATTAAAAATACTGTTGTAGAAGAGGCAAGGGCTATCAAAATTAAGAGAGAAAACTAGGAAAAAGAATAAGTGCCAACAGTAGAAAAAATTAGAATCAGGATTGAATGGTACAAAACATTCAAAATAATGATATAGCAGCTTTAATGGAGATGTGGCTTAGGTTTGGACAGGACTGAGAACTGGTTATAACATTTCCAGAAGACATAGAGAGGGGGGAAAAGGGATGTGGGGTGGCAGTGTTAGTAAAGAATGTACGCTTGGCCTAGGAGTTGCATTAAGAGAGAATTGATAGTTAAGAAATGAGAAGGCAAATGGTACAATTCTCAGTGTGCATTACAGATCACCAAACAGCAGAGATGAGAGGGGCGATACAGATTAGAATCATGTGCAAAAACAACAGGGTAATAATATTGGGTGATTTTAGCTATCCCAAGATAGACGGAAATAAAGATAATGAGCGTGTTCAAAGTGGGGAATACTTTTCTAGACTGCACCAGGACTGCTTCCTAGATCAGTATCTTTCTAGTCCAACAAGGAAAGAAACATGGCTTGATTTTTTTCTGGGAAATGAAGTCGTGCCAATAACTGATGAGAGTAGGAGAACAATTGGGAAATAGGAACCAAAACATAGTTAAGTTCAATACAAGGCCAGAACAGGATAATGAACAAACATTAGAGTGCTTGACTGGAAAAAGTCAAAGTTCAGCAAGATAAGAAGGGATCTCGCCCAAATTAACTGGGCAGAAAAGTTAACAAACAGTTTGATCAGCGGTGTGAAATCTTCAAATATGAGGTGGATAGAGTACAAAATAAATATATTCCTGTAAGTCAAAAATAGATTAAATCTAAACTAAAACTTAAAAAGGAGGCTTATGATAAAATTAGGGCTAACAATACTGAAGATAATCATGAGAAATATAGAAAGTGTAGTGCGGAGCTGAAAAGAGATATTAGAAGGGAATATGAAAAAAGTCTACCAAATAATATAAAAGGAATTAGTAAGGGCGTTATAAGCACATAATAAGTAAAAGAATTGTTAGAGAGAGAGTAGAATTGCTCAGGGGTGAAGGAGGGGGTCTAATTGTGGAGGATGAAGGTATGACGCAACTCCTAAATACTTTACATTGGTGGAAATGAGAATATAGGACTACTAAGACATGGAACAATTGTTATCAATAACCATAGGAAAGGAATTGGTTCTGAAAAAATTAAGAGCCCAGGGTGGATAAGTCACCTGTCCCTGATTGCATGGACCTTAGACAGTTGAAAGAAGCCAGAGAAAAGATAGCAGAGGCTCCAACCACAATTTTCCAATGCTCCTTAAATATGCAAATTTGGCTGTTGTACTGAAGAGTTGTAGCAGCTTTGTTCAAGAAGGAAGAAAAGGATAAACCAAGTAACTATAAACCAATTATTTAACATCTGTTGTGGGTAAACTCTTAGAATCCAGAATTCAAGATAAAATTAATAGAATATTTAGAAATTCATGGTTTAATTGAGGACATCCAGTGGAGATTCGCTAAAAGCAAATTTAATACAGTTTTTTGAAGTAGTGGCACATAGCATAAATGAAGGGAGTGTAGTTAATGTAGATCAAAAAAAGATAGAACAGGGTACTTTCTAAATGGTCAAAAGTTAAAAACAGTGGATGTCCAAAGGGACTTAGGGGTTCAGGTACATAGATCATTGAAGTGTCATGAACAGGTGCAGAAAATAATCAATAAGGCTAATGGAATGCTGGCCTTTATATCTAGAGGACTAGAGTACAAGGGGGCAGAAGTTATGCTGCTGCTATACAAAACCCTGGTTAGACCGCACCTGGAGTACTGTGAGCAGTTCTGGGCACCGCACCATCGGAAGGACATATTGGCCTTGGAGGGAGTGCAGCGTAGATTTGCTGGAATGATACCCGGACTTCAAGGGTTAAGTTACGAGGAGAGATTACACAAATTGGGGTTGTATTCTCTAGAGTTTCGAAGGTTAAGGGGTGATCTGATCGAAGTTTATAAGATATTAAGGGGAACGGATAGGGTGGATAGAGAGAAACTATTTCTGCTGGTTGGGGATTCTAGGAGTAGGGGGCACAGTCTAAAAATTAGAGCCAGACCTTTCAGGAGTGAAATTTGAAAACATTTCTACACACAAAGGGTGGTAGAAGTTTGGAACTCTCTTCCGCAAACGGCAATTGATACTAGCTCAATTGCTAAATTTAAGTGTGAGATAGATAACCTTTTGGCAACCAAAGGTATTAAGAGATATGGGCCAAAGGCAGGTATATGGAGTTAGATCACAGATCAGCCATGATCTTATCAAATGGCGGAGCAGGCACGAGGGGCTGAATGGCCTACTCATGTTCCTATGTATACAGATTTTCAGAAGGCATTTGATAACATAAGAACATAAGAAATAGGAGCAGGAGTAGGCCAATCGGCCCCTCAAGCCTGCTCCGCCATTCAATAAGATCATGGCTGATCTGATCCTAACCTCAAATCTAAATTCATGTCCAATTTCCTGCCCGCTCCCCGTAACCCCTAATTCCCTTTACTTCTAGGAAACTGTCGATTTCTGTTTTAAATTTATTTAATGATGTAGCTTCCACAGCTTCCTGGGGCAGCAAATTCCACAGACCTCTGAGTGAAGAAGTTTCTCCTCATCTCAGTTTTGAAAGAGCAGCCCCTTATTCTAAGATTATGCCCCCTCGTTCTAGTTTCACCCATCCTTGGGAACATCCTTACCGCATCCACCCATCAAGCCCCTTCACAATCTTATATGTTTCAATAAGATCGCCTCTCATTCTTCTGAACTCCAATGAGTAGAGTCCCAATCTACTCAACCTCTCCTCATATGTCCACCCCCTCATCCCCGGGATTAACCGAGTGAACCTTCTTTGTACTGCCTCGAGAGCAAGTATGTCTTTTCTTAAGTATGGACACCAAAACTGTATGCAGTATTCCAGGTGCGGTCTCACCAATACCTTATATAACTGCAGCAATACCTCCCTGTTTTTATATTCTATCCCCCTAGCAATAAAAGCCAACATTCCGTTAGCCTTCTTGATCACCTGCTGCACCTGCAAACTTGCCTTACGAGAAAATTCAGGCATATGGTATAAGGGTAAGTGTAACACAGATAGAAGGTTTGTTGACTGACAGGAAACCGAGTTCGTGTAAATAGGTGTCGCTTGGATTGGAGAAGGATTATAAGTGATGTAGCTCAGCAGTCAATGTTGAGTTCATGTTTATTCACTGTATGATTTAAACTTGGATACAAGGAACACAATCTCAACATTTGCTGATGACACAAAGTATTTTCACTGGATTCAAGAAGACTAAGAGAAGATTTTAAAGTTTTTAAATTATGAAAGGTTTTGATTGAATAAAGAAATAATATTTTCTTTCGTTGGGATCATGAATTTAAAATCCTCAGAGGTTTGGAGCAATTTTTTAGCAGAGGTTGATGGAGCATGAAATTTTTGCCACAGGATGTAGTTGATGCAGAAACCATTGTAACATTTAAGGGAAATTTGGCTGGAATTGGGACATTGTAATGATTCATCTGGAGGACTGCAGCAGTTACACAGTTGACAGTCAATTCAGAAGCTTTGAACCAGTTTGGAAAATGTGAAATAGACAAACCAGTCACATTCCTTTGAATAGTATCCTTTACAGAACTAACCACACAAAAGCTTGACACACCTCTCAGTAAATTAGTAGCCACCTACTCCCTTCTAGTTACAGTCTTTCTCAGAGTTATGTAGGTGTCCCTGACTGTAATTTGCATCTTATTTTAGTGGCTGTTGCAGTTAGGTCAAAACCATAACTAACTGGTATATTAAAGTGTCCAATCCTTACACACCAAAAACCCTTTGAAATAAGTCTTGTCTTTAAGAAGCCAATCTGCAAGATCGAGGTACTTTCCTTGCACAGTGAGCAGTCAGCTGCACAACATATAGGCATGTCAGTGGTCACCTGGGGTGGGCGGGGTCTATCCTGATCAAATTGTGACATTCTTTAATAGAAATGTATTTTACTTGTTTCTAGCACCTGGACGATTGTTTTTGCTCAGGCATTTACTTCTGTTGATAATCAACAGTTCTAGGTTGACTTTTTTCTTTCTAATACACTTCAAGCAAAGCCAAAAGAATATGAGACAATTTTCCATCGCATAGTTGCAGAAGCCATTTTGAGGGTGGTATCTTTTTTAAACAGACTTGTTTTTAAGCTGAAAAATGCACTATAAAGAGAGGACTTGAAAACTATGAAATCCTCAATTTTTGTCACAAGAATATGCATGGTGTGAAAGAGAGAGCAGGTGTATGTAAATAAGAGAGACTGAGGTGATGCAGCATTATGGTTTATATTGAAACTACAGCACAGAAACAGGCCATTCAGCCCAACTGGTCTATGCCAGTGTTTATGCTCCATGCATGCCTCCTCCCTCCCTACTTCATCTAACCCTATCAGGATGCTCTTTTATTCCTTTCTCCCCCATGTGCTTATCTAGCTTCCCCTTAAATTTATTGAACTTTTCTCACTTTTTGAAAGATTTGTTCTATTTTCAAATTAATTACTAGGAGAGCAATTTGTTACGTAAGTGACCACTGGGCTCAATATGTCACTTTCCACAAAGAACATGGAACCAAGATGCATCACCAGTCGTACACTCTAGAAAAGCTGCAAATGGAGTTTGATGAGCTGTTTCTTAGAGCAGTACTTCATGTCTTGAAAGCCAAAAGGTATGTTGATGCCAAAATGGATGTATATGCAGATAAACAGTTTGAGTTTTACCCTGTTATTGTGTTAGAAGTATCAAGAAATTATTTTTAATGTCTTTTTTAAATGTGTCTTTGGTGTCCCTTTATAAAGGAGATATCTTGGTTAGGTATTCGCTTGTGTTTGTGTGCGCATATATATCATATACACCACCTCTCACTCACTCATACAGAAGAACATACAGAAGTGTCAGACAAGAAAAGACCAATTGGTCCACCCAGCCTGTCCCATGCAGTCTTGGTGCCTTGTGCATCATGATAAAGGCACTCCCTACTCACTAGGAGCCATGTAATCTATTGCAAGCAAGGCTAAAAAACAGATATGTATCATTAAAAATCTTATGTCTGCGCAGACTTCCTATCTTCAAAACAATACTTCCTGTTGTCATTTCTTATCACATTTTGTGAACTTTTCCATCATAAATTTCCATGTCCACATTTATAATGGAAACTGCCTATGTAAACTTCATCACCCTGTAATTGTGCAATTTGGCCATCAGATAACATTATTATTATTTCTCAATAAATTGCTCAAAATTCTTTATGAAATTGTTTTTCATCAGTCACTTTTTTCTCAGTAACTGAAATTTTTAATATCCAAAATAAAGTTTTAAACAAAAATTCAAAATAATTATGTATTTCACAATAACATGATTTACCCTTTGAATTGTCCTGTGTCTTTTAATTCATTATTTAAAGTTTTTACTTGAAGGCCTCAGCCTCTCCCAGAAGTCTAGGCTGGGCCAGAATGTGCTGGCAAAATAATGGCGAGTTAAAGGTGCACACCATTTTTAGTGTGCAAAAAATCTAGCAATTTATGGCGAGGAAGAGGTATGGCCTCAAATCAGCCAGCTGTCCAGTCAGTTCTCATCACATTTTAGGAGCTTATCTTCCTTCTGAAGTATGAGCTGTCTTAGCTAGAGACAAATAGAATATGATATTTTTAGACCATCTGTTTCAGACCATCCTGGCAAAATCTAATTGTCCCTAGTTCACTGTCCTTGAAAGACTAGTATTAGCCCTATGAGGGGATTTATCTGGAAGAACAGCTTGTCATTGAGTACCCTGAAAGATGAGTCATATATGACTGGCGCATTTCTTTGCCAAAGCTGCTCACAAGAGGTTCTAGGTCAAGCAGCTGTTCACCGGTAAGCCTGGATACATAGCTCTAGATTTTGACATCTAGAAAATCAATTTGGCTGGCAAGTTGCCCTACATAGGTCCGTCCCATCATGTTAAAGGCAGATGTTTGTCATATAGCTGTTGAGAAACTCCTTCAGATTAGGGACAACAGCTCTTAGATGCTAGATACGTAAAAATGCTGTCATGCATCCAGACTTTGGTACCTGCCATGATTGGATTGCAGAGTGGCAAACAGATGCAGCTGAAGCTCCAACTCCAACTAGTGGAATTGCCAATTGATAAAGTATAATGTTTGTCCATGCAGTGGTCATGTTTGTCCATGTTGTTGTCAGGATTATGGTACCAATGGACATATACATTTTATGGTGAATTGTGTTGTTCTCCATGCCAGTCATGAAGAGCTCTTCATACCTGCTGTATGCCTATTTGTCGAATGACCAACTATTGATTCTCTTACTTGATGGGAGGGGGAAAGGTAAACAAAGCCTCTTTGTAGTCCAGTTGACTGCAAGATGATAAGCCTCGCGATGGAGGTTCAGAATCAAGTTGACCTTCTGTGGCAGACTCAATAATCCAATACCTGTTAGGTCCACAATATGCCAGGATACTGTTGATGATTGAACCACACTGGAACCTGGAGAGATACACCTGTTGCTGAGGCTGGAATTTTTCTCACTTGGCTTCAGACAACCTTGTAAGCTATTATTGTAACGGGTAGGGTAGGTCTAGCTGGACAAGCAGCAATAAACTTACTAGTGCTCTGTACTGGTAAACTGCGTTGTTTTAGCTGGTATCCCTCCACATAACTATGGTCAATAAGCTTGGACTTATATCCCTACAGGTGGAGAGTGTGCACTTCATATTGGGCAAATGTGGGTGATTTATGGGGGTGATTTTAAACCCCAGGGGCGGGTGGGAGTTGAAAATAGTTTTTTTTTGGGTCGCAACTGCTAAATTTTCGGACTTTGCATTCCCAATGGGAGCCTGTTCTTTTATGCGCCCAAGTTAAAGCCGGAAATAAAACCGGGTTGCGGTCGCAACCCAAAAAACAACTATTTTCAACTCCCACCCGCCCCCAACCCACCTGTTCTTGGGGGTTAAAATCACTTCCTATGTGTCTAGATTTCTAAGTAGCTTGGTTTGTAGAATCTTAAACATGATGATGGAGGTCAGTGCATGTCAGACAGATAGCTGACCCAAAAAAATATATAATAATCAAAATATTGTGAGATATATTTTAATTCTTTTAATAAAAAAATTAATTGTCCTTTGTTGTAACAGGTTGGGAATTTGGCTTTTCATGTCTGAGATGCCGTTTGAAACCTTATCAAACCGTATGATATGGAAACTCTTCTACATTCTGCATTGTGCAGAATGTGAAAATATTGAGGGATTGTGTGCTAGTCTAAGTTCTGATGAGTGCAAGGACAAGCTTAAAGGTACTGGAAAGGCAATTTTCCCCTGCATTTATGCATATGCACATCATTTTTCTAAGCAGTAACATTGGTTTGCGAGAATTAGATATTATTTCTTACAGGATTAAATTTAACATGGGTAGGGAATTGGTTAGGAGGTAGGAGACAGCTTTTCTGGGAAAAGAACTGTTGACATTTCAGGCTCAGCCTTTCATCAGAGCTGTCTCAGTATATTGCTTACACACCTATATTTGATTCCTTTTCATCTTTCCGATGTTCCCACCTATAATTATCAGTGTCTGTTTATACAAAAGCTATTTTTAGAAATCAGCAGTAAATATTTCTCCCACATACACATTGAGATATATCTTTTTATAAGTTTTAGATCAACATGTTGAAGTTAATATAAAAATAAGAGCTTGCGACTTCTACAAAATTTACTCCGGAAGTTCTCAGACCAAATAGATTTTCGTTACTAAATAACAATAATTCAGTCCAAGCTATTTTGTAATCTCAATTACTCAAGAATATCGAAATACTTAAGATATCTACCTGTCATATTTATAGATTGGAAAGTTGACAGTGTGCTGGAAAGCTAAAGCTGTGCTAGCATAAAATCTGTAATACTCTGTGTTTCCCAGTACACAATACTTTTAATTAAATAAGCCAGGTAATGGCTTTGACCTGTCAGTTTTATAGGACAGCCATTAGAGTATTAAAAAACATAATAGGCATGGTAGCCTAGTGGTTATGATATTGGACTAGCAGCCCAGAGGTTTATGAGTTCAAATCCTACCATGACACTTTGTGAAATTAAATTCAATAAATCTGGTCATTTGTAGTCTAGCACAAGAATAAATGAACATGAAAACTGCTGATTTTTGTAAAAACCCAACGTTAACTAATGTCCTTCACGGAAGGGGTCCTGCTATCCCTATCTGATCTGGCCTGCAAATGAATCAAGTCCCAGTCTCCTAATGATCTCAGGCCATATCGATTGACAGTATCACACATATCCCAAGAACAAATAAAAATTATGTAACATTTTGGAATATAGAAGATAAAGCTCTTGAATAGATTTGCGTGAACCTTTCCTGGAGTATTCATTTAAGAAATAAAGAAAGCATAAAGCATCCTAGCCCTTCCAGAAAGACTGGGGTCCTTTGTAGTTTCTTTGTTTCAGGGAAGTAGTATAGATTTAATTTTTATTTAAATTTCTTAGTAGTTTGGTTACAAGAGAAATTGCAATTAAAAACCTGGTGTCTGTGGTCAAAGCCATTAATTTTTCACAACTACAGACACTTTACTATTCCCAGTGCAATTTTAAAGTGCACTGCTCCCATTTTCTGACAGTGCATGAGTTAAAAGCTTTTACTTTCTGAAAATCATTGATACACATTAAATTATTTTGTGTCTCTATTTTAATGCAGACCCAGAACATAAACAAATGTTTGAACAGTGTCTGTCCAACATTACCAACTCAGAAGGGATATGTCTTCTCACTACTTTTGCACACATGACCCAACCAAAACAAGAAAATGTGGATCAAGAGTTTGTGAAGACAGTTGCTTTAGAAATATATGAGGTATGTACATCATCTAGAAATTGAAATAATATAAGTTTTTTAAACCAATAGTCTATGCTCTGAAATGTAAAGGGTAATGACTAGAGCTTACATAAGAGTTCAGCACTGTAGTACTAAAAATAGACTTAATAAACATAAAAATGTAATACTTAATATAGTTCATGCAACTGTTTAATGTTAATTGTGAGTTGAAGGATAATCGGAGTGATTATTGTTAAAAGTATTTAGGTTTATGACCCTAAGTTGGTGCATATCCTGATGTACTGTCTATAAATACATAAAATGCCTGAGTGCATTTCTCACATTCAATTATCTTTATTGAATATGAACAGTCGGTGTCAAAGTGTATGAACTGCCATAGACTGTATTTAATAGTTTAAAAATGCCTTGCTTTCTCTGTTGTTCCAGTGGACAAATGTCCCATGTGCTGTAATACTGTGCCATACAGAGTTAAGATTCCAGGTTTGATTCTGAACCTATGTTGAAACTATCTCAGTCTGGATAGCAGTGGAATGCTATAAGCGGACCTTAGTGTCCTCAAGATAGGGAAGGAGAAAAATCAATCGTGGTCCCCATCCCTCATTGCTGTTCAGTGAACCTGGTGAAGTGTATCTGCTGCGTTAATTGATCCAAAACAAAAAGTCCAGATCGTACGATCTTTAAAAATTACTCATTCATTTTTTAGATATACGATATGGTGTATGGTTCATTTTAAATAAATTAACCAATTTTAGTTGATGTATTAAGATGTAAGAGCTGAAGTTACATTATATTGTGTGGATGGTTTCAAGCAGGATATTGGGAGATTTGTGTTGAGTAAATTTTAGCTAATCCTCTAATACTCATTGCACTTTTTTTTTTAAAAGATCATTGAGATGCATAATTGCTCCCAACATCCCTGATCTGGGTAGTGAAAAACACCAGAGTTCCTGCTTGTTGCCCATTGACTGCTGCTGGAAACTGTACATGTGACAATAGGATCTTGTGTGGCTGTGATAGCCCCTTTAAATTCCTGGTCCTTCTCTATTATTAAACCTCATTAAGCACTGTGTTTCTTTCTTGTTTCCTGTCTTTTTTACAAAACCCCATTGCTCACTTTTTCCTTCCTACTGCCTCTTTTTTTTCCCTGCAAAGAGCTGTTTTTCACCATTCTTTTTTCGGCTCTCCTTGTTTTTTCCCCCCAATACCATGTTTTCCACTGTTCTTTTTTGGAGGCTTCCCCACTTGCATCTTTTTGTTTGAAAATTTTCTTCCCACTATCTTTTTCTCAGTCCTGTTGGCAACTCTTCTTCTGAACACCGTTATCCACAATCTAACTATCTCACTTTGAATATCCGTACTCCTCAGTGCTCCAATCTCCCTAAGTAATCAATACTAGTTCCTCCATACCTCAATTCACTACCCATCTATCATTACAGTACCCTAATTATTAACTACCCTCCAACATCCTCAATTTTTTTAACAATACTTATGACCACGTAGTTCCTCACTTTCCCAACCCACTTAATTACTCCTATACCCCTCCCAAATCCATGCAAATGAAATGCCATCTGCACAAAATGCAGTCTTGTGTACCTCCACAAACGCCACAACACAGCAACTTCCTTAGCGACACCATGTCCTCTGAATTAATATAGACAATGTTTCAGGAGATTTCAGAACTACTTGCATTTGTATAGCACCTTTAATGTATAAAGACATCCCAAGCTGTTTAACAGAAGCATAATCAAAAAAAAGGATGTCAAGGCAAGGTAGGAGATATTGGGAGGGGCAACCAAAAGCTTGGTCAAAGAGATGGGTTATAAGGAGGGTCTTAAAGGAGGAGAAGAACATAGAGAGGTGGAGAGTTTAGGGAGGGAATTCTAGAGCATGGGTCCTAATGGCCATCATTGGTGGGGTGAAGAGAAGGGGGTGCACAAGAGGCCACAGACAGCAAAACAGAGAGTTTGGGGGGAGCGGTTGCAGGGCTGGAAGAAATTACCAAGATAAAGATGTGCAAAGCCATGAAGGATTTTTAAGCACTAAGATTTAAAAAAATTAAATTTGAGGCACTGAGGAACCAGGAGCTAATGTAGGTCAGCCAGGACCAGGGTGATGGGTGAGTGAGACTTTGTGGGATTTGATACAGGCAATAGCATTTTGGATGAGCTGACATTTACAGAGGGTGGAGGATGGAGGATGGGAGGCCAGCCAAGAAAGCTATTGGAAAGTTGAGTATGGAGGTGTCAATGGCATGGATGAGAAAATCAGCATCAGATGGGCTGAGGTAGGCACAGAGGTGGGTGATGTTACGGAGGTGGAAGTAGGCAGCCTTTGTGATAGAGAGAATATGGAGTTAGAAGCTCAGCTCGGAGCAAAATAGAACTCCGAGGTTGCAAACAGTCGGTCAGCCTGAGACAGTGACTGGGGAAGGGGATGGAATTGGTGGCAGAGTTTTGGAGTTTGTGGTGGGGGCCGAAGTCTTCCCAATGTTTAACTGGAGGAATTTGTGACTCATTCATGAGTGGTGTCAGATAAGCAGTCTGACAATACCGAGGTAGTGTGGTGGTCAAGAGTAGCAGTGGACAGGTAGAGAGGGTGCAGAAAAGATTTACTAGAATGGTTCCAGGGATGAAGGGACCTCAGTTACTTGGATAGACTGGAGAAGCTGGAGTTGTTCTCCTTAGAGCAGAGAAGGTTGAGAGGAGATTTGATAGAAGTGTTCAAAATCATGAAGGGTCTAGATAAAGTAAATAAAGAGAAAGTATTCCAATTGGCGGAAGTGTCGAGAACCAGAGGACACAGATTTAAGGTGATCAGCAAAAGAACCAAAGGCGACATGAGGAAAAACTTTTTTACATAGCGAGTAGTTATGATCTGGAATGCACTGCCTGAAATTATGATGTGGAGAAGTGTTACTTGTTCTTTGCTAAAGTAGTCTTAGAACTGATTCGAGTAGATTCAAGTGCAGCTGAATATTTTAAGCATATTTCACCATAAAATGCATTGGAATGGGGCTTGAGGGACATAATGATTATACATTCTGTTTTCATTTCTGAAATTTGGGCTCATATCTGGCTCATACCCGTGAAAGTTTCCTCTGCTAGCAATTAGGGTCCCACATGAAATGACTGAGCAGTCTGATCTCAATTCCCAGTTGCATGAGTTCATAGCTGGAGATTGGCAGATCTCATACAGGCCACATGGCTTTCAAAAATGAATTGGGTAAATACTTGAAGGGAAAAATTTGCAGAGCCATGGGGAAATAGCAGGGGAATAGGACTAACTGGATTGCTCTTACAAAGAGCCGGCATGGGCTCAATGGCCTCCTTCTGTGCTGCAACCATTCTCTGATTCTCTGATACATGTGAAAGCTGACCCTATGTCTGGATGATGACGCCAAGGGGCAGCATGTAGATGAAGATGCATAAGGGGTCAAGGATAGATCCTTGGGGCACTTCAGAGGTAATGGAGTGGGTTTGAGAAGAGAAGCCATTGCTGGAGATTCTCTGGTTACGACTGTACAGGTAAGAATGGAACCAAGTGAGACACATCCACTGAGTTAGACAATGGTGGAGTGGCATTGGAGGAGGATGGTGTGGCCAACTTTGTCAGAGGCTGCAGAGTGGTCGGGAAGGATGAGGGCAGATAATTCACTAGGATAATGTGTGTATATAAAATATGCCATGTGTTTTGTTCCCACATAGGTAGCTTATGTAAGTCTTTGCACCAGAGAAACCTTTTCCAAAGTTGGCCGGGAGCTTTTGGCCACAATTTCAACTGCTTATCCTCATATAATCTCTATACTTCTGAATCGTGTCCAAGAAACCATTGAGAAAGTTGGAATGGTATGTTCTGTTTTAACTTTGAACAAACTGCTAAAGTTTGTTCATAAACTAGTTGATCCATTTTGGTTGAAGAAATTGAACTTATGTCTCATTAATAGTGTGAACTACTAATATCTGGATGAATACAATTTAGATTTTTTTTATTATGATGCGGAAAAGTGTTACCTGTTCTTTGCTAAAGTAGAGCCTTAGAACTGATTCAAATAGATTCAAGTGCAGCTGAATATTTTAAGCATATTTCACCATAAAATGCATTGGAATGGGGCTTAAGTAATGATTATACATTCTGTTTTCATTTCTGAAATTTTGGCTCATATCTGGCTGAGATCAGTGAAAGTCCCCTCTGCTAGCAATTAGGGTCTCACATGAAATGACTGAGTAGTCTAATCTCAATTCCCAGTTGCATGAGTTCATAGCTGGAGATTGGCAGATCTCATACAGGTCACAAGAAAGCCTGATGTGGGAAGTAAACAAAAATTACACTGTCCCCCTTCAGTGCTGCTTGTTTAAGGTACAGTTACAGTACTTTATGGTGTCAGAATTGATGGAGCTTTTATTCTGTATTTCTACTGACCTGATAGTGTATCAAAAACAAAACCCACGAATGTAAGGAATCTGAAATAAAATCAGAAAATTCTGAAAATGCATAGCAGGCCCATCAGCATCTGAAAGCGAAATGACAACACATAAATGCATTTATATTGTTTGTGCTTCATAATGAGATAAATGATGAGCAAAAGATGGAAAATTAGAAGTTCTTTGCCCTTACTTGTCTTCCATATTTTCTACTTTCAATTCTAATATTTAGACTGCAGGTTATCACTAAAATATTTATCAAATGCTTTCCATGAATATCTTTAATATTCTACCAAAATAAATTACCAGCACTTGAAAAAATATGGCTGCTGAAAGTTATTGCTATAGTTACATTTGTGTTTCAAAATATATTGCTATAATTTTTATTTTAAAAAGCTATTTCTTTTCACAAAGACAGAACCCAACTTACAAGTCCTGTAACACTGTTTCTGCTGTTAATGGCATGATATGTGTATTTCTGCTTTGGAAATGTTATTATTGCCACTACTATTGCTGTCGTGAGTCATTTGTATTGGGAACAGGTTGTTACAGCTTTCAGTAGTGAGAGATAAATCCCAAAGTGGAATAAGAAGTCAAAATTCTACAGGGCAGCATGATATTGTCACTTTAAAAAGCCTATAAGATTACAATAGCAATTTAAGACAGTTAAGCAGTGAAACATTCAGAGTGAGATTATGAGTGTAGGACACGTATAACATTAGATTTTATGATTTGCACATCATGAATGGCTTTGTGCAACATGGGCACGAATCGGGCATTCGGACAGGGAAGTGCCCAAATTCCTGATAGGTACTTCCAGTGCACAGAGCTCTGCGCTGGGTGCCTGAATTAATAAAATCTACACTCTTAATACCTAGCTTGTAAAAGCTATTTACATTTTAAAATTGTAATTTTCTTTTGAGGAATAAAAAAAATTAAGAAAAGTTTTTGTTGTAGGTTTCTCTGTACCTATTTAAAGAACTTCCCCTGCACCTATGGAAAATCACCTCAACTGAAATGGGTATAATTCGTGATTGGCTTCTGAACTACAATTTATCTGCTGTGGAGAACAAGCTGGCTTGCATCATACTTGAAGGACTAAACTGGGGGCTTGACGAGCAGGTACGTTACAGGAATTCCAAGAGGGAATTTCATTAAAGGTTTACCAAAGCTTTATCATTAAACTCTGTGAGCCATCAGGGGAACCAATCAATTAGGTGTTGTGCTGTTTTTTAATGATAGGAATATCATACCACGTAATGCAGAATGTATACTGTTGCAAAGGTAGAATTGTGATTAAGCTGGCCTATACCCCTAAAACCAGAAAGTCTAATTGCTATAACTAAACACAGACTGAAGTCACTGGGTTCAATTGTTGTTTGGTCTGGTAATTTTGCATATTAGAACATGCTCGTCAGGTTCAGGTTTTAGCTTGGATATATCCAGCACTTTATAAACACTTTACATGTGTAACAGAGTTTACATTTGAGGTGTCATATTTGGGCACACTACCAATGTTTTTAATATTACTACTGGATTTTCCTGTGGTGTTGTGAATGGTAAGTCAGATGATATACTATTTTATAAGGACAGGAGCATTATAGTATATAATTTGCAATGTATTATTCTGTTGCTGAGGTGAGTCTGTATCCTTTTAAGGGCACAACATCTAGTTGTTAAGTAAAAACTGGGTTAGGTCAGAAATTAACTGCTTTTCAGGATGCAAGTCTGGCTTTTTTTGAAACTGTAATTAGGAACATAAGAACAGGAGTAGGCCATTTAGCCCCTCGAGCCTGTTCCACCATTCATTAAGATCATGGCTTATCTGTGACCTTACTCCATATACCCACCGTAGCCCCATATTCCTTAATACCTTTGGTTAATAAAAATCTATTCATCTCAGATTTAAAATTAACAATTGAGCTAGCATCAGCTGCCATTTGCGGAAGAGAGTTCCAAACTTCTACCACCCTTTGCGTGTAAAAGTGTTTCCTAAGTTCACACCTGAAAGTCCTGGCTCTAATTTTTAGGCTATGTCCCCTAGTCCCAGTCTCCCCAACCAGCAGAAATAGTTTCTCTCTATCTACCCTATCAGTTCCCCTCAAAAGCTTGAAAACTTTGATCAAATCACCCCTAAATCTTCTAAATTCCATGGAGTGCAACCCTAGTATGTAATTTCTCCTCGTAATTTAACCCTTGGAGTCCAGGTATCATTCTAGTAAATCTACGCTGTACTCCCTCCAAGGCCAATATATCCTTCCTGTGGTGCAGTGCCCAGAACTGAACACAGTATTCCAGGTGTGGACCAACCAGGGCTTTTGAAGAGCTGTAACATAACTTCTACTCCCTTGTATTCTAGTCCTCCAGATATAAAGGCCAGCATTCCATTAGTCTTTTTGATTATTTTCTGTACCTGTCCATGACATTTTAATGATCTATGTACATGGATCCCTAAGTCTCCACTGTTTCGAGCTTTTCACCATTCAGAAAGTACTCTGATGTATCCTTTTTAGGTCCAAAGTGGGTGACCTCACACTTGCCTACATTGAAATCCATTTGCCACAGTTTTGCCCATTCATATAATCTATTAATATCCCTCTAATTTTATGCTTCCATCTACACTGCTTATATTGCTGCCTATCTTTGTGTCATCGGCAAACTTGGATATGCGGCTCTCTATCCCGTTATCTAAGTCATTAATAAATACAATGAGTAGTTGAGGCCCCAACACAGATCCCTGTGGGACATCACTAGTCACATCCTGCCAATTTGAATACCTGCCCATTATCCCTACTCTCTGTCTCCTGCAGCTCAGCCAATTTCCTAATCAGGTCAGTAATTTGCCCTCAATTCCATGAGCTTCAACTTTAGCTAACAATCTCTTATGAGGGACTTTATCGAATGGCTTCTGGAAGTCCTTATAAACAACATCCATAGACATTCTCCTGTCCACTACTTTAGTCACCTTTCAAAAAAAATGCAATCAGGTTGGTCAGGCCTTTACAAATCCATGCTGGCTATTTCTGATCAGCTGAAAATATTCAAGGTGTTCAGTCACTCTGGCCTTAATTATAGACTCTAGTAATTTCCCGACAATAAATGTTAGGCTAACTGGCCTATAATTCCCTGGTTTCCCTCTCTCATCTTAGCTAAGGCCAACCAGAGGTTACAGACATTCAGGCTCATGTGTAAATGTACTTTCAATTGCTGGGGGACTTTGTACATTTCAAATGACTGCCCATTTTTTTTGCAAGTGTGGAAAGAAAATGTAGTGTTATTATACTACTAGCAAATCTCTTGTGGCATTGCTCACGGTCAGGTTACACAGCTGCAAGGGAGGGTACTGCATGTGGAAGTGACAGAATGGTGTACATCTCCAGTGAAAGAATGTAGTAAGAAGTTTCTCAGGACTTCTGCCCAGTGACAGTGACACAAGTGTTTCTTGGTGATATTTATAAATATCTCAGAATTCTCAGTATGAACAAAATAAAATGCCACGTTTGTTTGTTTTTTCTTTCTCTCTCGCGCTCTCATTAAAATTTGATTTTCTTGGAAAACCGTACTTGAAAAATAGTTCTAAAATTCAATTCTTATACACAGCTCTTATTTTGAAATTGTAAGAAAATCCAGAGTGTAAAAAGGTCATGCAGCTTATCAAGGCCGTTCCATCTAGAGACGATGTAGAATTACTCTATTGTGGACTTCTCTCCCTCAGCATGTACCGATCCCCCTTTTTTAGGGGACACTGATTTCTTTCTCTGAACTCCACTTGGGTGAAAAAAAATCAGTCAGTACTGTTAAATGGATCCGTAACATTCAGTCATGCTTCTCAATATATATGGGTCGAAATAGGTCTTTTTCTGGAAATTCGTTCCATATATTCACAACTCTGGAGGGTGAAGGTTTTTCTAATCGCTAACCTTGATCAATGCTTGTGAATTTTGTAGTTGAGTCTTCTAGGTCTGTGCTTCTTTCCAAGATTAATAGCTTGTTTACTTTCATTATTTTGAAGATCTATATCACACTTCTGCTCCGTTTTCTCCAGTAAAAGTAAGTTAGAGCCTTTCTTCATAACTTAGTTCTCTAAGGCATAGGGTTATTCTAGTCACTCTCCTTTGACTCCTTTCTATTGCACCTATACATATTTACATAACCATACTCCAGAATTCACTATTCATTTACACATTGTCAATGAGCAATTTCAAAATTTGCAAATGACACCAAACTGGGGAATATAGCTAAAACTGAAAGATCTACAACAAAATATAAGACGACATTAATAAACTTGCAGAATGGGCGTGTAATTGGCAAATAAATTTCAATATAGATAAGTGTGAAGTGGTGCATTTTGGTAGGAGGAATAAGGAAGCCACATACCGCTTGGGAAATAAGCATCTAAATGGGGTAGAGGAGCAAAGGGATCTAGGGGTACAGACCTCCACAAATCATTAAATGTATCAACGTGGGTTAACAAGGCCATAAAAATGCAAACAAAGCACTGGGGTTCATTTCTAGAGGAATAGGATTGAAAAGCAGAGAGGTTATGTTAAATTTGTTGGGAACTTTGGTTAGACCACACTTAGAGTACTGTGTACATTTCTGGTCTCCATATTACAAAAATGATATAGAGGCACTGGAGAAGGTGCAAAAAAAGATCTACAAGGATGATACCAGAACTGAGAGGTTATAACTATCAGGAAAGACTAAACAGGCTTGGGCTCCTTTCTATAGAAAAGAGAGGGCTGAGGGGTGACCTAATAGAGGTCTTCAAAATTATGATGGTGGGTAGATGTAGGGAAGATGTTTTCACTTATGGAAGAGTCCAAAACTAGAACACACAATATAGTCACCAATAAATCCAGTAGGGAACTTAGGAGAAACTTCTTTACCCAGAGAGTGGTTAGAATGTGGAACTCGCTACCACATGGAGCAATTGAGGCGAATAGCATAGATTCATTTAAGGGGAAACTAGATAAGTGCATGAGGGAAAAAGGAATAGAAGGATATGCTGATAGGGTTAGATGAAGCAGGGTGAGAGGAGTCTCGGGTGAAGCATAAATTCCGGCATAGACCATTTGGACCGGATGGCTTGTTTCTGTGCTGTAAATTCTATATAATCAGTTCCAAGTCCTTTCCCTTTTTGACTTCTGTCAGTGGCAACCTATTCATGTCATACTCGTATTTACTCTTTCTACATACATTATCCTGCATGTATCTACATTCAAATCTATCTGCTGTGTTTCAGTATATCTACATAATTGATCCAAGTCTCTCTCGAGATTGGCTCCTTTTTACTTGTCATCTACCTGCAGAACATTTGTCATCAGCAAATTTAATAACACTACTGCAGACGTCCTAGTTCATGTCCTTCACAAATACTGAAAATAGCACGGGTTCCAGAACAGATTCCTGTGGAACTCTACTGGTTATTTTTGCCCAGGTAGAGCATTCTCATTTATCACCACCCTCTGTCTTCTCTTGCCAAATCAGTTCTCTATCTAAACAGGATTGTGCAGAAATTACAATATGGAAGCAGGCCATTTGACTCAACCAGTCCATGTTGGTGTTTATCCTCTGTATCAGCAGTAGTCCCAATCCCATGTACTCGCTCTATTCCCATATCCCTTTATTCCCCTTTCCTTCAACCAGCTATCTAACCTACCCTTAAATATCTTGATAATTTTGTCACCTATTCCATGAGCCTTATGCTTCCTTACCAGCTTCACACGAGGTACTTCATTAAATACCTTGAAAATCCAAACATCTACTGGCTTACTCTTATCTACGTGCATAGTTCTTTGTAGCCAAAAGAAAAAGACAGTTCCAGGTGACACTCCTTTTCAACTGAGAAAAGATAAAAGAAGTTCAAGGTCTACAGTACATTTTTAAAAAGGCAGTTATAGGGGACCTCTTCAGACATATAAAATACTATATTAGTTCAAATGAAACCAAGAAAGTAGCACATGAGGATATACAATCAGATTAGTGAAAAGTAAATTTAATTGGACATGAGGGACTTTAGAGTTTGCTGTAATCTGCTGGGCAGGAAATGAGGTACCTTGTACATATTATAACAGTATCTGTATATATTATAACAGTATCTCCGAGTTAATACTTTTATTTATTTTTCAGCAATCAACTCTCGCTCTTGACCCTTCTCTTCATACCGAAGTAGCATTGATGGTTCTAGAAGCATATCAGAAGTACCTCACTGACAAGCCTTATAGTGGATTCATCTCAGAAAGCATAAAGCAGGTAACATATGTAGAAATCCAGCTAGTTGGATAATCTTATAAAATATATATGTAAATTCTCCATTTTTCCCTTTGCAGATTTTAATTTGCAAAAATATTTAGACAAAATTCCTTGACTTTAGACATTTCCATAAGAAATGACGCCTACACTGCATTTGCTCACTGCAAAGCCTGTCAAATATAAGGAATGTACTTTTATCAATTTTGTAAGTGATTTCAAAATATGTTTATGGATGTCAACATTAAAGATTTGGACAAATTAATGCTTGGGAGTATAGGGGTGTACCATATGAATATTTTACGAGTTTTTATTCTCCTGACTTTTAGCGCTGTGTTAAGGTCAAGTGGGGAAAAAAATCAGTTTCAGTTTTGTTCAAACTGCATTAGACTTCAGACTTTTTTGGGGGGTGGTAGTAAAGTTCATAGTTGACTTTTTATTAAACTTTGTGTTAAAGACATGATGTGCAAAGAAATATCTCTCCATTTGTGAATATTGACTTGGCATAATTTGAATTTTTTTTGCCAATTTATAGTAAACTGTTTCCTCAACTATACTGCCAACTATTCAAACACATAAAACATTGACATAGTAGTTCACACAATGCTAAGTAAGCCTTTAATAAGAATATGTATTTTGCTTAAATTCATTAAGGTGCGGAGAACTGTGCATCAGTCTGCAACTGTAAACACTGATTTATCCCCTCAGAAAGCTTAGAAAATGGAAATTTGAAGTGCAATTTTGTCACATTAGACTCTTAACAATCTTCTATTTTTCAAAAGAAATTAATTACCCCAATAGCTCTGAAAATTGAGAATTTCACCAGGCTTCATATATTTTTAAAAATATATCCCTTTTAGCAACTTTATTATTCAGTTTGATTGTGATACATCTGTTTTATTTAAGCTGTCTTGCTTCTATTCATGGTGTGGCTTTCTGCTATCTATGATTATCTTCTCCTTTTCTCCCAGTACTTTTGATGTCCTTGACTACCCCATCACTGCTTTTGTTATGTTTTTAATTTGTGGAAGGTTCTTCGCTGCTGCCAATCCAATAAAATTATAAAATTAAGTATATAGAATCACAGTATGAGGCTGAGTTATCACTGTTTGCTATGATTTGGCCCCAATGCCGACAGCAAACAAAGAGCGACTTTGATTTTATAGTAATGCGGTAGGTCCGCTCATTGTTCAAACACCATTGTTGAGTGATATCCTGTCTGTCTTGCTGTTGTAGAAAACTGCAATGCAGTTTTCTCCATTATATGTGAGCTTTCTTGTATCTCCAGTATTTTCTTACGCCATGTGTTTTGCCCTTTGAAAAAGGAACTGAAGTTTTATCCCAAAGTTACTGAGATGTTTCTGGTATCTTTGTATATAACAAAGGCTACAACTGGCATTCACGTCACTTCTTTTTGGTGCTTTCCCATCAGCTATTATTTTATCTGTGTGAATTCTGTTACTGATTCAAAATAACAGTGAAATAACAGGCTGTCCATCTAAATCAGATCATTCCAGCTCAGATTGCAAAACTGAAGCAGTAAGATACAAAGCATGGGTGTTAACCTTTCTCCTACAGCCACTTCCCTTTGTGAAATGCTTCAGAAGGGCATGTCATGCTTGACCAACCGTATAAAATTATTTGAAGAAATTAGAGGATAGATAAAGAAAATGCAGTGGATTTCATTCATGCGGATTTTCAAAAATATAATGGCACATTGAATAAGAAGGATTTGATTACACAAGTAAAGAGCTGGTTGGAGGGCAGTAAGCAAGGATAAGGGTAAAAAGAAGTTTATTGGACTGGAGAGATTTAGTGAGTTGGGGCCATTTTATTTTCTGTATGCTTAAATGATCTTGGCTTAGGAATCAAGGGAACAATATCGAAATTTGTTGATACCAAATTGCAGGGCGTGACAAATAGTGACGCGAACTATGAAAGACTGCAGGAGAACAATAGATAGAATAACAGATGGGCAATAGATGGTTGGTGCAGTTCAATGTCAAAGAAATGTCAAATAATACATTGAACATTTTACCATTTAAGGAAATGCATCTGCTCTTTTGTCTGTATAAATCTACTCTTCTGTCCATATAAACAGACAGATGTTGGTGCAAGTACCAACTGGTGTTGGTACTTTTTATTAAACACAAAGTATTGCTGCAAGAAGTACATATGCATAGAAATACATGAGAATTACAACATGGAAACAGCCATTCGACCCACATTCAGTGTTTACCCTCCAAACAAGCAAATAGTCCTAATCCCATTTACACACCCTGTTTCCATATCCTTTTATCCCCTTTTCCTCCATCCACCTATTCAATCTAATGTTGAGCGATGACATAAGTTCTGCCTCAACCACAGATTGCTGAAAGACTAGTGTAATACAATGATGCATGTATATACATGTGTACACATGTGCAAGAATAATTTCTGAATTTGGATGGTACAAACTCAGAAGCAGCTGCAAATTATTCTCTGCTATTTTCACAAAATGTGCAACTTTAATTTTATCTGTGTTGATCTTCATTTGCCACATATGTCTGTTCACTCCCTTAATCTGTCTATATCCTCCTGCAATTTCCTGTACTTGCAGTTAACCATGCCTCCCAATTTAGTATCGTCTGAAAATTTTAATACTGTTCCCTGTATGACCACAACAACGTGCATTTATATAGCGCCTTTAATGTAGTTAAATGTCCCAAGACTACCACACCCATATCATTTTTCAGCCAGTTTTGTGAAAGGGAAATCGTGTTTGACTAATTTATTAGAATTCTTTGAGGAAGTGACAAGCAACGTCGATAAAGGGGATCCTGTGGATGTGGTGTACTTGGATTTCCAGAATGCTTTTGACAAGGTGCCACATCAAAAGCTACTACACAAAATAAGAGCTCATGGTGTAAGGGGTAACATATTAGCATGGATAAAGGATTGGTTAGCTAACAGGAAACAGAGAATAGGCATAAATGGATCATTTTCAGGTTGGCAAGATGTAACGAGTGGAGTGCCACAGGGATCAGTGCCTCAACTATTTACAATCTATATCAATGACTTGGATGAAGGGTCTGAATGTAT